>NC_036859.1:29914684-29944665 GCF_002910315.2 Salvelinus sp. IW2-2015
GCGTGCCAGAGAGTGGTTTGTAAGGTTTTATTGTTAAGCAATGTCTCACTCAGTAACTTTCCACATACCACCTTCCTATCCACCCTTCATTGACCCCAACCTATACATTCCTTATACATGTAAAGTAAWCAATAAGTTGGTATCATGAATAAGTATATTTCAAGCTAGAATCAAGAGTATGTTTATATGATAGAGCTAATACCAATGATTGTGAACGATTGCCCTATAACACGGTCTTATAACTTAACTGTTTTATATTATTGTATTCTCACTATGTTGAAGTTACTATTCAAAAAGGAGGGACTGTTGGATTCTAGCTTGAAATAAACMTATTCATGTTACCATACTAGAACTTATTGATTACTTTACATGTATTAGGAATGTATTGGTTGGGGTCAATGAAGGGTGGATAAGAACTTGGTGTATGGAAAGTTACTGAGTGAGACAAGGGGAAGTGCAGAAAGTTAAACCTCTGGGAGGGTGGCCAGAGGGGCCCACCACAACAACCCTCCTACTACAGTCCTCTCACACACACTTCCCACGAAGGTTCTAGAATCAGGCAGGACCATGACTACACCAGTGAGAGGAACCAACTAAGTTCCTGACTAGCAACAGAGATATGTATAGGCTGTCTAGATGTGTAAGGAGTTGACCCCATCTAGTAGGAGGTTATAAATATATGTGCTTGTGTAATCATGCTTTGTCTTTGCATCTGTTTGACCCCGTGGGTGAAAAAACTTGGTTTGAGCTTTTCCTAGTAGTCAGTTTGAGTTTTTACTCTGTTTGTTCAGAACCGAACAGGAAGCTTCATAATGAATAATGGAAAAGCTTGATAATGAAAAATTATCTAACGGCAAAATTATGAACACTGTGTGCTTTATCTATTACCTAGTTCACCAGTTGACTACAGGTATTTAAATAGTACTAATGTTCAAAGCCCAAAAAACGTCACTTGGCAGAATGCGGCAGGTAGCCTGGCATGTAGGAGAGTTGGGCCAGTAACCGAAAGGTTGCTGGATCGAATCCCCAAGCTGACAAGATAAACATCTGTCATTCTATCCCTGAGCAAGGCAGTTAACCCACTGTTCCCCAGGTGCCGAAGACGTGGATGTCGATTAAGGCAGCCCTACGCACCTCTCTGATTCAGTGGGGTTGGGTTAAATGCGGAAAACACATTTCAGTTGAATGCATTCAGTTGTACAACTGACTAGGTATCCCCTTTCCCCCTCACAAAATGCTAAAATGCTAATCCTCATAGAGAACGCTAACTAAATGATACTGAGCGCATTGAGAACATTTTGTACAGCTTCTGANTGAGCGCATTGAGAACATTTTGTACAGCTTCTGATATAAACTATACAAGTATACAGGTTTACTCAAACACGCTACAAACAGTTTGCTGCAAGCACAAAACTAATATTAGCATGCAAGGCTCTTGATCCAGGAGGGGATTCTCTGCTGTTACCAAGTGTAACAGTATAACTTTATGGCGTCCCCTCGCCCCGACCCAGGCGCGAACCAGGGACCTTCTGCACACATCAACAACTGATGCCCACGAAGCATCGTTACCCATCGCTCCACAAAAGCTCCACTTGCAGAGCAAGGGGCAACCCTACTTCAAGTCTCAGAGCAAGTGACGTAACCGATTGAAACGTTATTAGCGCGTACCCGCTAACTAGCTAGCCATTTCACATCCGTTACACAAGCGAATGCTTGATTTTGGAAGAAGATAACCACTTAGCTAGATAGATAACTAGCTACTAAATTAGCAAACCAAATGCACAACTGCAGAGTATTTAGCACATTGTAGACGGTTAACTTAATAGTTATAAGATATCTAGCTGGCAAACATTTAGTTGTGAATTCCATACTGTAATTATATCACCTGGCGCATGATGCACGACAGTCAGTGACTCACAAGGCTCCGGTCTCTTCTCATTGACTGGGGACTACTGGAAGCTACATAATAATGTGATGCAATCTTCTTTGTCTCCTTATGTATTGCACAAGTTGACTGCAAGTATTTACTTAAAAAGTGCATACAAATAATCACATTGTTTCAACTGTACTGAAAAACCATCCTGTGSCATTTTTCCAAATACCCTGGTATACAGTATAGTAACTACAGTAACTACAGACTCATTTCATAGAACTTCTAAACACTGGCAGTTTGTCTACTTCACTTCTTTAGTCTACTCTCTGAACACTGCAAATAGCCCTGTTAATAAAACAAATGCTGACAATACTGGTGTCAAACCATGCAAGTCTCAGTAGCATTAAATAATATCTACCTTCTCATTGAAACASTTCTACTGCAACTTTTCATGCACAGTGGGAAGTTGGAATGAATAACACAAACTTAGTTAGAACCTGCTCTTACCATGAGAAACAGATTTCCCAATCTTCTCCTCCTCTTCTTCTTCATCTTTAATGTTGAGATTCAGCTCCAGTGTTAGACTGCAGTCTTCCAGCTTCACTGATGCCATCTCTGGATCCTGCAGTGCAAACTGGGCTCCACTGTCACAATCAGGACCCAGTGACTATAGGTTTGGACTCAAGTGTGGAAGGAGAGAGGCAGGCTGGGTTTGTCCTCAATTGTTGATGTTACCGACCTCAGACTTAATATTGTAGTCAGCCTGTAGTAACAAAAAGAAACGGACACAAAAGTTATTGTCTTGACAGTTCTGGCACTTTCTTTATTCTCAAAAATATATATTATATTATTGTTCAATTACCTCATTTCAACAAATCAGGTAGCTTTAAAATTAGMCTACACAACGTAAATGAACTTAATCRACAGTAGATTTTCCAAATTCACATAAATGCATTAATGACAAAAACCATTTAGTACAAGGTTACAATTTATTTTAGGAACTATGTACTATGTTCCTGAATAATAGTGTCTTCGCTACATTATTTCAATCAACAACCATTTATATTTRCCGTTCACACCAGTAGCAATTATAGATAAACAACTGAATGRCTGAATATTAGTACACATGTAYTAAACTGCTAATCATTACATTCAGTTTCAAAACAGTAGCGCAACCGTGAAATTGTCTTGTTCTGATGTTCCCACACTGCCTGGACTGAAGTCCGTTGACGCAGACAGAGCGGGCGCCGCCATTTTACCAGCTCGTGAATTTTACACAAAACCAATAACGACATGTACAACAAATCTCAAATAAATTTATCCTTTATAGAATTACCTTGACAAAATGATATACATCCACTCAGACAAACCCTGTCTCTAACTATGCTACTTGTAAAATAGTTTTTCACTTTCACTCGCTCGGGTTGACACAAATAACGTTATATCACATAAAACCTTTACCAAACATGATAATACCTTGAAGTATTTGTTACCTAGCATGTCATGACATGTTCTTTCGATGTTATAACGTTTAAACGTGCTATTACATACCTGTAGTAATATATTTAAAACCGACACAAAAGTTTGTCTAGAATGCACAATTCTGGGTCTTTCTTTATTCTGAAAAATGATGCTCGCCTGCGCAGCACTTCCTGTTCCCCACTACAGCCACAGAGTTCATAAACACAGAGACGCAACAACGCGAGACTTCCGAGAACGCTTGCGAAGCAGACCAAGCCGGGGTTTGAGAAGTCAATGAGAGAAGTAAACAATTCTGATACTATGCATCGGCAAATGGGGATCCTAATAAATACCAAAACACAAACAAGATTCCGTCAGCACACACTTGATACATGGCCATTATGTTATCAATTTCGTCACAACAACTCTCAATAGGTATCTTACGTATTGTATATGTAGATATTCTTCTACAAATGCCCCAAAATATGCAACGCTGTTTCTGGGCGGTCATAACAAAAGGTACAATTTGAATGCATGTTTTTTTTACTAATTCATATAGTGGTTGGCAGGATAATATTTATGAATATTTTTTTTTTAACTTCCTTAATTTGTTTAATAAGTAGGTATATGTGTGGCAGCATCCAAACTTTTTTCCAACAGATATTATCAATAAATCCATTCCAATAAGGCATGACATATAGAATAGAAACAACGTAAAAGAAAAACGAATCTTTCCTACTGATGAATCAACAGGGTCAACGGAAGGTCGGCTCTGAGGGTCAGGTTTTGACACGTTCCTGAATAATAAAGCAACACCTGAGGGAATGGCATCTAAAATAATTGCAAAATCTTTAGGTGTTACAGGGACCTTGTACAGTGATAAGAATTCCTTATAYCTAAGTAAAATACTCTCTGCATTTACCAGTTGGCTCACCAATAGGATATTATTTCAGAACCAATATTCTAAAAACAAAGTAGTATTTTTATTTAAAAAATGTAATTTAACTAGGGAAGCCAGTTAAGAACAAATTCTTATTTACAATGACAGCCTACAGGGAACAGTGGGTTAACTGCCTTATTCAGGGGCAGAACGACAGATTTTTACCTTGTCAACTCTGGGATTATTTTTACCTTGTCAGCTCGGGGATTCGATCCAGCAACCGTTCTGTTATTGGCCTATCGCTCTAACCACTAGGCTACCTGCCACCCCAATATGTCACAATATGTCCCGATTATTCCATATATAATATCTGTGTGGAGAAAAATAATGCTTATGAATTAAGGACCATGACAAGAAAACCTGCCGATGAAAAGCAGAAAGTTTCACTGGACCTTTGTCAATATTATAATTGCAAACCAACATGAAGTTAAGGCCACCAACAGTAGAGAAGACATGATGAGGAATAAAAATCCACACAGAAGTGGGTCTTTTTAGGAATTGTTTTATCCAATCGATCTTATTAAAAGTATTATTTATGTTAGCAAAGTCCAGAAAATTCAGCCCGCCATTCTCATAAGTGTTCATTACAACAGATTTCCTAATGTAATGGGTACGGTTTCTCCAAAGAAAGTTGAAAAGCATCTGGTCTATCTCTTTGCTTATTTTACAGTCAATCTCAGGTCTCTTCTCGTTGTCTGCTTGTAATCAAACACCACGTGACTGGGGACTACCGTAAACTACATAATAATGTGACAGATGCACTAACGCATTGCACAAGTTAACTGCTGGTATTTACTTAAAAAGTAGCTACAAATATTACATTTCTTTTTTTTAACTTCAAAGAAAATAGTTTCAACAGTATTGATAAACCATCCTGTGGCTTTTTTCAAGTATGATGGTATATACGGAATTACGCCCAAGCCTAGTAACTACACAGACTCATTTCATAGAACTTTAAAACACTGGCAGTTTGTCTACTTCACTTCTTTAGTCTACTCTCTGATCACTCCAGATAGCCTAGTTGGTTATGGAAAATATATTTCACAGCGGTTTAGATGGTACAATGATTTTTGCATAGCGCATCTTTAAGCAACTCAGATGGCATGATTTTCTATTTTTTTATTTACGGATAGCCAGGGGCACATTCCAACACTCAGCCATAATTTACAAATGTAATATTTGTGTTTAATGAGCCCGCCAGATCAGAGGCAGTAGGGATGACAACGTGTGAATTGGACCATATTGCTGTCCTGTCTGACCATTTGTAATGTAACGAGTACTTTTGGGTGTCAGGGAAATTGTATAGCAGTAAAAAGTACATATATTCTTTCGGAATTTAGTGGAGTAAAAGTTGCCAGAAAATATCAATAGTAAAGTACAGTACCCCAAAAAAACGACTTAAAGGAGAAGTTTCCTGTTTTACAACAACTCAGTCACACCTTGCCTGTTTGATTTAGAGATATAATACTAATACTAATTTGTAGCAGACAGTTGTTCCTATCACATGTTGAATGTAGTAGCTCAAACAATCTCTGAGACATGTTATAACCATGCCCAGTCTCCCTCCCATTAAAGGAGAAGTGTCCTATTTCACAATTTTTGATGTAAATAGAATTTTATAAAAGAGTTCAAACACTTTTTGTGATTTCACATGTTTTTGAGAACCTTACTCCAACCAGCGAATCACTTCCTCGTCCTTGTTTACCAGTATTGCCCCCCCAAAAAAACACAAACAAAGGCGCCACAAAAAAACACCCAAATACGTCCTTTTATTAAACGGAAAAGCTCTCAGTATAGTGATGAAGGTCTTCAGATGTTGTACACATTAAATTGTGTCACCCCGAACTTTGTCCGCAACGTTTTATTCCATTTTGTTGCGACTCGAGCGATAACTCTGTCCAGTTCACATGTAACTTCCAAAATAAAGAAAACACTTTGAGTAAATGAGGCTCACAAAGTATATTAAACGTATATTGTGCTTCCACACAGGAAGTTCCAGACACTTGTAMAATCTATGCCAAGGCGCATTGAAGCTGTTCTGGTGGCTCGTGGTGGCCCAACACACTATTGGAATAGAATAAAACTTTATTGTCCAATTTTTCTTTTGCATCACTTTCATTAAAAGAATCGCATACATTCTCACATCACATTTAAACCAGTCAGTCAATCATGTTGCATACACTAACAATTTAGAGGACATTAATACATTCACTCACAACGACCACTGTTCCAACTGCACCAGATCTGTGGTTCTCAATCCTGGTCCTGGGGACCCAAAGGGGTGTACACTGTCATATTGAACGTGAGGATCCTCTCCACCAGCTCAGATTACCATACCAGACTCTCATATTGAACATGAGGATGCTCTCCACCAGCTCAGATTACCATACCAGACTGTCATATTGAACGTGAGGATCATCTNACCAGCTCAGATTACCATACCAGACTGTCATATTGAACGTGAGGATCATCTAACCAGCTCAGATTACTATACCAGACTGTCATATTGAACGTTAGGATACGCTCCACCAAGCTGCTGTACACGCTCTCCAGAACATCCTGGCTGACCCCAAACCCCTTTAATTTCCTGATTAAGAACAGGCATTAGTTTGCTAATTTAAAAATACAGTCTGCATTCTCTGTAAAACTCAGCTTGTTATCAATTTGTGTCCCTAGGTATTTAAAACACTCAACCACCTCCACTGGTTGGTCTTTCAGAGAGAGTGGTTGGGACATTGGCAAGTTGTTGCCATTGATGATCAGCTTTTCCACATTGATATGGAGGGCGTTGACGGTTGTTGATCTGTTGTTGGTCTGTTTAAAATTGCTGTCCCCATCTGATGTAGCATCTTTTTTTTTTAACAGTCCTACCAGAGCCATGTAATCCACGTACTTAAAAAGGCACTATATGTTGGAGTTTCCTTTATTTCTGCAGTTACATGTAGCAGCAGGCTACATGGAAAATGGAATTCTCGAGATGGCCCGAGTCGCGGAAAATGGAATATAACCTTGCAGGTAAAGTTCGTAATGAAACAACTTTATGTGTACAACATCATTATACTGAGAGCCATTTCTAAAAGGACGTCTTGGGGTGTTTTATTAGATTTTGTTCACGTTTTTTCATGACCTCCATACTACATAAAGACGATGAAGAAGTGATTGGCTCTTTGGGGTACATTTTACTTAAACATGTGAAATCACAAAAATGGTGTCTGGACCCTTCTATAACATGCGATTTACATAAAAAAGGTWGTATTTTTACTTTATTAATTTACACCACTACCAATTGTATTTCCTTATTTACGCCACAGTAACAATTATATATAAAGATAGAAACAACGTGTCTGAATATTAGTACACATGTAGACACTGATAAACATTACATTCAGCTTCAAAACAGTAGTGCAACTGTGAAATTGTCTCTCTCCTGCACCGCTACCTCATTCGTAGACTTTAACTGCTTTAGTGCTTATTGACGATAGTATCTTCTGACCAGCGGAGTTTTAAGAGCCCCAAAACTAGTCTAAACATTAACACGCATCGCTTGCAGTACTTGTTTGGAAACATAAGAAACGTATCTTTCATATCAGCGAAATATCATTTTCAAAAAACAAGGTTAAGTTACCTTTGTAGGGTTAGTGTTCCCACACGGCCCTATCGCCATGTTACAGCACTTGTTAACGGAAGACATAGGCACCCACCTGTCTTTGTTTGAAACATTAGTTGACGTGAAAGGGGCATATCAGCATATGTTTCGAAAGCGATGATTATTTACGTTTCTCAACGTTAAGACACAACGTCGGAATTGTAGTTTACACAGAGCCAAATATGGGCAAATGTTACAGCTGAAAACCCTACTTACGGAGACCGAGGTAAAGCCAGTTTCAGGTTGCATATTCGCGCTTTCAAACCCCTTGCCCCAGACTCCAAATAAGTGTCATGAAGTTGGAATAATTGCGCACAACATTGCACAGGTTTTATTTTCACGATTTGGACATTTATTCGCTTTTCAAAGCTAATAAACATGTGGAAATGTGAGCAGCATTTTGTATTCCTAGTTTAATTAGTTAGGCAGCGTAAACAAAGTACAGACCTTTTTTACATTTGAATTTCAATAGCTTCTTGGTCATGTGACCTACTGACTTCAAACAAGGTTCAGAATGTCCACTCAGTGGACCTACACATTGCACATCCTTTTGTTTGTCCATTTTCATCTCACACGATGTTACATTAATTTGCCTGCTCTGCCCCCCTGAAGGACAGTGTCACTCACACACCAATTCACTTGGGCCTTCTCCTTGGGGCCTTCCTGACCTCCAGGCAGGCCCCTATTGACCTGGTGACCTCTGACTCCTGGCCTCTAGGCCTACACTCCCTGCCTGCCTGCCTGCCCTCTCCCTGGGCCCAAGAGTGTATAGCTTACTCCCTGGAACTACAGACCTCCAGGCCTCCACACCTACTCCCCTTTCCCAGTCAACACCCCTCTCCCTTGGCCTTAGAGCATAGCTTACTCCCTGGAATTACTAAAACGTCTATAGTCCCGCTGTCAGGAACCACGTGCACCTGGTAACCCGAAACAGGCTCTGTGCTCCTGGTGACCCACCCGCTTTTATCTGCTCAGTCCCCACTCCAACTTCCATGGCCTGAGTGCTGCCCCTAGCCCCAGAGTCCGGCCACCCCTACTTGGACTCGGAGTGCCCCACGCCTTGATGGAGGCCTCCATATGCACCTGGTAACCTGAAACAAGCTCTGTGCACCTGGTGACCCGCCCGCTTTTATCGGCTCAGAGACTAAATCCCCAACCCAACCTCCACGGCCTGAGTGCTGCCCCCAGCACCTGAGTCCGGCCAACCCTGCTCGTGCTCTGAGTGCCCCCCGCCTTGGGGGAGGTGCACCTGGTGACCTTTTGACTTCCACAGTGAGTCCCAACCTGACTCACAGTCCCACCAGATGGGCGACCACCACCTAGCCTCCTACCTATCCAGAGCCCAATGTCTTATGCCTTCTACCCGCCTGCCTGGGTTCTCTCACGCTCTGTGTCTGGCCCCTGGCCCTTCTCCGTGCACATGTTAACCCGTTACTAAAGGAGGATGGTGGAGGAAGACGCCTTCCGTACCCGACAAAAGCTTGGATCAAGGGCTGACTTTCAATAGTGAGCTGCTCTGCTACGTACGAAACCCTGACCCAGAATCAGGTAATCTACAAGTGATTTAGCACCAGGTTCCCCACAAACATGCTGTGCGCATCAGGAGAGGGGCAGCAACTCCTCCGGCCGCACCCCAACCCCGTCACAAACGGATCTACTCACCTGCCAAAAGAGGCAGGCTATCCCGGGCCAACCGAAGATCCACGGCGCTATGGTATCGTTACATTTAGGGGGGATTCGGTCTTAGATGTGTTCAGTCATAATCCCACAGATGGTAGCTTCGCACCATTGGCTCCTCAGCCAAGCAAATACACCAAATGTCTGAACCTGCAGTTCCTCTTGTACTGAGCAGGATTACTATTGCAACAACACATCATCAGTAGGGTAAAATTAACCTGTCTCACAGTGGTCTAAATCCAGCTCACGTTCCTTATTAGTGGGTGAACAATCCAACGCTTGATGAATTCTGATTCACAATGATAAGAAGAGCCGACATCAAAAGATCAAAAAGTGACATCGCTATGAATGCATGGCCCCCACAAGCCAGTTATTGCTGTGGTAACTTTTCTGACACCACCTGCTTAAAAGCCATAAATTCAGAGGGATCGTGAGGCCCCGCTTTCACGGTCTGTATTCATACTGAAAATCAAGATCAAGCGAGCTTTTGCCCTTCTGCTCCACGGGAAGTTCCTGTCCTCCCTAAGCTTGCCTTAGGACACCTGCGTTACCGTTTGACAGGTGTACCGCCCCAGTCAAACTTCTCACCTGCCACTGTCCCCAGAGCGGGTCGCACCCGGGGCTCGCCTCCCCGCCTTACCGGGTAGGTGAAAAACGATAAGAGTAGTGGTATTTCAGCGGTGGCCGAGGCCTCCCACTTATTCTACACCTCTCATGTCTCTTCACAGTGCCAGACTAGAGTCAAGTTCAACAGGGTCTTCTTTCCCCGCTGATTCCGTCAAGCCCATTCCCTTGGCTGTGGTTTCAATAGATAGTAGGTAGGAACAGTGGGAATCTCGTTCATCCAGTCATGTACGTCACTAATTAGATGACAAGGCATTTGGCTACCTCAAGAGACTCTTAATTATGTCCCGCTGTTTACCCCCGCTTTATCAAATTTCCTCACTTTGACATGAGGGGGTCACAGCCACCCCGAAGGTGGTTTGACTGCGACCGCGAAGGGTAGAATGCTACGATCAGATATCATCAAATTGACAACCATTCGAGTCACGCTCTGTGGTATCATCAGAGGCTTTTCTGTTTTACAAACTGGACATCAGTTGCCGCTACTAACCTTCAGGGGACTTTAACTGAGTTTTTACACCCAATCGACATCAAGTGCCAGKGCAATACTTATAGACTTGAGAACCAAATACCTATCGCAGTATCTAGTGGCACCATCGACCGGGTGTCGGAAGAAGCAACAGAAAATAATCATCCCCTTTCAATCATTTGCTTGCTCAGTCAGCCCTCCGGGACAGAAACCTCTCCCCACTTCGAAGGGCATGAGCCAGATCCATGCAATGCCCTATCACTGTGGGGCCAATGGGTTTAGTCTCCGCCTCAAGTCTAGTGAGCGTAGAGGAGACCTCCCCACCTACAATGTATGGGGCAGGCGAGCGCCGTAGCTGGGGAGATCTACGAGAAGAGTCCGGCGCACGTCCAGAGTTGCCGCCACCAACTGCCGGAACCACCACCCCGACGAAGGGGGTGGTGTGTGTGGTTCCGGCAGTTGGTGGCGGCAACTCTGGACGAAGGGGTCTTTTTTGCCAACTTCCCTTACCTACATTGTTATAACATGCCAGAGGCTGTTCACCTTGGAGACCTGCTGCGGATATGCGTACGGCCCGGCGTGAGATTTACACCCTCTCCCCTGGATTTTCAAGGGCCAGCGAGAGCTCACCGGACGCCGCCGGAACCGACATTCTGAAAGTAGTTTGAGGTCAGTAGGTCACATTACCAAGGGGCTATTGGAATGGTAAACGTTGAAACATGTATGTAAAATCATGTGAGATGAAAATGGACATTCTGAACCTTGTTTGAGTCCAGGTCAACAGACGCCTCACGTCCTCAACTGGCAGCTTCATTAAATAGTACCCGCAAAACATCAGTCTAAACAGTGAAGAGGCGACTCTGGGATGCTGGCCTTCTAGGCAGAGTTCCTCTGTCCAGTGTCTGTGTTATTTTGCCCATCTTAATCTTTTATTGGCCAGTCTGAGATATGGCTTTTTCTTTGCAACTCTGCCTAGAAGGCCAGCATACCAGAGTCGCCTCTTCACTGTTGACATTGAGACTGGTGTTTTGCAGGTACTATTTAATAAAGCTGCCAGTTGAGGACTTGTGAGGCGTCTGTTTCTCAAACTAGACACTAATGTACGTGTCCTCTTGCTCAGTTGTGTACCGGGGCCTCCCACTCCTCTTTCTATTATGGTTAGAGCCAGTTTGCACTGTTCTGTGAAGGTAGTAGTACGAGATCGTTGTACGAGATCTTCAGTTTCTTGGCAATTTCTCACATGGAATAGCCTTAATTTCTCAGAACAAGAATAGAGTGACATGTTTCAGAAGAAAGTTATTTGTTTCTAGCCATTTTGAGCCTGTAATCGAACCCACAAATGCTAATGCTCCAGATACTCAACTAGTCTGAAGGACAGTTTTATTGCTTCTTTAATCAGAACAACAGTTTTCGGCTGTGTTAACATAATTGCAAAAGGGTTTTCTAAAGATCAATTAGCCTTTTCAAATTATAAACCTGGAGTAGCTAACACAACGTGACACTGGAACACAGGAGTGATAGTTGCTGATAATGGGCATCTGTAGGCCTATGTAGACATTCCGTAAAAAATCTGTCATTTTACTTAATTGACTGTAACGTTGTGAAATGAGCACCAATCGGGCTTGATAGCCAATGAGCTGGGCTTTACGGTAGTATGCGGAAACCCTGTATCTGTCGCACAATTTCTGTCGCGTTACGCGTTACGCAGATCTGTGAGTTATGAAGTTATGAAAACTGGGTGTTTTGCAAATGTTGAACTTACGATATGGCTACTAATACTGGAAAAGCTCAATCAAGTCCAAGTATACAGATTTTGGATGATATTCTTGCAGAAAAATGTAAAAGACAACAGCTAAAGGAGAGGACGCTAACGTTACATTAGACTGGTTTTAATAGTAGATATCGATTGGAGGGGTAAATGTTTTCTATTTATTAACGTATATGCACCATCGACACCCAAGGAAAGGAGGGAAATGCTTAACGACCTAGACGCTATTTTTATGACAAACAGACAGGTGTTTATGGGGGGAGATTTTAATGTGTCATATGACCGAGGTAATCTAGGAGGGCATCTTGTAAAAAGGTTCAATTTATAAAACAGGGCATTTGGAAAAGAATACAATTCGAAATAGATAAGTGGGGCATTGTATCAGTTAAACAGAGATGGAAAGGGATTTACCCTTCATTGTGAACGTTTTTATAGCTTATATATAATTATATTACATAAGTATAATTGAAATGTAGGCTAAGCCTTTGTACATATTTGATATACACTGAGGTTTATTCAGAGTTCACTTTGGCATATGTATATGCTTGTATTTATAGAATTGTTTGTATTGTTTTTGGAGATTGTTAGAGGCATGTTAAACTTGAATGTAATAATACTGGTCAGGTTCTGCAGAACAGCACTTTTTTGAGGAGTTTTGCTATTTTTATATTGTTACGGTACTTTTTCATACTTTTTTTATGAATCCATGTTATGTACAACGTAATGCAATGAATTTGTAATTGTATTTGAATGTGAAATGAAAATAACAATTATTTAAAAAAATAAAAAATCTGTTCTTATCAGTTTAATATCTGATACGTCCCCTATCTGGGGAACATATATTAAATTGATTTTTGGAATAGGGAGATGGAATAGGGGCTTCCTCCGTCCACTCCACGCATCGACCTGGTATTGCAGTACCTCCAGGAACGGTGCACCCCCTGTCGTTGTAAATATAAATCAGTCATTGATTCGTTTTTAATTTGTTAGGATCATAATCTATATTGTATTTTCAAAATGTGCAAGTTCATTTTAGTGTCAGTGATGGCTAGATAGTGCTGGTCAAGTCGGTCACCGTTATATTGACTTTGATAGCTGATGTGAATGTTGCGTTAATCTTAAAAAAAAAAAAAAATCGTCACATGCACGGGATACAGGGTGTAAACGGTACAGTGAAATGCTTAGTTGCAACCTCTCCTCAACGATCAAAAATATACACAAACAGCTAAGTAATAAAGTAGTTATAAAAATGGTTATGATTGGAAATATATACACAAGAAGACTATACAGTTTCAACTATGAAATGTGCTAAAGTCATGTACTGGTAACATGGACTGCCTCACATACCGGTAACGTTATCTGATGTATTTGTCTGAAGTCATTATTTGATAGGCCTGCTATTTTCACAAGACTCAAATATATGACTCAGCTGCCTGTGTTAAAGTAACTATGTCTGTTTATCCCATTGATTCTATTTCAATGATTTCACACTGCACTTTTTCAAGTGACAAAAACTTGATATAGTGTAGTAAGAGTTATTCCTTCACTTACGGCATTATTACATATCATATATACACAATACAGTCACTGGCTTACGGCCATACCAGTCTCAATACGCCTGGTCTCGGAAGCTAAGCAGGGTCGGGCCTGGTTTGTACTTGGATGGTACGCTGCCTAGGAATACCAGGTGCAGTAAGCTTTTTTGTCCAGCAGGGTGTACTCTTGTACTATTTAATCAGGGAGCAACTGTCTTTATGTATTAAAGTTTCTCTCAATCGGCTACAAGCATTTTTTGTAACAATGTTGTTGCTTTTCAAAACAGTCCACTAAACACACAACTTTTGCAAAACAGTAAATGCTTTTTGAAAATGTAGTTGTCTTTTTAATAAACATAACATTCCTAAAAAATATAATACCATCAAACTTGCAAATCCGTTCATCAAAAGAACACGACTGCCTGCAAAAAGATTGACACAACTATACTTATTTCTGGAGTGCAAGCAGACAAAACAGAAAGTTAGTCTGTCTTTTAAAAATCCCAGTAGATCCATAAATGTTCTTTGCAGTCACTAAATGATGATGATCAAAACTGGAAGTACAACGATACAAACGTGCAGAATTATGGGCAATTACTCTCCTTTTATGCATATTTCACCAAACAATTTCATTCACATTAAATTTGATTACTGATAAATGAAAAAATATATATATTTGCACATTGTGTGCGTGATTCATTCATCAGTATCATCACAATCCAATTCCATGTATTCAATGCATAGGCTGGTTTGCTCATAGTTTTGTAGACTTTCCATTTCCGTACAGAAACACAATCCACAATAGAAATAAGGAAAGCTGAATACAACAGGGGAACACAACTGATATGAATGTATAGGCCTCAATCCACACCAAAGCAAAGCTCAATAATGGAAGGTCACATGTTGGAGATGATGACATAGCAGTCAGCCAAAGTTGTAGCCTACATTGTGTGTGAATTTGAACTGTATTGTTGTGTACAACATGTGCTAACATAAGTAGACACAAATCCTATGGCCCACAAGGATGTGCCTGCAGTCTCTTGGACCTTCACTGGGACCTCTTCATCTGCAGACAGGCTCTTGGACCGTCACTGGGACCTCTTCATCTGCAGACAGTCTCTTGGACCTTCACTGGGACCTCTTCATCTGCAGACAGGCTCTTGGACCTTCACTGGGACCTCTTCATCTGCAGACAGGCTTTCACAGCTCTCCATATCTGAGGACAGACATCACAAAGAAACAGGCTTCATTATATTCCAATTAGACAGCCCTGACTATTATATCTCTGTCTGTCTTCATAGTTTTCCTTTTCTGACAGCTGGAGCAGAAAATCCTTTCACCCTCTTCCATTACTGTTATCTACAAACGCATTTGGATTATGAGTTTTTAATTTACAATGCTAAATAGGTGAACATTAAGATAACAAGCTAATATGGCGTTAGCTAGCTGATGATATTTAACTTCACTCTAGTATGTAAAGTTGCTAGCGAGCAGCTCATCAGCCTACACACAGTGGCCTGACTTACTTGAATATCGTCATGCCCGCTTCTGGTCAAAACCTACCGTGAGTCGAACCAAAAGTCCACACCGCACGCACACCTCTTCTCAGTCTGCGGCGCACTGGAGCAGCACCTGGGATCAGTTGAATTGCCTCATGGGGTACAAACAAAGGATCCAATTCAGGAAAGTTGTATTTCAGGTTGAAATGCTGGTGAGTGACCGCCGATCCAATAGCCAAAAGTTATTTTCAGCTGTAGGTAATAATGCAAGAAACGTTCTGAACTAATAATGCAAGAAATAACCCCTCCCCCCAAAATAAATACTACAAAGTTGCTTAGCAGCAAGGAACAGGGCGTCCATGTATATCGGTGCCATCTTGAAAACCACATGAGTACATGCATCCATCATGCCTCGTGTCAACATTGCAGGCTGGTGGTGATGGTGTGGAGTGTGTTTTCATGGCACATATTGGGCCCTTGATAAAAGTTGAGCAATGTTTGAATACCACAGGATATCTAAACATCATTGCCAATCAGGTGCATCCCTTCATGGCAGCAGTTTATCCATCTGCAAATCTATTTTTTTCAGCAGGATAATGTCCCATGCCACAAGGCTAGGATTGTCCAGGAATGGTTCCATGAACATGACAGTGAATTCAGCCAACTACCAGCCAAATTGACACAAGTGTGGGAAGCATTGGAGTCAATAAGGGCCAGCATCCCTGTAGAACACTTTGGACACCTTGTAGAGTCCATGCCCCGATGAACTGAGGCTGTTCTGAGGGCAAAAGGTGGTGCAACTCAGTATTAAGGTGTTTCTAATGATTTGTACACTCAGTGTCTATTGAGACACATTACAGACAATAGCCTACAAGTAGCAAAACAGAACTCACTTGATTGACAATTAAATGTATTTCAACATTGAAATAGGCCTATAGGCTACTGTTTATACACTACGTTGGCAAAAGTATGTGGACACCCCTTCAAATTAGTGGATTTGACTATTTTCACCACACCCGTTGCTGACAGGTGTATAAAATTGAGGTACACAACCATGTAATCTCCATAGACAAACATAGGCATAAAGAATGGACTTATTGAAGAGCACAGTGACGTTCAATGTGGCACCGTCATAGGATGCCACCTTTCCATAAAGATACTTCCAATAGACGCCCCCAGAGAAGCCAATTTTCAAAATGAAAAAAAAGAAAGTTTCGTTATCACCTTTGTGCCAAACATATCAATGGAATTTGTCCATGAATTGTCTTCAAGGCCGATTTTCTTTTCTTCCCCTCCACAATGTTTTATATTCATGCTATTACATGGAATAGCTTGTGCTGCACGCGGAAGGAAAAACAATGGTAATAATTTACGCGCTCTCGTCCAGAACCTGCTCATTCAATGTGATGGGTTCCTGACATTGGAATATGAGACAGACTGACTGAAGTAAATGGATAGTCCAGGATCTGCTGTTTGTATGTGGCTGCTTTGAAAGTGAACTGTGTTTGTGTGTGATCAAGGGTGTATTCATTCCGCCGATTCTGTTGAAAAACTTTCCTTAAATGGAAGTAAACGAAACTAAGATAAACATACCGGAATTTGTCCAYTAGAAACTCTTGTTTGCAACTGTTGGACTAATGATTACACCCTAGATCAGCTAGATACAGGCAAGAGTGTGCAAGGTGGTATTGAATGTGTCAATGTCACCTTGATTACTCAAATTTCTCTCGACCTACATTGTAAACTTTCATTCATAGGCTAGGTTGTAGCAACCTCTTGATGGGTATAGGGAAAATTAGAGTATCATGTAGTAGCCTAAACTTATCGATGTTACATTGAGCTGGGTGAATGGCATATGAATGATAGTCATCCAATATGCTGTTATAGAAATAAGGCCATATTCATAAAAAAAAAGACCTGTCCTCACTTGTCTTAAAGGCACAGACCGCCACTGACATTTACTAATGGGCTCCTGAATCTGGAACTAGCAAGATGTCAGCCTCCTTGAATAGGAGAATCTGACCGTGAGTAGATTACGTTCAAAACAATGGTCGGCCATCTTGGAGGCTGTTTCTAGTTCTTATTATAACTCAATGCATTGCTGGCTTCCACCATTTTAATGTAGTCAACTGGGTGGTACTTCCAACTTCATTGACTGATCCCTCGTGACCCGGTTGGAATCTCCAGCTGGCTCATCAGTAGGGATTATGCTGAGCCACGGGGCACCGGTCTATGGCCCGTGATGTAAACAGTAACAGGCAAATGTGGCAAGGGATTAGCGCCCTTCTCAAATAGCAACAGTAATCTGCGCCTTTCTGTCATTTTGTCAACAAGGTGCATCATCCAGAAACATCTCTTTTCCATCAAATATTTATTWGAATTTTTTAAACCAGGTTTCATTGGGAAGGCAGATAAAGCTTTAAAAAAAAAATCAAAATCAATAACTTTTTCATGTGAAAACACAGAATCCTACTCATTACTCCAAGTGCTTAATTACATCACTTTTGTTTGGAGCCAATTTAGCTGTGGGCTTTGAATGTGGCACCTGGCCAAAAACAAAACGAATGCCATCAACCATTTACCCCGTGTCTAAACACGCCTATCGGGAGGCCCATGCCCAATTAATCGAATCCCTCAATGCCGCTGCGCATTCTGTCACAGACGCATTATGACACAGATACAAAGATGAGTTCTCTATCTATCTCTTATGGCCGCGCACATTGTTAGAATTGTGCTGTGAAGAGATGCTTTTTTCTCCGTTTCTAGTATTATCTTACAGGTAGGTAATAGCACGTTTAAACTATCTAAAATCGAAAGAACATGATGTCATGCAATAGGTTACAAATCCGTCAAAAGATTGCAGGTTTTATGTTAAATTTGTGTCGTGATAAAACGATTTTACAAGTCATATAGCTTGAGATTTTGGGTTTGTCTGATAATGTACACATTTCGTCAAATAATTTAAAATATTCAATGTATTTGAGATTTCGAGTTCGGTTTTTATGTTTGTGTGTTTTGTTTAGTTAAAATCTCACGAGTGGAAAATGGCGCACCGCTGTCTTCGCGTTTAAAGTCCAAATAGAAGCAATGACCCGATCATATATTTATTAGTTGTGCAGTATAATTAATTAATATACATGGGTTCTAACCTGAACCATATATTATTATTAATGTTACAATTTATGCTCCCCGCATATATAATACCACTAACACAAGATCGTAATTACACATGGGAGTTTACTGCACGCTAGTAAGTAAGAAATGGTGCGCACCAAATTTGATTCACTTTGTGGAAAACGCTGTGAGGATTTTTTCTTCCAATATTCATTCAATATGACACATAATAAAATCTTTAGAGAATACAAATCGTCATTTAAATCAACTTGCATGTTGAAAAAACGTTATCAAGCCAGCAGCAGATAAACGGAACCAAACAAAGTCTAGCACTCACATTTTGCCAGCTAGCAAAGAAATGACACACATTTATTCAGAATCGAGCAAAGCTGCACACCCAGCAAACTGTCTTTAAAAAGACCTTGAAAAGACGACTATGCCCGTTCGGGTTGGGTGAAAGTGAAAGCTGAAAATATGATTTTTTCATGTCGTTAAAAAACGTCCTTCTAGCCCCTTTTGGTTGAAAGTTGAAAATAAGTATTTTTCAGGTTTGTTTTAACGACATTGAAAGAACATAATTCAAATGTACTTGTAGCCTATACACATGGATGCAGTAAACAAAATGGAAATAACAATCCCACTACTCATTACATTACTCCAGTATTTGCACAAAACATTCAGTCAAATAATACTATCTAGTACATTGATAAGACAAAATACAGTTAAGTGTCAAAATTAAATATATTAATTATATTATTGAATAATTATCAATCAAAATTATAGAATATTTGCGCGTTAGCAACGGCCCTTGTGGTGGTGACGTGGAACCATCACCCCCGATCTCTACCAGGAGCATGCTTGAGGTGGTCTGCCACAGCTCTCCGAACATCATGGTCAGTGGCCTTGCTGTTCCATTTCTTGACTGCAGCTGTAAGACCAAAATAAACACAGTAAGTTATAGAAAAGACTAATAGATATGGAGCATCTTACAGGTTCCCACGGCAACTAAATCAGCATTCAAGGCTCAAACCACCGTTTTATCACTAACCAATGGTGTGCTATTTTGTGTTGTGCAGTAATAATGATAATTTATTACATTTATTCAGAATAATTTAGAATGTGATAAATGTGTTGCTTTTCCGTTGCTTCAAAGACACAAAGCAATTTACAAGATAAGTTTTAGTAAAGTTGTCCTTCCCAGGGCTGACACATTGATTAGGTTCAAACTTGCACGCAGTGTAGAAAAGCGAGTGCTGTTGAATGGCGCCAATTATCTTCTTCACTCTCCCCAGTAGAAACTATTATAAATCACATAACTTGGTTAAAAGCTGAACACTGTAGCCTAATATATTTGTCAGTYTGCGGAGATCGCAAGTCAAAAATGTTTACTTGAAATGGGGGAATGCTGGCCTCCCGGGTGGCGCAGTGGTGTAGGGCACTGCATCGCAGCGCTAGCTGCGCCACCWGAGTCTCTGGGTTCGCGCCCAGGCTCTGTCGCAGCCGGCCGCGACCGGGAGGTCCGACCGGGAGGTCCACAATTGGCCCAGCGTCGTCCGGGTTAGGGAGGGTTTGGCRGGTAGGGATATCCTTGTCTCATCGCGCTCCAGCGACTCCTGTGGCGGGCCGGGCACAGTGCGCGCTAACCAAGGGGGTCAGGTGCACGGTGTTTCCTCCGACACATTGGTGCGGCTGGCTTCCGGGTTGGAGGCGGCTGTGTTAAGAAGCAGTGTGGCTTGGTTGGGTTGTGCTTCGGAAGGACGCATGGTTTTCGACCTTCGTCGAAAGCCATGCGTAGCGATGAGACAAGATAGTAATTACTAGCGATTGGATACCACAAAAATTGGGGAGAAAAGGGGGTAAAAAAACATTTTTAAAGAAAAAAAAGAAATGGGGGAATGTTTAGCCGACAGTTGTGTTTCCTAATCGCCGCTTTGCGTGARGGCCGTTGAACAAGGCCATTGGTAAAAGAGCCTGAAAGTCAAGCACTTTCTTGTTCTTTGTGAATTGAACACTTTCAAACTGCTAAGGCTCTTGGATTTACTGTCTTTGTTGCAGACAGTTTGTATCACTAACGACACCTTTAAAATGACTTTCTTATTGGATCCATTCTAAAGATATGACATACCTGTCCATGACCTTGTTGGTGTGTCCATAACACCCATTTTGCTTAACCTTGAAATCTGTGTCAAGAGACCTTGTTTGAAACCCTGGAAGTTATGCAGTAACCTCTGTCTCAGTAACCTCTGTCTCAGTAACCTCTGTCTCAGTAACCTCTGTCTCAGTAACCTCTGTCTCAGTAACCTCTGTCTCAGTAGGACTAATAAAATAAAATAAATATATTCTACAGGCATTGCTTGTAAGAGTGGAATGAACAAATTGAATCGTTTTAGGTAGCGTGAAAAAGGCTGGCAGTGTAAATGAAATTGGCCTACCTCTACAAGTGTAAATTATGGTACCTACAGTGTAATTAAATGGTACACACTAGCCATACTAGTTTTAGTTAAGCAACCAACCAGCTTCCAGCGGTAAAGGTACCCAGAGAGTAACGTTGATGTTAGACTCAGCTAGTTCATCAAAATAAATAAATAATATGGTAAAAACAATGACTCCACAACCTGTTACAAGAAACAAGCTTAACCGTAAGTTAGCTAGACCGATACAGTCAAGTTAGCTAACAGTAAAACCATCAAATCTGTTAGCCCTGCTTTTCCCGCCTACTAATCTAACGTAAACTCACGCACATTCCGTACAAATGTGCGCAACCGCGCAACATTCAATGAGGCTAACAAAGAAAACTTAATGGGACTGTAGCGACTCATAAGTCATAGCTCTTGGCGTATCGATTTATATGCTGCAGCAATGTGTGGTTGGAGTGGTATTTAGCGTTCTATTCAATTGTCCACCCGCCTCTTGAGGGATTGGGGACCCCGCACGCGTAATGACACTCCGAAGTTTCATTGTGTATATTGGCTCTATTAGTATTTTCTCAGAGAGGAAAATTAGGGTATGAAGAGAAGACTGTGACATCTCCGCTTGTGCATCAAGGATCCGAAAAGATGTACATGTCCGTAATATCGGTATCTTGTCTCAAGCAGAGAACACCGCCACATATTATTTTACTTGTATCTTTATGCCACACTCCTCTTTCTCATGGGTAAAGAGTGCCTCAGCATGTCAGTATGACTGGGCACTATGAACATGTTGCACACATATGTTTTTATCGTCACACAACAAGAAATGGAAAGAAATTCTGCTGTCGGGGTAATGACTGGTTGGGAGAAGTTACTCAGTCATTCTCTGAGGATGTGTTTTGGCTCAGTTCATATATTCGGCATTACCATTGTGTATGGTTGGTTTCCTTGTATGTCGATTAAAATTTGTGCTAGTAGAGGACCCAGACCTTGCTGTCTTACGTTGTAAGATCTAGAGTAATACAGCAACTACCACCATGGGGTCTAAGGAAATCGCTCTCTGACTTGTCCTAATAGAGCAGTGTTCTGACACAGAACTGAAACTCGAACGCTTAATCCAGTCAGGGTCTCAAGACTTATAGTTCCCGCTATACTACTTTGACTAACTATTTCTTTTACACTCACCGGATAAGGGCTGTTTGTCCAATTGTAATCACACACATCGGTAAGTTAGAGGAGAGGTGGCACGATACAGTAGAGAGGAGATATAGAGTTCGGTTGAATAACGTCACTCCGAAGTGCTCATGTGCAAGATACACCAAATACAACGTGCTAATTCTTTTTGACGACACAGAAACTACTCTCTCTTACACGTTCATATGTATAATGTACATTTTTGTGGTCATTGTTATTTCTCTCGAGTATGTGTACGTGGATTCTCTATCCTGCTGCCCTTCGTGACACCAGGCCAACTCCCAGAAAAGTATTTGGCCTCACTGTGCGTTGCAAAGATGCACTCACACCTGCCTGCTGGCCCATTCCAGAGCAGCTCTGTAAGCTGGTCGGTGATCCCCCGTATCCCGCAGCTGAATTCAACTTTAGGGGGGCCTCGCGTTGTCGGTGTCAGCTGGTGCTATTCCCTTGGGCGCCTGAAATGTCCTTTCTTTCACAACACATTGTATACCGTCTTCGCTCCTTTGCAGGTCTGGCTTGAGTGATTCTGGATAAATGGACTTTAGAGTGCATTGTTGGACTGGCAGGGGCGGGGATGAGTTGGCTCTTTGCTTGGTGTGTGGTCTTTTCTGTGCAGTAGCTGGGTTGTAACCATGGGAGGTCTGTGGTTCTGTGCCCCACGCCAATTAATTATGTGGAGAAGAAGGAGCGGCGACCGTGGAGCTCATTGCACCTCTGTTTGAATCCAGTTGCCATGTAATACCGGGCGAGCGATCTTAGCGTACTTGTAATTGAGTTCTGTTGGAAAGGGGAGAAATTGTGACTGTGTAGCGAACGTTGGGTATTTCTTTGTACCCATAAACATGTGGATCTGGAAGTAAATAGCGTTTTTTAGGGGCGCTAAGAAAGTGAAGGGGGACAATTGCTTATCTTGTTTGGTTTTTGTTTGACGTCACCATTCAAATCTGGTAATATGACACTCTGTAGTGACGATTTGCGTTACACAAATGAGTCGAGACTAATTGTACTGTTCTATGTACTTTTTTTTATTAACTAAGTCAATTATGGGCAAATTGAACTTTCGCGTATATACGTGTAAGGTCATGCTGGCTGTTTCCCGCCACAATTTCCGGGCGGGGCTGAACATCAAGGGACGTGACTAATTGTCTCATTGACCATAAAGATATATGTTACTATATATCTTATATTTTGAGCGAGATTAGTTCCCGATTTCACTCGAGCCTGTGTCCTGTTCAGAAGTAGAGAACGTGGCGTGGTTTAGCTACCACCAGCCTATCGCCGGCTCAAGGCTTGTCCTAAGGCATCATTTGTTGCTCTTTGGTTGTCCGGCGTCCTAAGTCTTGCTCTCCGTGTAGGATTACGGCTCGCGAGGTCACCCATGCTCCACGAGATGAGGTCAGACAGCATCTACCAAACATTGTCTGAGCACTCACCTTCTGCGCCTTGGCATAGCACATAGAACAGCACACTGGTTCTCAGGCCGGCCCTCTAAAAGGGCTAACCACCTACAGCTAATTGGCCATCTCTTACGGTGTCACGTTGCTATCCATAACAGCACACTTTTAATCTAGGGGCTAATAGTTGACTAAAATCACAGCAAACAACAACACAGAACACCCGCCAATCTTTTCGCCCCACTGGCTTCCCCAGGACCGAATTACAGTTGCTAATATTCAAAATTCAAGTGTGTCATTATAACAAGTTTTTATGTGGTTTATAGTGCATAAACGTCACAGCTACCTGTCACAATTCTACCTCTTTTTACATTCCCCACTAGGGTGGTGATAAACAGAAACTTGAAATGGTATTCATATATCTTGGGTTGCCGTTGAACCCAGGAAACTTGTAGAACGCAACGACCTTTGGAAATAAGAGTTGTATATTGCTTAGCATAGTAGATATGGTTATAGTTAACAAGTGTAAAATAAATGGTTGGGGTTTATAGGAGATTTCCCTGCGTCCTCTCTAAAAATGACACTCTCCCAGTAGCGGGTGTCATCTCGCATTACTAACGCTCTGTTACTTTTCAGCGGTCCTTCCCAATAACATAGTCAAATTTTTATATCTCTTGGTGTCTGTAAGTGTGTGATACAAATAACTTGTTGGAGTACATTTCATGCTAGATAATAATAACTTTTATTATTAACTTGAATTCACAATATATTATTAACATCTCCACGCGACTTCTTCCGGAGTGAGCGAAGTTTATGGGTCATACGCATTGCACGCTTACGCCTCAAACGGTTATATATTTAGTATTGCATTTCAGATTGCTCTCACTGATAACAAGTTATAGTCGACGGTTTTGATTTGTCTTATTGATCTATATGTCAATTATTTATTCTATATAAGCTAGCTACCATAGAACCCGATCTTTAGTATCACAAAGATGCATATCTGTCGATAGTTTAATGAGTAAGATAATTTATCGAGGTTTAGCTTAGACAGGCTTGATTTTCTCGTCTCCTCTAGATTTAGACTGTACGCTATACCTCGCTAGGTATGTCGCCAGCTAGCTCCTCAAACGTTCTTCGCGATAGCAGCCACTGTAAGAAACTATTACAATTTTACAGAGGTATTAACGGACGACTTGATTAGTGAAGTGTTAGCGTAGCTTACCTAGTTGTCTTTGGCTTGTTTTTGTCCATCTAAGTATAATTGTGTAGTTTTATATTCCCACAGCCTTACTGAGGTCAATTACTTTCGAGTTAGTCTAGGCCTTGTCTATATTTCGTAGCCGGGCCGAGTCCGCGTTATTTATGACAAGCCCATTATTTCATCTGGATATTTGGTATGTGTCATCTTTTAACCTACCCTAAAGTCATACCACTAAGCCTAGCGTAGCCAGACTAGGCCTAACTTCTATAATCCGAATATAGCAGCATGTTAGGACTATTACATTTTACAACTGGAGGTACTTCGATATTAATTGTAGTGTTTAGCTAAGCTAAAATATGATGTGTCTTTGTCATGTCTTGTACTTAAGATAATTGTGGTAGTTTAGAGTAATTCTCGAGGTTATCCCGAGGTTACCTATTTAGCCAGTTAATCCGAAGGTTATCCTTGTCCTTGACCTAAGAAGCGCCTGTCCGTATGCCAGCTCCAAACTCTTTCTAAACAAGTCAACAAGCCGCAAAGCCACTGCTTAGCCTAGCTACTTCACTAAAGCCAGAACAGTTAACTCTCGTATTCACTTTTAATGCACATCTTAGTCATAAGTAGCATTTTGCCACGTAAGCGTTAACTTGGTGAGGCTCTCGAGACGTGTAAGTCCCTTGTCATTCCAATCTCCTTTGACTTAGATCGTACCGCGCTCTTTCTGTACGCCTGTCAAACTATGTGTTCTGTCCTATTCCGGCCTCCATTTGATTCTACTCCATCTGCTACAAGTAGACGAGAATTCCTATCTATAAGACGCATATCAACACTTCGCGTGGTACCCCCACTATCTCGGTGCTGCATACTCTAATCCTTGGATGGTACCCATGTGGAAAAGTAAGCAACAAACGTGGGAGTTCCGAAAGGATCTCCGTGCAGCCGTCTGGACTCTCGCGATATCGTGCGGCCCGTTAAAGCAATGGTCAGAGTTCATCCCCTTCAGCCTATGTATGCATTCCCTCGCAGTTCCCTGGACTCAATTGGCTACTTGACCTGGAAACATGGAATATACCCATATGGTTTACAGTATTATGACAAAAATGCTGGATGGACTGAAACCATACATCAAATGCGGCTACACTCTAGTACCTGAGAATGGATGCCCAACTTCATACGTGTTCTCGCTGTTGCACTCCCCGGAGTTCTCTGGTTCAGATCGGGGTGGTGGCACTCGGAGATCCTACAGATACTCTCACCAAGTGGATCAATTCTCTTGCTTCTTTCTCCCCTGACCCATCTGTCCTATCGCCTCTCCTTAATAGAATATAATCATGTCTGGTGCCGTTATCCAATTAATGTACAGATATTCTCAAGTCTTAAAGGTTCTTATACTATGTTCAACAGCTTCGAAAGCACAGTTGTTATGCTCTATCATTTCACTCCGTCACCTCTGCTAGAACACTTTCAGGTATCCCTTGAGAGAGTTACATCAATCGAGCCGTCACTCGGACTAGTTAGTGATTGATTAAGTTTGCTCTATCTGGGTATGGCTCCACCGTATCTCACAGTTTCTGGGTAGACTTTAACCTCGGAATCCATCGTCTTAACACCCTTATGCCATTCACTCATTCCTTTCTCATGCGCCTCCTTCTTTACCACTTCACATCTTCCTCTTTTGAACCTACATCCGCTCTCGACTCCCTTCCTCCTCGCCTACTTCACACAAGGCAGTGATGCTCAATAGGTTGAGACACCTCCATCCTTTACTAGATGCTGTTCTTCCACTAAGTTACCCCATTGCAATCTCCAAGTCTCCGACCACCTACATTGGTATTAACCTTTTCCCTTCACTCTCATCCAACACTCCCTCACACTGCCTCCTATCTCGGACCATTGGTATTCGCGCGCGTCCCGCTTTGCTCATACTACTCCACGGTGTTCCTGTGGATAGACACCCACAAGTTCGTAACTTTCATCTATCATTCTAATTTCCCTCTGCTCAATTCTTTGCCACGACTATCTCCTGATTCAGTCTTCGCCTTTCCTCCTCTCCTCTCCACTTTCTGGTCAGTCCTTGTGTGACTCCTTAATGCTCCCTTAATCTCCAGGCCGGCTTCGGCTCCTCCCCTCCTTCTGCTCCGTGGCTCGACGACTCATTGCGTGCTCACAGAACAGGGCTCCCGGGAGACGATGCGGAGGAAATTGGAGGAAATTTCTGCCTCTTTTGCGGACTCTGGCATCCCTTTCACTTACCGCATCACTCTCCTACATCTCTTCGCTTTTCTGTCTCTTTGTCTCTCTTGTCTAATTTTGCGCATTCGTGACCACTGGGCTCATATAATCCAAGCATCTGCCGTCTTATATCTAGGAAGCCTCTTTGCCACTCTCCTCCCAATCGCTAGGAAAATCCCTCCCTCCCCGCTCCCCCCCGCCGTCCGCGTCTTTGTCTGGATCCTTGACTCTCGTTCAACCATTTTGGAATTATATATATGAAGAGTCGACTGACATCCTGATCCTAACCGTTATGCTAAGTCCAACAGACACCCGCTAGGTTCTGGCTCACGACCTGCCTATGAGGTTCCTCCACTGTGCTTTGAACTCTCTTTCTGCAATGGGACTCTTTCCTCTCCAGATGAAATCTCGCGTCTTGCTGAGCGCCGCTTTGTGGGTTCGCCCTCCTAAAAACCTGCCCGCTTGAACCTATCGCCCTCGGTCACCTAATCTTCACTTCCCAGACTTTCCGAGACTTCTCTGACCTTGACCTTCACTTCTTCGTTCTGCTCATCACTCAATCCTTGACCGATTGTAATGCGGCATTAACGCTCACTTTATACCGGCGCTTCAATAGAGAGCGAGAGGTTGCACGCCCTTCTCGAAAAACCCTACACTCAGATCTCCTTGCAATGATGTCAGACAACTACAGACCAGAGTATCGCTCTGCTTGAATTTCTCTCCACCACAAAGACTCATTTGAAACGTGGCGTCACTTCGCGCCAGGCTCTCTGCTCATCTCTCGCAGTATATGTGACTGTCTTTGATCCTAAATCAGTCAGGTTTGTCCAGACTAGTCATCACTGCAAGAACTTGATTGTTTACCTTGCTTCTTCTTCGTGTCAGCTGGAGGCGCTTCCGCACCTGCCTTAAAAGTCTAACTCTGTCCTCTGCTTCTCTCAATCCTTAAACTAGACGCTATCGGACTTGGCTTGTGATACTGCTGAACTTCAGACTAGACTCCTACTCGCACCGCTCGCTCACCCGAGTTTGGGCAATTCTCGCGCGCGGTGCACCAATCGCTTTTGGTGATTTGGCGTCCTACCTTCCTAATAGACAGGTCACCTACCTGTACTGGTATATTGGCGTTGCGAGTAATCTGTTTCCTGGCACATCAACGTGCTTCGCCCATAATTCGTAACTTAACCACTGGTGTCCCCTCAGGGCTCCTGTTCTAGGCCTCTCCAATACTTCTCCGCTATAATGCACTCGAAGTCACTGTGGCTTCTGTCATACTGTCAATCACGCATGGTCTCTGCTTATCCCATTGTCTATGCAGACGACACACCAATTAATCTTCTCACTATTTCCCCCTTCTGATACCAGGAAATGGGCCGAATCGCATCTCTGCGATGTCTGCGTCAGTATTGAGCTGGAAGGGTTGTGGCGATTGAGCGGAGTCACACCCACCTTCAGAGCTTGGATTCCGGTCAAGATCGATCCGCTTGCTCTACTATGCTTATCTTTCCGGGGTTGTTCAAGGACTGCCCTCGTTTCACATGACGATGTACTTTGCGCTCAGTCGACTCGGTATCGACAAATACTCCAGGTTGTTGTCCATCTCTCCACAGAGTCGGCTAGATAACGTTGGCGTGATCCTAGGTACAACACCGCTTGTCGTTCTCTAACTCTAACTATTAAGGTTAGACTGCCAGATCTCCTGTGAGGCTATTCATGAAATCTCTTATGCACATTGGAGAGTACGCCTCTCTAGCCATACAGGCAGCAGGAAGTCCAAGGCGACAAGTTCCCATAATAAACCGGAGCGGCATTTGTCATCTCCGTCCTGGTATCTTGTGCTAACTCGCTGCCTTGGACTGATCATGGGCTTCCTGCTTGTATGCCATTAAAACGCCCTACAAAACTACTCCAGAAGCCATGTGCCTGGAGTCGTCGTCTGGTCTTCTAAGGTCGTCATAAAGACCTCTCGGATCCCTAAAGTTTCTCTCATAACGTTCACGCTTAATTATTTAAATTAACATATAATAACCCTATTAGAAGTTGCAACCAAACTTGACCGTGTAATCTTAGTACAATGAATTTGAACATGACAATGCGTTTTACATTAGCCTGAACTCGGCGCATGGACTTGACATTGTGAGAATGGGAATCTATTGCTAAACTTAAAATCTTAAGGGCGCTCCCTCCGCTCTCTCCACTGGCTTTTCCAGTTGAAGCTGCGCATCCCGCTCAAATAAGGACCATAGGTGCTATATGACCTACGGACGCTGTGGAGGGGAACGGCCACTCCCGTACCTTCAGATGGCCTCTCTGATCAGGCTCCTACACCCATAAGCAGGCCGCACTGATGGTTTCAATTTGAAAATAGTAGCAGCTTTCACTCTGGCCTGCTCGCCTCCCTACCTTTCTCTGAGGAAGTACAGCCTCCCGCTCAGCCCACGTATATACTGTTCGCTGGCTCTGCAACTATCCAATGGTGGATACAAACTCCCCACGAGCGCCAGGTCAGCGGAATCCATCACCACCATTCACCGGAGACAGCACACAATGAGAACTACTTCTCCACACTCTTTAAGGATACCAGGATAGGATTAGACAGTACACTCTTCTACCCCCACTTTAACCTCTTTAGAGTTATGAACTAATGCACTATTGGTAGAGTGGTTGTTCACTTGGACATCATAAGGTGAGCACCAACTTGTAAAGTCCCGCTCTGGATAAGAGCGTCTGCTAAATTACTTAAATGTAAATGTAAATGTTTAAAGAAGTGAAGTTAGACAAACTGCCAGTGTTTAAAGGTTCTATGAAATCGAGTCCTGTATAGTTGAGATGAAAGTTGTATAGTTGAAATGAGTGAGAGGAGGTTATGAAATGAATAGCTAAAGAATTTCATATCTATTTCTTGCCTTTTGACTGTTGAAGAAGCTTTTAGGCGATGAG
>NC_036859.1:29944690-29946176 GCF_002910315.2 Salvelinus sp. IW2-2015
TCTATAGTATTGGAGAAAAGTTGAAAAAACGGACACTCCGTTTCATCGTGACGTGTCATGTCGTAACGTACAGCACGCATAAAGCAACTATTTCTGTCTTACAATCTCTCTCCACCAGGTGTAGCACTTCTCTCARAATTTAAAAACAAGAAATGGATAGTGACGGGGGTAATACCTAGTCATTTTTTGCGTCATCATTGCATGCGATCATTATTCTCAAAGCCGCTGTTTACTTCTAAGATCACTTTAGCACCGCCCTAAAAACCCGATTCAAATTCGACACAAACCTTCAAATAGGTATATAATGACACATTATATAAACTCTTTATAGTGTTTTATTTACATTTTAGAGGCAATAAGGTGATACGTTGGACAGATCGAGTGAAAAAAAGCAATTTTCCCACACAATTTTCCCACACAACATCATCTCTTTTGCCGTTACCTCCCTTATCTCACCTCATTTGCTCACATTGTATATACTTATTATTTTTTTTTAATTATTGTATTATTGACTGTATGTCTGTTTTACTAGATGTGTAACTCTGTGTTGTTGTATGTGTCGAACTGCTTTGCTTTATCTTGGCCAGGTCGCAATTGTAAATGACAACTTGTTCTCAACTTGCCTACCTGGTTAAATAAAGGTAAAATAAATAAATAAAACCCCGGCTTGGTCTGCTTCGCAAGCCTTCTCGGAAGTCTCGCGTTTTTACGTCTCTGGGTTTAGAAACTGGTGGTGGAGGAACAGGAAGTTCCGCGCAGGCGCGCATCATTCTTCATAATAAAGGATTTTAAGGCTGCACTACTGTGTTTGGAGCTAAATGTAATGATTATCAGTTTTCTACATTCAGTTGTTTCTGTCTATAAATGTTACTATGGTGTGAACGGAAATACTATTGGTTTTTGATTGAAATAATACAGTGAAGACAAGGTTATTCAGGAAAATAGTACATAGTGCTGCCTAAAACATAATGCAACCTTGTACTAAATGTTTTTTTTTATGCATTTGTGAATTCAGGAAATCTATAGATTAAGTGCATTTAAGTTGTGTAGCCTAATTTTAAAGTGTATACTTTGTCTAATATTTATTAATTAATGTTTTGTCAATGCTTAGCTACCAGATCTATTGAAATGGGATCAGTGCTTGACTTGGTCAGGAGCTCACCGGAGCTGAGTACCGGCACCTCAAATGTTTACTGTTTGAGCTCATGTTCCTTTTATAGAATATTAGCTCAACAGTATTGTGGAGCTCCTGCACCTAAATATAAACCATATTTTTAGAGAATAAAGAAAGTCTTGACAGTTCTGGCACTAACTTTTGTGTCTGCTTCTCTTTATTACTATTGGCCAACTCAGATTAAGTCTGAGGCCGGTAACCAACAGTGAGGACAAACCCAGCCTGCCTCTCTCCTTCCACACCGAGTCCAAACCTACAGTCACTGGGTCCTGATTGTGACAGTGGAGCCCAGTTTGCACTGCAGGATCCAGA
>NC_036859.1:29953159-29955801 GCF_002910315.2 Salvelinus sp. IW2-2015
ACTTTTGTTTGGAGCTGACTTCGTTGTGGGCTTTGAACGTGGCACCTGGCCAAAAATAAAACGAATGCCATCAACTTTCACCCCGTGCAAAACACGCCTATCCGGGAGCCCAGGCCAGATTAATCGAATCCCCTCAATGCCGCTGCATATTCTGTCACAGACGCTATAATGACACAGATACAAAGATGAGTCCTCTATCTATCTCTATGGCCGCGCATCATTGTTCAGAATATGTGCTGTGAAGAGGATGCTTTGTCTCCGTTTCTATTTATTACTACAGGTAGGTAATAGCACGTTTAAACTATCTAAAATCAAAAGAACATGTCATACCATGATAGGTTACAAATCCGTCAAGCGATTGCCAGGTTTTTTATGTTAAATTTGTGTCGTGATGAAAACGATTTTACAAGTCATATAGTTTGAGATTTTGGGTTTGTCTTGAGTTAATGTACACCATTTCGTCAAGTTAATAAAAAAATATTCAATGTATTTGAGATTTCTGAGTTCGGTTTATATGTTATGGGTTTTGTGTATAAAAAGAAATCTCACGAGCTGGTAAAATGGCGACGCCTGCTGTCTGCGTTTTAAAGTCCAAATAGAAGACAATGGACCCGATCGTATATTTATGTAGTTGGTGCAGTATATTAATTAATATACATGGGTTCTAACTTGAACCATTATTTATTAGTTTACAATTTTACAATTTATGCTCCCCGCATATATAAACCACTAGCACAAGATCGTAATTTTGATGACACATGGGGAGCTTACTGCCTACTATACTGAGTAAAATGGTGCGCACCAAATTGTAGTTCACATTTTGGTGTGGAAAACGGCAGTGAGGATTTTTCTTCAATATTCATCAGATATGAACACCATTACAATCTTTAGAGAATACAAATCTCTGTGAAAAAGGAGCAAAGTTCATATCTATTATTGATGTTTGATGAAGAGTATCTACCAGCCTATGTAAAGCTGGGATATATAAGATGCCCCATAACAGAGTTGGTGTAAAACCCGATGCAACGCAAGAAATGTAAAAGGTTTGGCCACATGTCAAGTGTTTGCAGATGGAAGGAATATGTTATTGTTGAGTATGTGAAAGTAAAATTCTGCAACTGTGGTGGGGGTCGTTTTCCCGAATTCCCAGAGTGCCCTGTTAGAGTGAAAAAGGTTGAGGTGTCAAGGATCAGGACTGTACAGCGAATCTCCTACAGTTGAAATCGGAAGTAATTCACTATATCAAATTCCAGTGGGTCAGAAGTTTACATACACTTAAGTGACTGTGCTTTAAACCGCTTGGAAACTTCCAGAACTTTGTCATGACTTTAGAAGCTACTGATTAGGCTAATTGGACATTTGCGTCAATTGGAAGAATGTCCCTGTGAATGCATTTTCAGGCTACTTCAGAACTTAGTGCCTCTTTGCTTTGACATCATGGAAAATAAAAAGAATAAGCGCAAGATCGTCAGAAAAAAATTGTAGACCTCTGGTTCATCCTTGGGAGCAATTTCAAACACTGAAGGTACAGTTCATCTGTACAAAAAAATAGTACGGCAGTTTTAAACACCATGGGACAGCGCATCACACGTTCAGGAAGGAGACGCGTTCTGTCCTCTAGAGATGAACATACTTTGGTGCGAAAAGTGCAAATCAATCCCAGAACAACAGCAAAGGACACTGTGAAGATGCTGGAGGAACAGGTACGAAAGTATGCTATAGCACGTAAAACGAGTCCTATATCGACTAACTGCAAAGCGTCAGCAAGGAGAAAGCCTACTGCTTCAAAACCGCCATAAAAAAAATCCAGACTACGGTTTGCAACTGACATGAGGACAAAGATCATACTTTTTGGTAGAATGTCCTCTGGTCTGATGAAATAAAAATAGAAACTGTTAGGACATAAATACATGGTTATGTTGAGGAAAAGGGGAGGCTTGGTAACGAAGAAACCATCCCAACTGTGAACCACGGGTGGCAGCAATCATGTTGTGGGGGTGGTTGCTGTAGGAGGGACTGGTACAACTTCACAAAAATAAATGGCATCATGAGGAACGAAAATTTGTGGATATATTGAAGCAACCTCTCAAGACATCAGTCAGGAAGTTAAAGGCTTGGACGCAAATGGGTCTTCCAAAGGAACAATGCCCAAAGCAACTTCAAAATTGTAAGCAAAATGACTTATGCACAACAAAGACAAAGTATTGGAGTGGCCATCAGCAAAGCCCTACCTCAATCCTATAGAAAAATTTGTGGGCAGAACTGAAAAAGATGTGCGAGCATGGAAGGCCTACAACTGAACTCCATTACACGCTCTGTCAGAGGAATGGGTCAAAATTCACACCAACTCTATTGTGGGAAGCTTGTGGAAGGTTAGCCAAAAACGTTTGACCCAAGTTAAACAAATTTAAAGGCAAGCTACAAATATATTGAGTGTCATGTAAACTACTGACCCACTGCGAATGTGATGAAAAATAAAGCTGAAATAAATAATGTCTCTCTACTATTATGTCCTGAACATTTCACATTCTTAAATACAAGTGGTGATCCTACTGACCTAAGACAGGGAATTTTTATTTCTAGATTAAATGTCAGGAATTGTGAAAACTGAGTTTTAACGTATTTGACTAAGGTGTATGTAA
>NC_036859.1:29958383-29976884 GCF_002910315.2 Salvelinus sp. IW2-2015
GGAAGTCGCCTCTTCACTGTTGACATTGAGACTGGTGTTTTGCGCTACTATTTAATGAAGCTGCCAGTTGAGGACCTGTGAGTCGTCTGTTTCTCAAACTAGACACTCTAATGTACTTGTCCTCTTGCTCAGTTGTGCACCAGGTCCTCACACTCCTCTTTCTATTCTGGTTAGAGACAGTTTGCGCTGTTTTGTGAAGGAGCAGATCTTCAGTTTCTTGGCATTTCTCTCATGGAATAGCCTTCATTTCTCAGAACAAGAATAGACTGAGTTTCAGAAGAAAGTGCTTTGTTTCTCTGGCCATTTTGAGCCTGTAATTGAACCACAAATGCTGATGCTCCAGATACCCAACTAGTCTAAAGAAGGACAGTTTTATTGTTTCTTTAATCAGACCAACAGTTTTCAGCTGTGCTAACATAATTGCAAAAGGGTTTTCTAATGATCAATTAGCCTTTTAAAATGATTAACTTGGATTAGCTAACACAACGTGCCATTGGAACAACACAGGAGGGATGGTTGCTGATAATGAGCCTCTGTACGCATATGTAGATATTCATACAAAATCAGCCGTTTCCAGCTATTTTACAACATTAACAATGTCTACAATGTATTTCTGATCAATTTGATGTTATTTTAATGGACAAAAAATGTGCTTTTCTTTCAAAAACAAGGACATTTGTAAGTGACCCAAACTTTTGAACGGTAGTGTATATATATATATGGGAGGCAGGCAAATACTTTCACTGAGCTGTGTAAAGACAGACTGACATGGGTGAAATAATTATTATTGTTAATTTCTCTTAATGTTCTTTTGTTGTTTGCAGGTGCACTATCCTCCTGACCCTATGCAGCTGTGACAGGTGTCAACATCCACAGCTGGTTGGACTGGTACGGTGCTGGTGGAAAGCTGAGGGCTGGCAACAACACCTGACTCCGTACTTGAGGCCGCTGCCACAGATCAAGCAGTACCAGCACTTCAGGTGGATATCATTTTCATTGCATTGTATGAGGTTATTCTGCTTATCTAAACTTGGGAGGTGAATTGATGTTGTGCAAGGTTGTAATGTCAGAAATTTAGTTTTTTTTGCCTGGTGTTGTTGTTGCCAAGGAGCGTTCGGACTCAGTCGGGACCAGGTTTCAGCTGCTGCGCAATGATGACATATACATCTCCCATATATGGTCTGCCTGTACAACACCACCGGACTGAACACAGCTAGACAAACATATATTTTTGAGAAGATCAGGGAGTTTTGCGACGAAGAGGCTATGGACATCACATGCCCTGCACCAAAGTCAAGGGCAGGACAGAAACAGGCTCTCCGAATATAGATTTCCTTGTTCATGCATGGTTCGGACAGACCAGTCATCAGCACAATCTGCAATGCCTCTATTCAAATTACTCTCTCCTAACACACATGCCATATGTTCCTGCTACTATTTTTTGTTTTAATCCTGCTGTTCAGCCACTTTACCCTGATTATATGCATATAACTACCTCGTCTATCACTGATATCATTATTCATATTGTTCTTTGTACATACTGTATATTATTTTATTTTATATGACACTACTTCTGATATTGCTACTATACAAGTAACCATTTGTTGTACCGTTTACACCTTCTGTAGAGCCCCATCCACTTAGCAAGATGTGGCCAGTTGTGTAAAGTACTAAAGTAAAAATACTTAAAGTATTTTTGGGGGAGCTGTACTTTACTATTTATATTTGTAGCAAATTTTACTTTTACTTCACTACATTCTGAAAGAAAATAATGTACTTTTACTCCATATATTTTCCCTGACGCCCAAAAGTACTCTTACATTTGACAGGAAAATTGTCCAATTCACACTTTCAAGAGAACATCCCTGGTCATCCCTACTGTATCTAATCTGGCAGACTCAATAAACACAAGTGCTTCATTTGTAAATTACGTCTCAGTTTTGATGTGCCCTGGCTATTCAACAATAAAAAAAATTATTGCTGTCTGGTTTGCTTTATATAAGGAATTTGAAATTATTTACACTTTTTACTTTTGATACTTATGTACATTTTAGCAATTCCATTTACTTTTGATACTTAAGTTTTTTTTTTTTTAAACAAATACTTTTACTCAAGTAGTATTTTAATGGGTGACTTTACTTTAACTTGAGTAATTTTCTATGTTATTTTTCCACCACTGATGTGGCTGGGGGTTATAGCATTTCTTTCACATTACCATCAATTTAGACAAGTGTGTCTGGTAAGTGTCATCTAATATTTATTACATATTTTTATCTCAACACTTTCTGTTAACCTGGAATTTTTCCTTATTGTAGGCTACTACTTTCACCACTTTTAGTCTTAATCTTACTACACTGCTCATGTTTAGCACATGACCTTACATGTGAATCCTTAAAGAGATGGGGGGCTGGTTTAAGAGGGTGAGAGCAATGCTTGAATGGGTGTAGACAAGGGGAGCTCCCAGTAGGTACCAAATCATTTCAAAAGACATTTTCTCAAAAGTGAGTTTTACAAGTCGATCAACATTCAAAGCAGAATGACTTTCCCATTGTTCCTCAACAATGCAGTGTATGAGATACATTTTGTAGCTCTGAGTCTATACTTTTATCCAATGTAAAAAAACACAATTTCAAATGTTGCTACATAAGACGGTCAGTCACATTTACCACAGGTGGACTACAATCAAGTTGTAGAACATCTCAAGATGATCAATGAAAACAGGATGCACCCGAGCTCAATTTCCAGTCTTATAGCTAAGGGTCTGAACACTTATGTAATACGTTTTTGTGTTGTTTCTAAACAACTGTTTATGCTTTGTTATTATGGGGTATTCTGTATAGATTAATGAGGTAAAAATTGATTAAATCCATTTTAGAATAGGCTGTAAATGTAACAAAATGTGAAAAAAGTCATAGGGTCTAATACTTTCCAATGCACTGTAAATGTACAGTACTTATTTCATGTAATGTTTTTATACATTGGTCGACTTCCATGCATTTGCAGCTCCAGTTAATTCTGTCTTCAGTATTGTGAACTTGATTACTAACTATGGGAAAGAAAGGCCTTGATTCATATGAGAATGCAAACATTGGTGAAATAATGAGATGATATATGAGCCAGGTAGAGTAATAGACACCAACAGCTAATATTGCAACTTGGAGATTTCCTGGAGATTTGAGTCCCTATGCAATCAGAAATCATTCAATAGTGCTTGCAGCATTAAACAACCACAGAGAAAAAGTCACTTTCTTTAGGTTTCATTTCATAGAACAAAGGAAATCTTTCTTTTTTTTTGACATAGGAAATGGTGGCAGAGTTTTTTTCATACCAAAATCAGAGAAGTCCCAGTCAGGCCAATCATAAACACACATGTACAGTCAGGTTCTTTCAGAGACCAATCATAAACACACATGTACAGTCAGGTTCTTTCAGAGACCAATCATAAACACACATGTACAGTCAGGTTCTTTCAGAGACCAATCATGAACACACACGTACAGTCAGGTTCTTTCAGAGACAATCGTGAACACATACGTACAGTCAGTTCTTTCAGAGACCAATCATGAACACATACGTACAGTCAGTTCTTTCAGAGACCAATCATGAACAGACACGTACAGTCAGGTTCTTTCAGAGACCAATCATGAACACAGGCGTACAGCCAGGACAACAGGTTTCTATAAAAGCTTCTTGTTTGAGTCCAACATTCACACCATTTTACATTCAAAAAGCACAAGACCAAGGCTAATCCTGTGAAGTTACATCACCGGGTAAATTATTCATTTCATTATATGAAGACTGCATGTGTCACGACTTCCGCTGAAGTTGGCTCCCCTGCATGTTCGGGCGGTGCTCGGCGGTCGTCGTCACCGTCCTACTAGCCGCTACCGATCCCTTTTTCGTTTGTTAGTTTCACCTGTGTTTCTGTTGTTTTCGGTTAATGAGCTTCCCTATATTTAGTAGGTAGACCTGCCTTGTTTTGTGCGGGATTGTTTTATTTTGTTACGTGTGTGCATTGTAGGCTGAGGTGTATTTTCTTTCTTACACTTGACACCCTGTGGTTTTTGGGTTGTCACGTTGTATGTCCGCGCCCTGTATTTGTTGGGCTTATATTTTGTGTGTGCCTTATTAAAGAGTACTATACCCAGTAACTCTCTCTGCGTCTGATTCCTGCATCCACCTAGTCCGCCGTGACTGCATGTTATTACACTGCACAATGTATATTTTGGTATTGCATTGTTTATATCACACTAACAACGTATGTGTGACGTAGGCTAATATGGCAATGGTGTGGGAACTCGATGCAGAACCTTTTCTGACTGAGCAGGTGACAAAGATTAATTGCAAATGTTGCAAAAGCAAGGAGCCTGAATATTTTAGCTCTGCAAGTGAGAACACCAAGTATATTACACGTATAAGGGTATACATGATGCAGATATAAAGCATTAAGAGCAAAAACTGCTGTGTAGCAACTCACTGCTTTCCTGAATACAAATAATGTATACAAAATGCTCTAGTAATGCTCCATTAAGAGAAAAAACATGACTTCTCAGACACTGTCCTATCAGTGTAATGAACACGAGGGGAGACAGAGAGCTGGTTTCAAGCGCAGGGCGTAGCAGGTGTTTATTGAAAAGGACCACAGGAGGAGGCAGGTAGCTGGGTCAGGGACGGCAGAAGGTCATACACATGGGTCCAAAGGCAACAGTATAGGCAGGGAAAGGCTAGTAACGTAGTCTGGGAGATCAGGCAAGATAGATAGGTAGATAACAGGAATTTGATAGGCTGAAGTACAGGCAGGGAATAGGCAAAAAGGCATCGTTAGTGAGGCAGGCAAAAACTATCGGGAGGAGTAAATCACAGGAAAAACAGAGCTCTGAAAGACGTATGTCAGAAAACAAACAAATACCTCACAGTGATGGGGTGCAAGGAACTGAACTAAATAGGGTTGATAATGATATACATTTGTGTGAACGGGTGATTGGATCTGGCGAGTGAGCTGCGTTCAGGGATGTAGGTGTTTGAGAGTGTGGGCTGGAAGCAGACGTTACAATCACATTCTGAACCTAAAACGTACGAATAGATTAAATATTCCACCACGACATGTACACTAGAAAATATACATGCTTTAAGTATACTTTGGAGATACAAAAAGTCTAAAAGTCTTCATGATGCCTTCATACTGTCATACAGTCTTACATAACTGGTTCAATTATTATTATTCCCTTTCAACAGCAATTTCAACAGTGTACTAAAACACCATGACAACAATACTTTTCTGGACGTGTGGTCCTCGGCCTCCCAATGGTAAATATATACATGTTTCTCTACTTTAACTGTCAATGAACGCTGTTCTGGTTTCTTTTGTCAGGAAGACTATCAATAATGTTATTCATTTTTCAAGGCTTCATTCTGTTGCAACAGTGCATTCAAGCTGTAACACAACATTTTTTGGAGAAGTCAGGGGCTGTGAAAACTTTCTTGTCATACCCCATTACGGATGCTGGCCAAGGAGATGTAACTGCCCAGGGAGCTTTGGTTTCTGAGGAAGCATGTAAGATATGTAACAGACGACGAGGTTATCTGATGATAATTGTTTTTTAACAAACCTGCTTTGGTCCAGATGTTCCAGTTTGGGTAAGTTTATAGACGGAACGACAGAATTTTATAAAATAGTTTAAAATCTATGTTTATCAAAGATAGGGGGCGATAGTGAGTACACTGGTTGGCGTCCTTCATTTTTTTAAATAAAACCTACATTTGTGCTGTATTTACATCCCTTCCAAATGAACCTTTGTAAGCGTATGTGTTAATCATTTAAGTAACAGTGGACTTAATTGGTTCCAACATTTTAAATAGACCTCAGGAGGAATACTGTTCCGACCAGGTGATTGGCCTTTATTCCTGTGATCCAATGTCCGTTTGAGTTAGTTGAAAGAGATGTGGGCTCCCAGCAAGGCGACTTCCTCAGTTGAAGGATGTTGAGTTCTTCTCTTTTTAAAAGGACTCAATCGGCCTTGGTGTGGATTTACAATTAGAGGTGAACAATTCTTCATAGAAATGGGAGAATCTTTGGTTGATTAATTTGGGTTCTGATAGTAATTCACCTGATTCAGATTCAATAGTTGCCATATCCACCAATTGATCATTACTGCGAAGCTTGTTAGCCAGTAGACGACTGGGTCGATTACCATGGRGAGAGAAGTTGCTACCTGGTCTGAATTTTTTGTTGTTGTTGAGAACGCTCTAATGTCGTTCCAATTCTGATATCTTCTTTAATTGTGATTTATTCAGCCCAGATGCAAATGCAGTTGAATTGTTATTAATAAAACCTTCGATGACATCCCATAAAATCAGAGGATCATCAAATTGTTCACAGAAAGTAGGATTTTTGTGGTTAGGACATTTAAGTGACATCTTGTGGCTCTTTCAGGAGATTCTGGAATGTGTATCTGGCAGTAGTAACTTGATGATCAGATACTGTAGGTTCATATGTCGAATATCTATTTAAGATTAAAGAAAGTAGAGGGAGATAATAATATGAAATCGATTCAGGAGAATGTTTTGTGTGTTTGAATAGAAAGTGCATTTTTTGCTTTAGGGTTATGAGCTGCCAGTCATGAATGAGGGTTTATCAGAGAGTATATGTTGGAGAGCCTTGGTTGCCTGCGGATTGTAGTTGATCTTAGATTTGATTTGTGCTGCAAGTCCAGAATGGCGTTAATAAAGACATTTTCTTTCCATTATGTATACATTTAAGGAAAGTGATTCTGCTTTCTTGGTCTTCGCTTTATCAAGGATGGGGATTTTTTGGTTTTTTATGTATCATTATGATTACACCCTTTTGTTTGGTGCCTGGTGAAAAAAGCAGCCAGCTTGTATAAATGGTTCTCTATTCTAGGTGCGTCCTTTTGGACGGTGTGTTTCTTGGAGCATTGCTATATCATTATGGTTCCTTTCTAGAATCAAGACAGCTGAAATGTTTGATGGGACTATTAAGGCTTCAAGTTCCAAAGAGAATAGCTAGTGTTGCCGTTGTTTTTTTCTAAAATGTGATTGTTATCTTTAGTGTTGATACCATGGATGTAAATAAAAAGTGGGACGCACAGGGAAACCCACCCATTGGTCGATCCCCCCGAAGACCTCTCTATAAACCCTGAAATCTGACATGTATGATAGACATTTTCGCTATCTAAAAGTCTTATTCCTATTAACTTCCAGGAGTGAGAGCGGCTTTTTACAATGCTACATCATACCGGCAGAATTTCTGTGCTTGAATGCAATAGCTCAGATACACTTGAAAACATGTAAAAACCCTGGGAATCGATAGAACATCGCTCAGAGATGCACAAAAAAAAGAAACATTAAAATGGGTGAATATTTTAAGGTATTAAAAAAATATATAATAACAAAATTATACTAATAAAGTAAAACAAAATAAGTAACCAATCCAGACCTTTACAATGAAGTTAGACTTTATGAGTAAGGGTAATGAGGAAAAAAATAAAGAAAATGAGAACAAAAGAAGATATGCAAGCCTAATTATTATAATACTCACCATTGCGTGTGGGCAAGTCCTCCTGGGAGTAGCCTAAACAGAGGAGAACAGGAATCAACAGGAAGACATTGTGTAGTGGTAGCATATGGGATGTGGCCATCTCTCCTTGCCAGTACCAAAAGAAACACAAATTAAAAAAACACAATTAATAGGGGGATAGCTACCAACTTACATTGCCATATTTAGCCCAAATGGATTCAATGTGCTATAGCCACACAAGAAAACGTGCCAGTACGTATGACACCTCATTTATTGTCCATTGTTCATTAATTGGCGTAAACCCTGAAAGTCTATAGGTTTTAAGGCACACCCAGAAGGTAGCAGCAGCCATTTTTTGGACTCTGTTTCAGTCAGTGTTAAACACGTGTTAACAGGTTTGTCAGGTGGAAAGTGAGCCCAGCACCATTAGTGGTGATAATGTGTTCACTGAAGGGTTTAGGAAACACTCCACTGTGTGCTTGTTCATGTAGGGAGGAAACACTTCAGGAATAGAGGCAAATAGCAAAGTCAGACCATTGGTAGGTATATACGTCCTTGATATGGTGGGCAACAAATGTCCCCCACTGTGGTCGCCACCCTCCAAAAGGTCGGTGATTTGGAACTTCCGGGAGGTTCCGGTTTGATAGCCTTGTGCATTAAAACCTGAAAAGTGGGGCTTGCACATTTTGTTTGACATGCATCCACGCCAAATACATTTAAACTCAGTTTTTAACAATTCCTGACATTTAATCCTAGTAAAATTCCTTGTTCTAGGTCAGTTTGGATCACCACTTTATTTTAAGAATGTGAAATGTCAGATTGATAGTAGAAGACAAATATTTATTTCAGCTTTATTTCTTTCATCACATTCCCAGGGGGTCAGAAGTTTACACATTCAATTAGTATTTGGTAGCATTGCCTTTAAATTGTTTAACTTGGGTCAAATGTTTTAGGTAGCTTCCACAATAAGTTGGGTGAATTTGGCCCATTCCTCCTGACAGAGCTGGTGTAATTGAGTCAGGTTTGTATGCCTCCTTGCTCACATAACGATTTTTCAGTTCTGCCCACACATTTTCTATAGGATTGAGGTCAGGGCTTTGTGATGGCCACTCCAATACCCTGACTTTTGTTGTCTTAAGCCATTTTGCACAAATTTGGAGTATACTTGGGGTATTGCCCATTTGGAAGACCCATTTGCGACAAAGCTTTAACTTCCTGACTGATGACTTGAGATGTTGTTTCAAAATATCCACATAATTTTCCTGCCTCATGATGCCATCTATATTGTGAATGCACCAGTCCCTCCTGCAGCAAAGCACCCCACAACATGATGCTGCCAACCCCATGCTTCACGGTTGGGATTATGTTCTTCGGCTTGCAAGCCCCTTTTTCCTCCAAACATAACGATGGTCATTATGGCCAAACAGTTCTATTTTTGTTTCATCAGACCAGAGGACATTTCTAAAAAGTATGATCTTTGTCCATTGTGTAGTTGAAACTGTAGTCTGGCTTTTTTATGGCGTTTTGGAGCAGTGGTTTCTTCCTTGCTGAGCGGCTTTAGGTTATGTCGATATAGGATTCGTTTTACTGTCAAGAGTGTGCAATGCTGTCATCAAGGCAAAGGGTGGCTACTTGAAGAATTTCAAATATAAAATATATTTTGATTTGTTTAACACTTTTTTGTTACTACATGATTCCATATGTGTTATTTCATAGTTTTGATGTTTCTATTATTCTAAAATGCAGAAAATAGTAAAAAAAAAAAAAAACTTGAATGAGTAGGTGTGTCCAAACTTTTGACTGGTACTGTATATTGTTTGTATGCTTAGGCTTTTAGATTGTTTATTTGTATGTGTTGGGCTTTAAATGAGATTATTCTTTACAGAGTCAGGTGTATTTGACCAGGCCTCAATTGTTTCCCGATAATTCTAAATGTTATAACTTCTAATAGTAACTTCATACACTGGYGAATTGGGAGAGAGTGAGGTGATTGCCAWCTAAGAGCCAACCTCTTTTTTAAAGTAGTGCCAGCAGTAATCGCCTCTGATTTACTGAGAGATTCAAGGAGTTATCATCRTTAAGTAACATAGTAGATGCAAAGCATTGAATATTTACGTTCATGCACTTCAACATTTATTTTGTAACATTGTCCCAGAAGCATTTAGCTGCTGTGCACTCCCACATCATATGAAGGAATGTACCTACCTGATTTAGGGGACACAGTGAACAGTTAGGAGTTGGGGACAATTTAATCGTAAAACATTTCCTTCATGTTAAATACTATCTGTGAACCWTCTTAAAATGTAAACGTTGATGGTTCGGGTTATAGGATGCCCAAGGTCAGATTGTTTAATTTTCTGTTCCAGTTAAAGGTTTATTGGAAAGCTCAGAATATGAACTTTCCAAAAGTTGTTTATATGTATTATAGAGATAAGTCCTTTCGGGAGCCTAGATCATTTATTTATGAATCCCATCATAGGATGGTTTGTTAGTTGTGTTTCCCAAGCTGACCTACATTGGAAATATAGAAAAAAGGAGTTGCCTGGTAATGTGTATGTGTCTTTCATGTGTATGTGTTCTCAAACCATTACTGTCCATTATATCGGCAAGGGTATGGATTCCACATTTGGACAATTGGGGAAATGCAAAAGGCCGCCCTCCAGATCACAATAAATTATTGTGAAATATTGGAGTATGGGCATGCTATTTTGATTCCCAGTTACATTTTTTTTTCTTTAATTTTGTGCAAAATAGAGATTGTGGGAGCAATAATAGGACCAAAGCGTAGCTTACGCTGTTTAAGGGATATATCCATGAAGACCACCTTTTCCAGGGCAATAGGATTCACCATATTTCTCTCTACTCAGCCAGTATAACGGTTCGACCAAAAATGCAGCGAGGTGTGATGACATATTGAATTTGTTAAAGACGAAGACGAAGACGAAAAAAACACTTGCAAAATTACAAAATAACAAAACGACATAGACAGACCTGAACATTGGAACTTACATAACTAAACGAAGAACTCACGAACAGGAACAGACTACATCAAACGAAACGAACAAACGAAACAGTCCCGTGTGGTGCGCAGACACAGACACGGAAGACAATCACCCACAAACAAACAGTGTGAACAGCCAACCTATATATGGTTCTCAATCAGAGGAAAACGTCAAACACCTGTCTCTGATTGAAAACCATAAAGGCTAATTACAAGTGACCTAAATAGAAACACAAAACATAGAATGCCCACCCAACTCACGCCCTGACCAACTAAACACATACAAAAATAACATAAAACAAGTCAGGAACGTGACAGCCAGGGGAAAGAATAATCATGTCTAAACCAATTTAGAATGGGATGAAATGCTAGTGCCTGGAAATACAATTTAAAGTTAGATATGGATAGTCCTCCTACATCTTTCCATTTGTAAGTTTAATTTTATCTGGGATCACTTACCTTGCCATATACACTACCGTTCAAAAGTTTGGGGTCACTTACAAATGTCCTTGTTTTTGAAAGAAAAGCCAATTTTTTTGTCCATAAAAATAACATCAAATTGATCAGAAATACATTGTAGACATTGTTAACGTTGTAAATGACTATTGAAGCTGGAAACGGTAGATTTTAATGTAATATCTACATAGGCGTACAGAGGCCCTTATCAGCAACACATCACTCCTGTGTTCCAATGGCACGTTGTGTTAGCTAATCCAAGTTTATCATTTTAAAAGGCTAATTGACATTAGAAAACCCTTTTGCAATTATGTTAGCACAGCTAAAAACTAGTGCTGATTTAAAGAAGCAATAAAACTGGCCTTTAGACTAGTGGGTTCGATTACAGGCTCAAAATGGCCAGAAACAAATAACTTTCTTCTGAAACTCGTCAGTCTATTCTTGTTCTGAGAAATGAAGGCTTTTCCATGCAAGAAATTGCCAAGAAACTGAAGATCTCGTACAACGCTGTGTACTACTCCTTCACAGAACAGCGAAAACTGTCATAACCAGAATAGAAAGAGAAGAGGGAGGCCCCAGTGCCAAACTGAGCAAGAGGACAAGTACATTAGATTGTCTAGTTTGAGAAACAGACAAGTCCTCAACTGGCATCTTCATTAAATAGTACCCGCAAAAAAACAGTCTCAATGTCAACTGTGAAGAGGCGACTCCAGGATGCTGGCCTTCTAGGCAGAGTTGCAAAGAAAAAGCCATTTCTCAGACTGGACAAAAGAACACAGACACTGGACAGAAGAACTCGCAGAAGGCGATCCCGGAGTGCCTCTTCACTGTGTTTAAGCTTTACATACCAAGTGTTGTCATCGATTCCTTGTAGAAACGCCACCATGCTGCTTTTGTCACATGGGATGGCAGCAGCTTTCCACCAAAGTGTTTGTGTCCTGGGTTGCGTCCTGGTAATATCCTGGCGTCCTGGCATTATCCTCAATCAAATCAAATTGTATTTGTCACATACACATGGTTAACAGATGTTAATGCAACTATGCAGTAATATCTAACAAGTAAACTAACAAATTCGCAACAACTCCTTATTCACACAAATACACACAATGTAAAGGGATGAATAGAATATGTACAAATAAATATATGGATGAGCGATGGTGTGCGGCATAGGCAAAATGCAGTAGATGGTATAGAATACAGTATATACATATGAGATGAGTAATGTAGGATATGTAACATTATTAAAGTGGCGTTATTTAAAGTGACTAGTGATACCTTTATTAAGTTCATTTATTTAAGTGGCCAGAGATTTGAGTCTGTATGTTGGCAGCAGCCTCTCTATGTAGTGATGGCTGTTTAAAGTCTGATGGCCTTGAGATAGAAGCTGTTTTTCAGTCTCTCGGTCCACTTTTGATGCACCTGTACTGACCTCGCCTTTGTGGAGTGGTCGGGTGGTTTTTGTCCTTGATTATCTTTTTGGCCTTTCTGTACATCAGGTGCTGTAGGTGTCCTGTAAGGCAGGTAGTTTGCCCCCGGCGATGTGTTGTGCAGACCACACTACCCTCTGGAGAGCCTTGCGGTTGAGGGCGGTGCAATTGCTGTACCAGGCGGTGATAGATCCCGGCAGGATGCTCTCGCTTGTGCATCTGTAAAAGTTTGAGTGTTTTTGGTGACAAGCCGAAATTCTTCAGCCTCCTGAGGTTGAAGAGGCGCTGTTGCACCTTCTTCACCACGCTGTCTGTGTGGGTGGACCATTTCAGTTTGTCCGTGATGTGTACGCCGAGGAACTTTCTGAGAAAACATCACTAACGTTACACACAGTTCATACACGTAATGTTAGCTAGCTAGCCAGCCATCTAACGTCAGCTAATGTTAGCTAGCAAACAGCAAGCTTTAACTTTGGGTATTTTGTTTAGACATGTAGCTAGCTTGCCAGCTAAACAATGAACCGTAATCCCAATTGTTAGGGTGTGCGTCAATTCAATCTGGTATAAGGACAAGTATGACAATGAGTCACTAATTGTATGCTATGTACTTTTTATTAACTAAGTAATAAATGGCAAATGCAATTTCCGTATATACGGGTTCACTGTAACATCACGCAGGATGAAACAGAGAAGACACTTGTTCCTGACAAAGATATGATAATATACTCATGACAGAGATTAGTTCCCACTTCCGAGCGCGCCTGTCAGAGTAGAGACTGGGCGTGGTTTAGACTCACCCAGCCTATCGTTGTGTTGGCGCTTTAAGCCAGGTTCCTGCCCCTTAGCGCATGTGATGTCCCGACGCTGTTGCTGTGTAGATTACGCTCCTTCACCCCAGAGACTGAGGTCAGACAGCTCTGCAATATTGTCTGAGCTATTCGCACCTGTATACAATGCCCACTGTTCTCGCTCAAGGCTAACCACAGCTTCCCAGCACACTTATCTGGGGCTAACTGTTACTTCCAGCACACACACACAGACACCCAGACTTCCAGGCCAATAGTTGCTAATATTCAATCACATGTGTTATAGTATTGGGTTATAGTGCATAATTCAGACACTAGCCACACTTTGTTGCACAATTATAACACACACACATTTCACACTGCTTGTTCATATCTTATGCCCTTGTACAATGTTGCATACACACACATATTTCAGGCTGTGGCCCCATGGTTAGGCTATGAGAACTTGTTACTCCTGAGAACAAAGACAAATTGTCAGGCCCACATGAGTCAGTAGCTCAGACTTTAATTAATGTAAAATCCTTCTAGTTTATAGTTATTTTAGCACGCTAAACCTAGCAAAACCCCACACAATCCATAGAGTATTAACAATACAAACCAATTGTCATAGCTAGCTAAAGTTAACCAAATAGGTTCAATGTTAGCTAGTTAGCTGGCTAACATTAGGCTATAACTAGCAATGCGAAATGGCATTCTGAGAAAACATCACTAACGTCACACACAGTTCATACACATAATATTAGCTAGCTAGCCAGTCATCTAACATTAGCTAGCTAACAGTTAGCTTTAACTTGTGGTCTTTTGTTTAGACATGTAACGTTAATGCTCGTTAGCTAAAAAATGTACTATAATCCCAATCCATAGAGTACTAGCAATACAAACCGATTATCATAGATAGCTAAAGTCGTTTTCCTGTGTCGTTTCCGTTTTGTATGTACAGTTTGCTTGGCCCGTTGTTGTGTCAAGTCACTCTGGTTCACACTGACCGTGTGCAATGCTATAAGAATCGTCTTAAGCTTTAGCCCCCACCCAAACTCTGACCATTTTACTTGCCCTAGCAGAGTTGGTTAGGCTGTTTTCATGTTATCCAGAGCATTGATGACTGTAACTGTGCTCCTGGCAACAATTTAATTACACTTTTTTGCGACGTTTACTGACACCGGCCATATTCAACTGGTGTTGAGAGTTCATAAATTCATCAGTTATTCTGCGCTCTGGTACACTCAGACGAGAGTGCTCTGAAACAGTTTTGCAGTGACGATCTATTGAAATGGATAGTTGCTTACTGGAGTCTTTTGTTAAGTTTTAATACGTAATACATTTTTTTTTTTAAAGCTGCGTTAGACAGGATTACCCTACACACACTCAAATAGACAGAAGCGTGCTATATGGGGCAGACCAATCCAAACTCATCTCTCGGCATGTCCAGCCCACTCATTATCTCAGTCAATCATGGCTAGCGGGAAGGTTGCTACCTCTTTCTGTGGCTTAACCAACTAGGATCGTAATTTAACAATTGTATTCCTATTCACAGATGGCATAAACGTTTGTTATTAAGGCACATGAAAGTTCACATGTTGAAGAAGGAATTTCTGCCCAAAAACGCATTTTGATTTTTTTTTAAATTACGTTCAAATGGCTCTCCTATGAAGTCGTGACTTGCGGCATACACCTAGTTTCCTGAAACGGGTCACAAATTAAATTGTTTATAGACATGATTAGGAAATGCACACAAGGTCCCACAGTTGATAGTGCATGTCAGAGCAAAAACCAGGCCATGAGGTTGAAGGAATTGTCTGTCGAGATCCGAGGTAGGATTGTGAAAGGCCACCAAAAAAATCCTGCAGCATTGAAAGTCCCCAAGAACACAGAACATWTCCTCCTACTCTTCCTAGAGCTGGCCGCATGGCTGACCTGAGCGTGGGAGAAGGGCCTTGGTCAGGCAGGTGACCAAGAACCTGATGGCCACTCTGACAGAGCTCCAGAGTTCCTTGGTGGAGATGGGAGAACCTTCCAGAAAGACAACCATCTCTGCAGCACTCCACCATTCAGGCCTTTATGGTAGAGTGGCCAGACAGAAGCCACTCCTCAGTAAAGTACATGACAATCCGCTTGGAGTTTGACAAAGGGCACCTAAAGACTCTCAGACCATGAGAAAACAAGATTCTCTGGTCTGATGAAACTAAGATGAACTCTTTGCCTGAATGCCAAGTGTCACGTCTGGAGGAAACCTGCACCATCCCTAACGTGAAGCATGGTGGTGCACCATCATGCTGTGGGGATGTTTTCAGCGGCAGGGACTGGGAGACTAGTCAGGATCGAGGGAAAGATAAACAGAGCAAAGTACAGAGAGATCCTTGATCCTTGAACCTGCTCCAGAGCACTCACAACCTTAGACTGTGCGAAGATTCACCTTCCAACAGGAAAAGACCCTAAGCTCACAGCCAAAACAACGCAGGAGAGACTTCGGGACAAGTCTTTGAATGTCCTTGATGTGCCGAGCCAGAGCCCGGACAGTCAATTGAATTTACCACAGGTGGGACTCCAAGAAAACATTTAAAAATTCACTTTTGTCATTATGGGGTATTGTGTGTAGATTGATGAGGATTTCTTTAATTTAAATCAAATTTAAAATATGGCTGTAAAATGTGGAAAAAGGAAAGAGGTCTGAATACTTTCCGAATGCACTGTATAACCTGCTTATCACTGTGCTAAATGAGAAAAGACTGCATTCAGTGACTTTACAGTTGAGGAAAATGTATATTTACCCATGGGGTAAACGAGGACCAGTTATCCAGAGGAGTAATGTTGTAATTGTGTTTTAGTAGACTAAATGTCACTGACAGGAGATAATCCACTGGCCCAGACTTCAGTTCAATGTCTAGTTTTGATTTGTTAAGTTGTCAACTGATCGTAATTTAACATGAAATCAACAACAATTACATTTAGGTTAAAAGTGGGGAAAAAAATATGAAATGCCCCTTACAAAAGTTCCAAATCAGTTTTCCAAGTTTATTCAACGTCATCACTTGATTGTTTTGGGTGAAATGACGTGGAACACATTGCTTCAACCAGTTTTTCCCAAGTGGAAATGTGATGTATAATTGTCTCATTGCTTGTGTTTCTTGGCCCAAGCAAGTCCCTTCTTTCTTATGGTGTCCTTTAGTAGTGGTTTCTTTGAAGCAAAAATTGACCATGAAGGCCTGATTCGCGCAGGCTTAATATTATTTATATTTCTGAGGCTGGTAACTCTAATGAATTATGCTCTGCAGCAGAGGGTCTCTGGGTCTTCCTTTCCTGTGGAGGTCGTCATGAGAGCCAGTTTCATCGAAGTGCTTGATGTGTTTGCGACTGCATTGAAGAAACTTCTTGAAATGTTCCGTGTTGACTGACCTTCATGTCTTAAAGTAATGATGAACTGTCGTTTCTCTTTGCTTATTGAAGCTGTTCTTGCCATAATATGGACTTGGTCTTTACCAAATATTATCTTCTGTATACCAACCTTACCTTGTCACAACAAACTGATTGGCTCAAATGCATTAAGAAGGAAATAAATTCAACAAATGACCTTTTAACAAGGCACACTGTTAATTGAAATGCATTCCAGGTGACTATATGAAGCTGTTTAGAGAATGCCAAGAGAGTGCAAATGTCATCAAGGCAAAGGGTGCTACTTTGAAGAATATAAATATAAAATATATTTTGATTTTGTAGCAGTTTTTAGTTACTACCTGATTCCATATATGTTAATTCAACAGTTTTGATGTCTTCACTATTATTCTACAATGTAGAAAATAGTTAAAATAAAGAAAATCACTTTAATGAGTAGGTGTGTCCAAACTTTTGACTGGTACTGTATATGCAATACTTTGTTGTGCAGTGTACTAACATGCTTCGATCTTTATATTATAAAATAAATAACAAATGACCTGGATATTGGAAGTGCTTCCTGATTTTGCTGAAAAAAGGGTTGAAGTGACTGAAACAATAAGAGGTTTTTATAGAAACCTCTCTGTTTACCTGTTGTCTGACTGTACTTGTTTTGATTGTCCCTGACAGGGCCTGACTTTATGTTTGTTTCATGGTTGGCCACTGTTCTCAAATATTAATTTCCTATGAAGGAACAGAAAAGAAGGGCCCTTTGAGCCGAACGAGATTGGTTGACTGGAGCATAGTGGTCCAAGTCCTGGTTGACTGGAGCATTGTTATGCTGGTGAATGAGGACCCAAAAGCGACGTAATAAAACAGAGTCTTTATCCAGTATCAAACAAACAATGATTCTCCTGGATATATCAAAGGTAAATCCAAACAGGAAACTGAAATCCTCTCGTTCAGTAGAGAGGAACGACTGGAACGGCGACCACAGACTGCAGGTCGCTTCAGGAAGCACAGGCCGTAGCTGACATAGACAACCTGCTCACACGCAGCATCTGAAGAAGGCAAAACACGACAGGGCGGAACAAGGACACAGGACAGCAAACATCAAACAAGAATCCGACAAGGACAGAAGCGGAAAACAGAGGGAGAAATAGGGACTCTAATCAGAGGGCAAAATAGGGGACAGGTGTGAAAGAGTAAATGAGGTCGTTAGGAGAATGAGAAACAGCTGGGAGCGAAACGGAACGATAGAGAGAGAGAGCGGAGAGGGAGAGAGGAGAGGAGAGAGAGAGGGATAGAAAGAGGGAAAAAACCTAATAAGACCCAGCAGAGGGAAGCACAGGGACAAGACATGATGATCAAAGACAAAACATGACAGCATAGTGGTCCAGAGTTCCTGGTTGACTGGAGCATAGTGGTCCAGAGTCTGGTTGACTGAACATAGTGTGGTTGTACTGTATGTGCCAGGGTGTGTGCCAGCTGGGCCGGGCTGCACATCATCCCCTGAGTGACCTGAGTCGTATTCGTAAAGCGTCAAATAGTAGGATGCTGATAGATCAGGTCCCCGCTGTCCATAATCTTATTCATTATGATCGTAAAGCAACACTGATCCCAGGTCACACTCCTACTCTGAGACACTTCATGAATATGACGTTCTTCCTCATGAAGACATTCTAACAGCTAATAACGTCATGATTTTGACGAGCTAATAACTTGACTCCAAGTCATAGTTAGACTTTCTGTCAAGTCAAATCTGACGGTCTAGGCAAGTTGATGCAGTGAGTTGATAAGTTAATGATGAGCAGTACAGTCACTGATAACTCTTACCCAGTCAGAACGCACACCTTCGCTGACAAATCAAAAATAGGAATAATGAGTGTATGTATCCTCTCTTTT
>NC_036859.1:29978958-30002412 GCF_002910315.2 Salvelinus sp. IW2-2015
ACTTATCAAATAGTACCCGCAAAAAAACAGTCTCAATGTCAACTGTGAAGAGCGACTCCAGGATGCTGGCCTTGAGCAAAGTTGAAAAGAAAAGCACATTTCTCAGATGGACAAAAGAACACAGACACTGACAGAAGAACTCCGAGTTGCCTCTTCACTGGTTTAAGCTTTACATACCAAGTTTTATCATCGATTCCTTGTAGAAACACCACACATGCTGCTCGTACATGCGGATGGCAGCAGCTTTCCACCAAAGCTGTTTGTGTTCCTGGGTTGCGTCCTGGTAATATCCTGGCGTCCTGGCATTACTCTATCAAATCAAATTGTATTTGTCATATACACATGGTTAACAGATGTTAATGCAACTATGCAGTAATATCACACGTAAACTAACAAATCGCAACAACTACCTTATTCACACAAATACAAACACACTGTAAAGGGTGAATAGAATATGTACAAATAAAATAGGTGATGAGCGAGTCGTGGCGCATAGGCAAGATGCAGTAGATGGTATGATGACAGTATTATACATAGAGATGAGTAATGTAGGATATGTAAACATTATTAAAGTCCGTTATTTAAAGTGATTAGTTACCTTTTAAGTCCATTTATTTAAGTGGCCAGAGTTTGAGTCTGTATGTTGCAGCAGCTCTCTTATGTTAGTGATGGCTGTTTAACAGTCTGATGGCCTTGAGATAGAAGATGTTTTTCAGTCTCTCGTCCCATTTGATGCACTTAATACATCGCTTCTGGATGTCGGGTGGTTGTTGTCCTGATTATTCTTTTTGGCCTTCTGTGAAATCAGGGCTGTAGGTGTCCTGTAGCAGGTAGTTTGCCCCCGCGATGTGTGTGCAGACCACACTACCCTCTGGAGAGCCTTGCGGTTGAGGGCGGTGCATTGCTGTACCAGGCGTGATAATCCCGGCAGGATGCTCCGCTTGTGCATCTGTAAAAGTTTGAGTGTTTTTGGTGACAAGCCGAAATTCTTCAGCCTCCTGAGGTTGAAGAGCGCTGTTGCACCTTCTTCACCACGCTGTCCTGTGTCGGTGGACCATTTCAGTTTGTCCGTGATGTGTACGCGAGGAACTTTCTAGAAAAACATCATAACGTTACACTCAGCATACACGTATGTTAGCTAGCTAGCCCATCTAACGTCAGCTATGTTATAGCAAACAGCAAGCTTTAACTTTGGTATTTGAACACAAGGTCCCACAGTTGATAGTGCATGTCAGAGCAAAAACCAGGCCATGAGGTCGAAAATTGTCTGTCGAGATCCGAGGTAGGATTGTGAAGGCCACCAAAAAAATCCTGCAGCATTAAAGTCCCAAGAACACAGAACATTTCCTCTACTCTTCCTAGAGCTGGCCGCATGGCTAACGACGTGGAGCTGGGAGAGGCGCCTGTGCACCATTGACAAGACCTTCACGGTCTTGCTCGCAGATCTTGGTGGAGATGGGAGAACCTTCCAGAAAGACAACCATCTCTGCAGCACTCACCATTCAGGCTTTATGTAGAGTGGCCAGACAGAGCCATCCTCGTAAAGACATGACAATCCGCTTGGAGTTTGACAAAGGCACCTAAAAGACTCTCACAATGAGAAACAAATGTCTCTGGTCTGATGAAAACTAGATGAACTCTTTGCCTGAATGCCAAGTGTCACGTCTGGAGGAAACCCGTGCACCATCCCTACATGAAGCATGGTGGTGGCACCATCATGCTGTGGGGATGTTTTTCACAGGCAGGGACTGGAGACTAGTCAGGATCGAGGGAAAGATAAACAGAGCAAAGTACAGAGAGATCCTTGATCCTTGACCTGCTCCAGAGCACTCACAACCTTAGACTGTGCGAAGTTCACCTTCCAACAGGAAAACGACCCTAAGCTCACAGCCAAAACAACGCAGGAGACATTCGGGACAAGTCTTTGAATGTCCTTGAGTGCCGAGCCAGAGCCCGGACAGAATTGAATTTACCACAGGTGGACTCCAAGAAAACATTTAAAAATTCACTTTGTCATTATGGGGTATTGTGTGTAGATTGATGAGGATTTTCTTTAATATATCAAATTTAAAATATGGCTGTAAAATGTGGAAAAAGGAAAGAGGTCTGAATACTTCGAATACTGTTAACCTGCTTATCACTGTGTGCTAAATGAGAAAAGACTGCATTCAGTGACTTTACAGTTGAGAAAATGTATATTTACCCATGGGGTAAACGAGGACCAGTTATCCAGAGAGAGTAATGTTGTAATTGGTTTAGTAGACTAAATGTCACTGACAGGAATAATCCACTGGCCCAGACTTCAGTTCAATGTCTAGTTTTGATTTGGTTAAGTTGTCAACTGATCGTAATTAACATGAAATCAACAACAATTATCATTTAGGTTAAAAGTTGGGTGAAAAAATATGAAATCCCTATTACAAAAAGTTCACACGTTTTCCAAGTTTATTCACGCTCATCACATTGATTGTTTTGGGTTGAAATGACGTGGAACATTGCTTCAACAGTTTTTCCAAGTGGAAATGTGATGTATAATGTCTCATTGCTTGTTTTCTTGGCCCAAGCAAGTCCTTCTCTTATTGGTGTCCTTTAGTAGTGTTCTTTTGAAGCAAAATCGACCATGAAGCCTGATTCGCGCAGGCTTAATTTATTTATATTTCTGAGGCTGGTAACTCTAATGAATTATGCTCTGCAGCAGAGTCTCTGGGTCTTCCTTTCCTGTGGAGGTCGTATAGCCAGTTTCATCGAAGTGCTTGATGTGTTTTGCGACTGCATTTGAAGAAACTTCTTGAAATGTTCCGTGTTGATGACCTTCATGTCTTAAAGTAATGATACTTGTTCTTCTCTTTGCTTATTTGAGCTGTTCTTGCCATAATATGGACTTGGTCTTTTACCAAATATTATCTTCTGTATACCAACCTTACTTGTCACAACAAAATGATGGCTCAAATGCATTAAGAAGGAAATAAATTCAAACAATGACCTTTTAACAAGGCACACCTGTTAATTGAAATGCATTCCAGGTGACTATATGAAGCTGTTTAGAGAATGCCAAGAGAGTGCAATTGTCATCAAGGCAAAGGGTGGCTACTTTGAAGAAGAATATGAAATATAAAATATATTTTGATTTGTGTAGCAGTTTTTAGGTTACTACCTGATTCCATATATGTTATTTCACAGTTTTGATGTCTTCACTATTATTCTACAATGTAGAAAATAGTTAAAATAAAGAAAATCACTTTAATGAGTAGGTGTGTCCAAACTTTTGACTGGTACTGTATATGCAATACTGTGTTGTGCAGTGTACTAACATGCATTCGATCTTTATATTATAAAATAAATAACAAATGACCTGGATATTGGAAGTGCTTCCTGATTTTTGCTGAAAAAAGGGTTGAAGTGACTGAAACAATAAGAGGTTTTTATAGAAACCTCTCTGTTTACCTGTTGTCATGACTGTACTTGTTTGTGATTGGTCCCTGACAGGGCCTGACTTTATGTTTGTTTCATGGTTGGCCACTGTTCTCAAATATTAATTTCCTATGAAGGAACAAAAGAAGGGCCCTTTGAGCCGAACCAGATTGGTTGACTGGAGCATAGTGGTCCAGAGTCCTGGTTGACTGGAGCATAGTGGTCCAGAGTCCTGGTTGACTGGAACATAGTGGTGGTTGGTACTGTATGTGCCAGGGTGTGTGCCAGCTGGGCCGGGCTGGCACATCATCCCCCTGAGTGACCTGAGTCGTATTCGTAAAGCGTCAAATAGTAGGAGTGCTGATAGGATCAGGTCCCCGCTGTCCATAATCTTATTCATTATGATCGTAAAGGCAACACTGATCCCAGGTCAGCACTCCTACTCTGAGACACTTCATGAATATGGACCTAGACCTCCAGTAGACACACTCAAGGTTCTTCCTCACTGAAGACATTCTAACGAGCTAATAACGTCATGATTTTGACGAGCTAATAACTGACTCCAAGTCATAGTTAGACTTTTCTGTCATGTCCAAATCTGACGGTCTAGGCAAGTTGATGCAGTGAGTTGATAAGTTAATGATGAGCAGTACAGTCACTGATAACTCTTACCCAGTCAGAACGCACACCTTCGGCTGACAAATCAAAATGTGYAGGGAATATGTAGTTTGCACATTGGTAAGATGTCACAGAAACATCAGAATAGAATGTTGATGTCTGGCCGACGTATAAACGATGTAGAACTGTAGAATTTAGAATGTAGACATTCTATATACATCTGCAAGATGTCTTGCTAATGTGTTAACGTTTTCCATACTATATCTTCCCAATGTATCATTTATATACATGCATGTAAGTCCACCATTGTAAAATAGTGTATACATTTTTTTATTATACATCACCTTAAATATTCAGAACAAAAATACGTGAAATTGAAATTAAGTTATTCCGAATGAGATAACACARCACTATTATCATGGTGCTGAGATTATATTCCACACATCGATATTTGGCTTTTTTCCATACCTTTTTAAATAGTTAATCTAATAATAGCCTGCTCTCCCTCAATCCAAATCCAAGGAGATGACGTCATGGAGGTCTTGGAAGGTCATAGGCCACACCTGATAACCGTCTCCTTTTCTTTTTTCCATCTGATGACAACTTCCTCCTCTTGTTTTGGGGAAGAGTGTCAGCCTCCTCCGAGCTCTGTCCGTTCCCCTGCTCGGAGCTCGCTTCTCCTCCCTGCTCTGTGACCCTCAGAGTTCTCAGAGGGTCTCTTCTGACTTTGTCTCTTGCTGGATGTCGGCCTTCCTCTTGAAGCAATTCAAGGAACTTTGGCAGCATCTGATGGTATGTTTACCTGCCCTTACACCACGCCGGGGGCTACTACTGCTTCCTGCTTGCCCAGGTAGAGCAGTCCCATCCTGGGGTGAGTCAGCAGCAGTGCTTGGGGCCACTGGTGGGGCATCATCCACAGACAGACTGGGATCCAGATTGAGGGTCTTGGTGTTCCCACAGAGGCGATAGACACCACCCCCGTCCTCCAGAGCCTCACAGCCAGGCTGGGACTCCTCCAGGCTGGGGCCAGGGTCTCCAGAAGACACCGCTTCCAGGAGGGGTCTTGGTCCCTGGTTAAGCCATCAGAAGCCAGTGGAAAAGCATCTCTGCTGACAGTTTGGGTGGCAGCTTTGATTATGTCCACCTCACTCTCCGATGTCGAAGTCCAAATCGCTGAGATCTCTTTCGCTCTTAGGCATTATGGAAGCAGAATTGGTTGTGGAGTCTTCACYAATACCACACTCCCTCTTTTGTAGAAGTGGGGCCAAATCAATTGTACCATCCTCACTATTTGACGTCAGTGTGGCAGAATAGCTGATATGCTCCCCTCTTTCTGATGTGGAAGAGTCTGAGTCGCTATATTCCCCCTGATTCGCTGACCAAGATGAGTCGTTGACACTGGATGAATCACTTAGTTCTACATAGTTATCCCTGAAGATGGGAACCAGAGTAGGAGGTGAGGAATCACTTGAGTCTTCTAGTTCATTCCATGATGATGGTGTCTGTAAGGGAAGTGAAGGATATCTACAGACTTCTAAGCCATGCTGTGACAAAGCCATCATTATTGGAAGGGAAGSGCTTAAATCTTGCTGTTGGTCTTGTTGCATGTCTTGCTGGTAATTTGGCATGGCATCTTGGTGGACATCCTGGTGCATGTCTTGATGATCATTCTGTATTTCAACYTGCTTTGGATCATTCAACAGCATGTCTTGTTGGTGATTTGACATGTCACCTTTTTGGAAGTCTACTTGAACATCTTGCAGGCTGACTGACTGGGTGTCATATTGGTTKTCCAGCTGATCGTCTTGGCAAGATGTTATTGGAGGAGATGGTGATTCACTGACATCTTCATGGTGGTCTCTTATAGGATGCTTGTCATGATCCTGCTCCCCTCTTGGGACTCTTCAGTGACAGGATTCCCCCCATCCATCTGTCCTTACCATCTCTATGAAGTGARGATTAGACAATCTTTATATAAACATTATGTTACTTCTCAAAGGTCTCACAGTAGAGAACTGATAGAAATCAAATGTTTCTGTCTGCCACTGTGATTGCTACGGTATTCTAGAATGTTGTATAACTTGTAGTTTCCATGGAGATTCACTCTTCTAAAGGAGGGCCAGTGACATCACAGTGCTGCTTTGTGACTTCACATTTTCTAACTGTAGAAGGCCTCCTCTTAGTTTTTTTATCAATATCACATATTTTGTAGTAGTAGTAGTTTTGATACATTTACATGTAGGCCGTGATACATGGCAGCTAAAACCTGAATTACGTATACAACACATACAAGTCATTAAACAATGAAACAAAAACAGTAAATCAGGAAGTCCGGATGGGAGCTGAAGCCGTTTGTCTTGGTAGCATCAAACAATGGCTTGAGTGGTGGGAGGCAACATCACAGGTCACAGGGATGAAGCTTGACGGTCACCGCCAGGGGGGAATTGTGCTAGTACAAACCTGCTTTATTTTGATTTAAATGTATGTGTCTATCTGTGATTGGGTGGTGTAACATAAATAATTATAGCATGTGTGTGTTTTCTCCCTCTACATTTGCATTAAATATCAACATTATTTTTGTGTATTTAAAAAGTCATTTTACATGATACTGTAGAATTAATACAATCCTCATTCAGTCCTCCTCTTCAAACTGATGTCCCAGTGCCCACTAGTGGGGGAAATAACATGCATGTTTCAGTCAGATATATTTTGGTGGTGACCGTAGACTAGTACATCAGTAGGCCATAAAACATAATGCATTCATGCATCACTCACCATCACCCACAGACCTTGGAGCTATATTTCTRTGGCACAACAATGATGAAGGCTTTTTACTGTTAGGAGCACATTCAAGTAGTAATGGGTGAGATTGTCCCTAAGCAGAGCTGGGATTGGGCAGTTGACAAAACTAAAATCAGTCGTAATAAAGTCTAGAAAGGTTCAGACCTAAACTCACAAAATTCAAGCAATTTTCACTTCAAGYATTAGCAGTGTTTTATTGCATTGATAGAAACTGTAAGCGTTGTATAAAGCAGGGATTCCCAAACTGACCCACCGATTGAGGTGTCTTTTGAGTCGTGACCCAACATAAGGGTTGAGCTTTAAAAAAAAAAAAAAACATACACAGACCAAGAATAAGTAACAAACATTATCTTGGCATCTAGATAAGAAAATGTAGCAGTTTCAAAGCTAATCTCCTGCAATTCCACACATCCTGCCATGGAGCTGAAAGAACATTTAGCAATTTTAAAGTCAATTCCATGCAATTCTATGCATTTTGCCACGGAGCTGAGRTCATTTGTTTTCTGTTTTTTAACTAATTTCCAAATGTTGACATGGCTGGTGTTCTTATGCTCAAGCATTTTAACAAAATCAATGGGGTCCTGATTGTCTAGCTCTATTTTGTTGATTGTAAATTCTCAAAGATTATAGGCTATTATTGAAAAATATATAGGTCCATTWTCTTTCCTACATACATTCTATTTGGTTTTAGTCATTTAAGTTTACACTGAAAAGTTTTTCCACTGTTTGGGAACCACTGAAAATGTTTTCCCACAGTTTGGGAACCACTGGATAAAGTGTTACAGCCTTTACCATCAAAATACAGCAAGCATTTGGTCAGATTATTTTGATAGCAACAAGCAGGAACAAAGTTAGTAGCAGTAGCTATATTGAAAGAGATGATTTATCAGAGTAGTGAAAAGAGTTTGGAGGCGATCCAGTCAACATAAGTTGTCAGATAAAGCTCACGCAGAGGTCAAGCCGGGTTCACAGACGAAGTCGTAGGTCAGGCCGTGGGGTCGGCRTAGAGCAGGAAGACGGTGAAGATGCTGTCGTTCTCGCTTCTGGAGTAGACCTTTCTCTCCTTGTCTCCCAAGTAGCCCCGGAGCACCAGGCATCCCMATGATTCCTTGATCTCCTTTCTCACCTATCATAAGAGAGAGAGAAGGATTGGTATCTGAAACATGTCAACATATGAGGATAGATATCAGTCTCAAGCATGAATATTCTATTTTAGATCAAAGTTAGCAATTTGATAAAAAAACAGCACCAGATAGTGACGTATTCAGGAATGAGATAACAGATAGCATAGCAGCTCACACTTTGGACTGTAAATGTATAAACCCAGATTACATCCTTTAACAGTTGTATATGAGAATTGGCAAGCTTACCTTTATCTCCTTCCAGTCCAGTAGCTCCAGCCATTAAATCCAGTCCAGGAGGTCTCATGAGTCCAACATCCCCCGTCATTCCAGGTACACCTGAAAGAAAGCAGGGGGAAGGAGGGGAAGAGCAAAGGTATGAGGGATGGGGATATGAGGAGATATTTAGGAGTACACACCATGAAGACAATATAACTGCAAGCACACCACACACAGCCTACAATCATGGTCACAAGCCACTACAGTAAATCAAATGTATTTATATAGCCCTTCTTACATCAGCTGATATCTCAAAATGCTGTACTGAAACCCAGCCTAAAACCCCAAACAGCAAGCAATGCAGGTGTAGAAGCACGGTGGCTAGGAARAACTCCCTAGAAAGGCCAAAACCTAGGAAGAAACCTAGAGAGGAACCAGGCTATGAGGGGTGGCCAGTCCTCTTCTGGCTGTGCCGGGTGGAGATTATAACAGAACATGGCCAAGATGTTCAAATGTTCATAAATGACCAGCATGGTCAAATAATAATCACAGTAGTTGTCGAGGGTGCAACAAGTCAGCACCTCAGGAGTAAATGTCAGTTGGCTTTTCATAGCCGATCATTCAGAGTATCTCTACCGCTCCTGCTGTCTCTAGAGAGTTGAAAACAGCAGGTCTGGGATAGGTAGCACGTCCGGTGAACAGGTCAGGGTTCCATAGCCTCAGGCAGAACAGTTGAAACTGGAGCAGCAGCACGGCCAGGTGGACTGGGGACAGCAAGGAGTCATCATGCCAGGTAGTCCTGAGGCATGGTCCTAGGGCTCAGGTCCTCYGAGAGAGAGAAAGAAAGAGAGAATTAGAGAGAGCATACTTAAATTCACACAGAACACTGGATAAGACAGGAGAAGTACTCCAGATATAACAGACTGACCCTAGCCCCCCGACACATAAACTACTGCAGCATAAATATTGGAGGCTGAGACAGGAGGGGTCAGGAGAGGGGGGGGTCAGTACTATGTATACTTTTAGTCAACCTATTCTGAAATAAACACAATGTATATTCTTTAGTCTACCTGGAAGTCCCCTCTCTCCTCTCGGCCCTGGGGGTCCCCTCTCCCCTGTGGCCCTTCCCGGGGGGCACCATGGCATCTGGTTGGAACTCTGTGGTGGTGGTCTGCCTGAAGCCCAGACGGGCCGGCAATGAACCACCTCCTCCCACTCCACCACCTCCTCCTCCAGTGCCACCTCCGCGACGGCACTTCTTGGTATTCTGAGGCTTGGGCCAGCAGGTGTGTCTGGCTGCAGACAACAAGGTTTCCGTCAAGACCACCACCAGCAGGGTCATTAGAATGGCGAGCAAACGAAGAGAGTGCATGTCAGTGGATTTTGGTGTGCGATGATCTAAGAGAGGGAGAGCATAGATGGAGGTAGTAAATCACATTTAGTAACAAGTAGCTATTAATTCATGAACAATTCTGAGCACTGACCAAAACAAAAAAAGTTCTCTCATAAAAAGTTACCTCAAATATAGCGTTCAGTGCTTACCTTTAAATGAAATGGTTTGCTGATCACTCCATTCCCTGCATTTGGTGGTTCCAACAACAAACCCATCCCCTTTTATTGTGTCTGCTAGCCTCTGGGCTTCATAGCTTGACCAATGAGAGGAGACAAAGGGACAGATACACTGGGGAATATGAGRAAGGGTGGGTCGGCATGGACACAAGGTGAAAAACTGAGGGACATGGTAATGAAGCTCTAGGATAACATACAACACAGGACGTTCTTTCCTTTTGCCTTATGTCTCTGTGATATGATGATTCTGGATATCAGAACAGCAATTACTCACCTCGAACTGGACAAAGATTTTTTATTTAATGAGTCTGACGCGAAGGATATACTGCTTCTCCGAGACCAGGCACAAATCCCTATCTTTCGCGTGAAGAAAAGACGGAGATACAGGGGTGCAGATCCAGGTGCCTTGTGAGAGTTCGTCGGCGAGTGGGTAACCCGTCTCTACCATCCGTTCTATTGGCCAACTTGCAATCACTGGAGAATAAACTGGACGAGCTCCGTTTGAGAGTATACTACCAACGGGACATTAAAAACTGTAATTTCTTATGTTTCACCGTGTCGTGGCTGAACGACGACACGGATAATATACAGTTGGCTGGTTTTTTATATATGGCTGCCACAAACACACCACAGAGTTAGTAATACAATTTATGTATTTATTTAACTGGGCATCACCCTATATCATCATACATCATACCCTATATGAGATGGAGGCAGGACCTGTACGCTCGGGCGTCAGGATGACCACACCACGCTGGCACCACCTCAAAGTGGAAGGGTCCAAAACACAACCGCAGAGGGAGGGATGAATGTCTCAAACGAGCCTGCATGACCAGTGACCACCTTGATGCAACATCCTACCAACCTTTAGGAAACCAAAGATTATGGATATACTGCCAAGATACATGTGTCACGATCGTCTTGTGATGAGAGAGAGGACCAAAACGCAGCGTGTGAAAAATAAGACATCTTCTTTTTATTTTAAGAAGGAAAACAAAACAACAAACTGACGAACGTGAAGCTATCTTAACCAATAAGTGTTGACACTAAACACTTCGACATAGACAATTTCCTACAAATACCTAAAGCCTATGGCTCCCTTAAATATGGCTCCCAATCAGAGACAACTATGACCAGCTGTCTCTGATTGAGAACCAAACCAGGCAGCCATAGACTTTTCTAAACACCTACACTCAACCATAGACTTAACTAGACACATACACTCAACACAAACCCATACACTCTAACAAATCCCCCTAGACACTACAAACCACCCAAGACAATACARAAACACTTACATTCCCCATGTCACACCCTGACCTAACTAAAATAATAAAGAAAACAAAGAATACTAAGGCCAGGGCGTGACAACATGTCTCTCCGCCCTAGCAGTGGGAGTCGTTGTCCACAAAGCGTCACGACGGGCTGTCTAGCTCCAGTACTGCTGACTTTTACAACTCCTCTAAGAGGGCATTATGTCCACTTTCTACCTTGACACTGGTTGGGTGTGGCTTGAAGTTGGACAATTGAGCCCCCTGGCGTGCTGCGCTGTGGCCTGGTCAGTGAAATCAACACCACCTCCTCTATAGGTACACAACACACCCCTCTGAGGCTGTATAGGTGCCCCATGACAGGGTCCTACACATAGAGATATACCACATATATAAAGTATTCAGACCCCTTGACTTTTTCCACATTTTGTTACATTACAGCCTCATTCTAAAATTGATTAAATAGTTTTTATTCCTCATCAATCTACACACAATACCCCATAATGACAAAGCAAAATCAGGTTTTTAGAATTATTTGCAAATGTATAAAAAAATATATGTTTTTTAAATATCACATTTCTGTGAGCTTTTCTGACCCTTTACTTTGTTGTAGCACCTTTGGCAGCAATTACAGCCTCAAGTCTTCTTGGGTATGACACTACAAGTTTGGCACACCTGTATTTGGGGAGTTTCTCCCATTCTTCTCTGCARATCCGGGCTTGAGMCGGTTTTCATCAAGGATCTCTCTGTACTTTGCTCTGTTAATGTTTTCCTTGATCCTGACTAGTCTCCCAGTCCCTGCTGCTGAAAAACATCCCCACAGCATGATGCTGCCACCACCATGCATCACCATAGGGATGGTGCCAGGTTTCCTCCAGACGTGACGCTTGGCATTCAGGCCAAAGTTTTTCAATCTTGGTTTCATCAGGCCAGAGAATCTTGTTTCTCATGGTCTGAGAGTCCTTTAGGTGCCTTTTGGCAAGCTCCAAGCAGGCTGTCATGTACCTTTTACTGAGGAGTGGCTTCCATCTGGCCACTCTACCATAAAGGCCTGATTGGTGGAGTGCTGCAGAGATGGTTGTCCTTCTGGAAGGTTCTCCCATCTCCACAGAGGAACTCTGGAGCTCTGTCAGAGTGAACATCGCGTTCTTGGTCACCTCTTTGACCAAGGMCCCTCTCCCCAAATTGCTCTAGGAAGAGTCTTGGTGGTTCCAAACTTCTTCCATTTAAGAATGATTGAGGACACTGTGTCCTTGGGGACCGTCAATGCTGCAGAAATGTTTTTGTACCCTTCCCCAGATCTGTGCCTTGACACAATCCTGTCTCGGAGCTCTACGAACAATTCCTTCGACCTCATAGCTTGGTTTTTGCTGTGACATGCATTGTCAACTGTGGGACCTTACATAGACAGGTGTGTGCCTTTCTAAATCATGTCCAATCAATTGGATTTACCACAGGTGGACTCCAATGAAGTTGTAGAAACATCTCAAGGATGATCAATGGAAACAGGATGCACATGAACTCAATTTCGAGTCTCATAGCAAAGGGTCTGAATACTTATGTAAATAAGGTATTTCTGGGGTATTTTATATAAATTGGATAACATTTTTAAAAGCCTGTTTTCACTTTGTCATTACAGGGTATTGTGTGTAGATTGATGACCTTTTTAAAAAAAAATCAATTTTAGAATAAGGCTGCAACGTAACAAAATGTGTAAAAAGTAATGGGGTCTGAATACTTTCCGAATGCACTGTTAATGTTCCTATGTTCTATATCTATGGTCCTATTTAAGACTCAGATGAAAGCCTCCTATATGACTTGTTTGTCCCATGAATAAACACATGATCAATGCAGACACAGAGTGCTCCTTTTTCTATATATTTCATGGGATAGTCACCTGGTGAAGTCTCCTGGGGTAAGGCATTTTTTGTACCAGCCTTGGGTCAGCCTACATGGATTTTTAATCACATTCCCAATGTGCTTTTTTACTACAGTCTCTGAATGTCTACTAGCCATGTACTACAAGGTGGGGGTAGGCCCAAACATATTAAACAAAATAATGTAATTTTGGCTTTCCGGAATTATGTTCTTCAAGCAACAGAGAGGGAGAGAATGAGATAGACCAAAGGAAGGAAGTTAACATTGAGGGACCTTTATCAAAAAAATCTAGGCTCACATTTGATATGTAGAGCCTCTTGCCTAAAGATGTTATTCTTGCAAGTGAGAATGTCTGATGAATATGCCTGTGTGACCACTGTGTGRTGTAAAATTGCCCTCTAGGAATTGAGTTTGACACCCCAATATGCCAATGACAGTTTCCTAATAATGTGGTCCCATATAACATTACGTGGTGGTGCTAAAAAGTGTGTTTTCACATTAGTCTCTCTAGACAGACGGGGTTGCCTCCCAAAACAATGTACCAATGTTCCTGTTGCTCCTAGGTCTATGTTTCAGAGACTATATTCACATGGTGCATAGGCCAGTATTACAATGTGTAGGTTCACAGTCACATTGTTGCATAGTACATTAGCCTGTGACAATTTGTTTGCAGTTTGTGGAAGTACAGAATAATTTTTTAATGTTTATTAGAATAGTTCAATTAGTTGTGGTAAGACCTCCCTTTACTTGAGAATGATTGGTTRGGTTACAGTTATTTCCACTGTGAGYTTATTTGCAAATCTTTGAAATTGTGTAAACCACAAACTGGTATATAARTTATAAGAGTTATGTAACAATATGCAAAGTATGTGTCTATGTAATTGCGATGTAAATACATAGGTTTTAAAGTGGGACCAGTTCTGTTTCATCTCAATTGTAGTGCGGCAAGTAGCCTAGTGGTTAGAGCGTTGGGCGAGGTTGCTAGATCGAATCCCTGAGCTGACAAGGTATAAATCTGTAGTTCTGCCCCTGAACAAGGCAGTTAACCCACTGTTCCTAGGCCGTCATTGTAAATAAGAATTTGTTCTTAACTGACTTGCCTAGTTAAATTTGAATAAGAATTTGTTCTTAAGTTCTTAACTGACTTGCCTAGTTAAATAAATAAAATATCAAATAGGACTGGAGTCAGCCGCCAGAGGGCTACAATATTCTTCGTGTTGTGCTTTGGGTGCTGTTTATAGGTTAGTGGCTATTCAATGGTCACCAACCGTTTCCCGGACAGCCTTTGGTGGGCGTGCAGGCTTTTGTTCCATCCTAATACTAACAACTGATACCAGTGGAATATGCTTAATAGGCCTAATAATTAAAAAAAAATACATTTGATAATAAAATGTGCAAAGAGGAACGCTATAGACAGACCTACATTACAAATCCTGAATATTAAGACTATTATAAACACCCTCGCTTGCTGCAGCTGTTGTGATCATGATCCMTCATAGGACGTTCTGCAGCAGCTGCGCACACTGTCATCACTGAAGACTGGGGGTRCGCAAGGGGGTTGTTGTTGATGCGGGTGAGTAGAGGCTCAATGGGAGCGTTTCCCACACAAGAAACGGGGTCACCGCAAAAACAGGCCACCGAAACTGAAACTCCTACTACGCCCCGGGTGACAACTCCTCCTCACATTCCGGTGAGTCGTCTCCCATTATTCGCGAAGCCTACAATGGGCTACAGACGACAGCGACTTCATAACGAGTTTTGTCGGCGAATCCTCGTGCTCCAGCTGTTATTTCGCRAGCCAAGACAGTCTCACTTGTGTCTTTCAAGTCAATGACTCTGCCCGCTTTCGTCATTCGCTCTTCAGTGTTACATTCCGCTGCGCGTTAAGGCTGGGAATAGCCTGCATTGACAATTTAAAGCCAGTTTGATATATTTATAGCAGTTCTGACATCAAACATTGATGGTGGACGTTTTAAATTTTTCCCTTGAACGGATATAATGGAGTGAATTGACCTGCACGAGAGGGGCAACCGTCAACAGTTTTCTTGCGTGTGATATGATAGGAGACACAATGACGCTGTTGTCTCTTTTGGGTCGGATCATGCGTTATTTCCTCCTCAGGCCAGAGACATTGTTTCTGCTATGCATTAGCTTGGCCTTATGGAGTTACTTCTTCCACACGGACGAGGTGAAGACCATCGTCAAGTCCAGCCGGGATGCCGTGAACATGGTGAAGGGGAAAGTGGYGGAGATGATGCAAAAYGACAGGTTGGGGGGCCTGAATGTCCTAGATGCGGAGTTCTCCAAAACTTGGGACTTCAAAAACAACAATGTAGCAGTGTACTCCATTCAGGGGCGGCGCGACCACATGGAGGACCGATTCGAGGTACTCACCGACATCACCAACAAGAGTCACCCGTCTATATTCGGGRTATTTGACGGTCACGGTGGTGAGGTAGGTGCAGTGACGATTTTAGCATGTAAATCTTGATGGGGCAAACTCCCCAAATGTTTTTAGATGCAGCCACTTCACAACACTAAACAATACATTAATTGCACTAAAACTGTTAGGGCCTRCATAAAGCTGTCCCAAAAGCAGAGCTTTCTTTTCAGCACCATGGAGTGAATCMTTACCACCGCTACACCTGGCTATAAGCGGAGCCTTGTCTGGCAGCGAAACGGTTCATTCAGCCTCCTTTACTGCCTTTAAAAAAACATAACTGATATGACTTGCTTAAACAAATGTGGTTTCTACTGACAATTGAGATGTACAAACTATGGCATAAGGGAACAATGAGCGGATAAGAGGCAATCCGAGCTAGGACTGTCATAGTCAATAACTATTTGTTCAGTACTGAAATGTACAGCAAAATAATTCAGAACATGGTCCGTTCTTACAGTATTCTCCCAGTACACCAAGTCAGAACCGTAGGATAAATAAAGGGGGCATATAAGCAGCCAATGAAAGCTCTTACAATATTTGATAATGACATTTCTCTAAAACAGGCTATAGGCTACATGTGCACCACCAAGTCAGAACAGTAGGCTGAGTTATGAGGGGGAAAGGGACCGAATTATTAGGGCGAGGCACGTGGGCTACTAACAGCTTACTACACAACATGCACTTAGTATTACTTTCTTAGCTATAGAATATTACACCATTTATGCAGCAGCATAAAATAAATTTTTGGACTCACCTGCTGTGCAAGCTTGAACAGGAAGTTGGCGCGGCGGTCCTTCTTGTGGCCAAATTCTGTAATCAATGACTGCCATTCTCTGGATTTATGGTGCTTTCAAGAGAACTGGGAACTGAAAAAAAACAAGGTTGATGACGTCGGTGAACTTCAGGTCGGAGCTGTAGAAAGAGGCCAGAGTTCCCGACTTGGAATTCCGAGTTGGATGACCGTTCAAAACTTATTTTCCCAGTCAGAGCTCATTTGTTTCCCGAGTTCCCAGTTGTCTTGAACTCACTGAAGTATGAGATTTCCCAGTTTCGAGTTTCAAGTTGTTATGAGCGCAGCAGAAGTAATGCTGGATTGACAGCATGGCCAATGTATTCAACCTTTTCTGGCCCATGGCATATTAATGTTTATCCTTGTAAGGTTGGAAAAGAGAACCTTAAACTCAGACTTGGACCACACACCCACTCCACTGAATAGCAGGCTACTGATTGCAACACTCACAGTTAGCCCCTGATTCCTTCCAAACCACTCATTGTTGAATTKGTGATTTACAAMTTGTTGTGTAATGTTTATGTCCAATGGCCGATGAGCACCAATACATTTGATCTATAATTTCTCTTCATATGACAAGGATTGAAAATGATTTTCCAATAGATTGTCAACTTGATTCATGAAGATGACTGCTTGTCTAGCTTGCTAGCTAAGATTTTGAAAGTATGATGTTGACATGATCAGTCCAACCAAAGCTACGGTAGATATAACGTGATTTGATGTAATTATATCTGTGGCCAATGACCTTGAGCCTTCTTGGATGGGCAATTCTAATGTAAATCTACAGCAGCACCCAAGGGGCTTGAATTTATGAGCTCTCCCCGTAGATTTTGCGGTGAAATAGTGTCCCCATGAGTGACAGAACACTGAGCCAATCACGGCGCAACTAGAGAACATTACCAACCCCTACACTCMGTATTTTCCGCTGGCTGACCCACCACCACAGAAATCMCTGAGCTAGGCTAAAACACCTGCATTTTGGAGCTGCCTTACTCAAGAAAGCAAAAAAAGAGACCATGTTTGTATGCAGCTTTATTAACTAAATTATTTMGTTTTTACATCGTTTGCGAACTGTTATGTGACACATATTAATGCCAAAATAACATGCAAAACAGGCAACCCATTATTTTTTTACATATTTTTTTAGATAAACAGGTGGGTCTCAAAACAGGCGGGGCTCTGCCCCACTTGCCCTGAATGATGGGTCCCAYTGGGTAGGTGTCTCTCAAATCCATAGCCTAGTAAAAGAGGCCTATATGTTTATCACCATTAATTAGAAATAATAGCTTAAAACACAAAGGATGTTGTTGAACATCATTCGCATCTGTGGTCAGCACAGCATCCTCATTGGATTTGGAATGAGAGAGTTAAGTCCTAACAAAACATCTTCCCACCCCAGCTTTCAGGGTACATAAAACTAGCAAACAGAGCATTTTGAAAGTCACACGGTCTYGGGGCATCCTAACCATGACCAGAATTTAAGTTGAGTAGGCAGCATCTAAATCCTCTGCAGTACGATTTACAGGGTCTCTCCGCTGGCCTATTCACTATTTAGTAGTAGGCCCTGTGTATGTCGCCTACCACTACTACCCTTTGATGAAACTAGAATCACCCTCTGTGTTTTTGTGTGTTGTCCTCAGCTCAAAGACATAGGAATTGAATTGCAAACCCACACAAAGAACCAGTCTTGAGGCTTTGTGTGTCACACATGGTGTGAACCATTTTTTCTCCCTTTGACTGTCAAGGGTCAGGGAATGCCCAAGGTAGCCTTCAGACCACATGTCTAGGGAGCCATCTGCCAATTCAGTGTCCACAGTGAGCTTGAAGCAAGGATTCTCTTTCTCACAGACACTATTACACAACTATTACACACTATTACAAAGCTATTACACACTATAACAAAGCTATTACACAAACACTATTACAAAGCTATTACACACTATAACAAAGCTATTACACAAACACTATTAAACATTATTGCAATACTATTACTCTATTACACGCTGTTACACATCTGTGTTTTAGAAGTCGCAGATGCCACTTTAGTATGGCGACTGTGTCTATCTCCACCAAATCAAAATACTAAAAGATTTACACTGAGTGGACAAAACATAAAGAACACCTGCTCTTTCCATGACATAGACCGATCAGGTGAAAGCTATGATCCCTTATTGATGTCACTTATTAAATCCATTTCAATCAGAGTAGATGATGGGGAAGACAGGTTAAAGGATTTTTAAGCCTTGAGACATGGATTGGGTATGTGTGCCAATCAGAGGGTGAATGGATAAGACAAAAGATTTAAGTGCCATTGAACGGGGTATGGTAGTAGGTGCCAGGTGCTCCGGTTTGTGTAAAGAACTGCAATGCTGCTGGGTTTTTCACGCTCAACAGTTTCCTGTGTGTATCAAGAAKGGTCAAAGGACATCCAACCGACTTGACACAACAGTGGGAAGCATTGGAGTCAAGATCACTTTCTGAGTCAAAATGCAAGCCAAGATCTACCACTCAGATTTTTGTTGTTGTTGCATGACTTTAAAAAAGTAAGCYTATTCAACATTATCCAATTAAAAACAGTTATATAGCAATGAGGTTTGTGCAGTAGGCTATAGGCCCAATGCATGATCATTGGCTATGTATGCTTGAATTTCCCTGCCAATGTGTTTCCTCTGACCATTTTGAAATTATATTACCACAATTTAGGTGTATGAAGACATTGGTAATAGATCATTTGTTGTATTTCTTGTGAGGCACAGCTGAGTGAGCAAAATAATTCACTTTTTTTTCTGCATCTGATGGTCAGTCTGAGGTGAGGGAGGGAGCAGCGGTGAGGCTGCCTCTCACCCGACTCACAGTGCCTCCTCTCTCCCTTCCTCCACTGAGAAAAGGAGACAGTCTTCCAGCTGATGGTGAAACTTAAGTCGCATTGCATTACTGCCTCATGCACCAATTCATGTTGTTACTCCTATGACCAGAGAAAGTAAAATATTCCTTTATTAAAACTTCTTACTAAAACCCGTCAGCGGGACACCTGTCAACAACTTCTGGTGAAATTGGAGGGCGCGCAATTCAAATAATTAATCACAGCTATCAAGGCTATTTGTCACGATCGTCGTGAGGTGAAAGAGTGGACCAAGGCGCAGCGTGATATAAATACATCTTCTTTAATACAATGAAGACGAAACAAACACTTTTACAAACTAACAAAACGACGAACGTGAAGCTATACAAACTAAGTGCTAACATGCAACATAGACATAGACAATTACCCACGAAATACCCAATGAATATGGCTGCCTAAATATGGCTCTCAATCAGAGACAATGAACAACAGCTGCCTCTAATTGAGAACCAATCTAGGCAGCCATAGACATACAAACACCTATACTAGACACTGCCCCCATAAACATACAAAACCCCCTAGACAATACAAAAACACATACATCCCCCATGTCACACCCTGACCTAACTAAAATAATAAAGAAAACAAAGATAACTAAGGCCAGGGCGTGACCACTATTCAAATAAAATAAATTATGGATATTAAACATTAAGTACATACAAGTATCAATCGGTTAAAAGCGTACATTCTTGTAATCTAACTGTATTGTCCGATTTACAATAGGCTTTACAGCGAAAGCATGCCATGCGATTGTTTGAGGACGGCGCCCCACATCAAAATATTTTCAACCAGCACAGGTTTAATAAATCACAAATAGCGATTGAATATTACTTTTTGAAAATCTTCCTCTGATTTGCAATCCAAAGGTCCCAGCTACAACATGTAGTGTCGTTTTGTTAGATAAATCCTTCTTTATATCCCAAAAAAGTCAGTTTAGTTGCGCCATCGATTTGAGTAATCCATTCATTCAACATGCAGAGAAAGGAATCCAAAAAAGCTACCGCTAAACTTTGTTAAAGCAAGTCAAAATACGTTTCTATTTATCTTCAGGTACCCTAAAATGTAATTAAACTATAATATTTCATACAGAAAAAGGTATGTTCAATAAAAAGTGATATTAGCAGGTGCGCATCCTCTTCATCTGCGCACACAGACTGATTTCTAACTCTGTGTTCCTGTATCACAACCCAGAATTCTTTCTTGTTTTGGAAAAACAAGCCTGAAAACTGAACAAGCGACTGTTGACATCTAGTGTCAGCCATAGGAATTGCAATCTGGGAGCTGGATTTAACTTAGTCCCTATACGTTATAATGGAAGAGCATGGGCTCTCAAAAATAMAAATTCTGGTTGGTTTTTCTTTGGATTTTCTCCTACCTTATCTATTGTGTTATAGTCTCCTACATTATTTTAAAATGTATACAAACTTCAGAGTATCTTCTTTCCAATGTTACCAATTATATGCATATCCTGGCTTCAGGGCCAGAGTAACAAGGCAGTTTACTTTGGGCACGTCAGTCAGGTGGAAATTCAGAAAAAGGACCCTAGCCCTAACAAGTTTTAACAACGCAAGCTTATCAAAACACTTTACTATACTCATTCATTGCAGCTGCAGTGCTGGTTGTTGCGTGAGTGGAATTACGGAGAACATGCATTTTATGTATTATAAAACTGTTGACAAATTGTTGACAGTGCTGAATAACAACTTAAACATGAACTTACTAATGAAAACAGCAGCTTTTTGTTGTATTCATTTAGTCTCTCTCTAGTCATGGTTTTTAATGAGAACTCTTTGCCTTCCCGGCGCAGGGCTGCTGAATCAAGTGCACCTACCGCCAACAGGGCTGCTGAATCAAGTGCACCTACCGTCAACAGGGCTGCTGAATCAAGTGCACCTACTGCCAACAGGGCTGCTGAATCAAGTGCACCTACCGCCAACAGGGCTGCTGAATCAAGTGCACCTACCGCCAACATAGCGAAAAGAAAAAAAAATAGGAAGGCAAGGCTTTATCGTTGTTTTTTTACAGAAATGTTTGGTGATCGACTAGGAATGGCTTGGAGATCGACCGGTTGGTGACCACTGTAACAGGTATTCAAGTCTTCCATTTTAAAAATGTATCAAATTTGAGATTCATGTAGATTCATCCTCTCTACCTTTTATCTTTTGTGGGAGAAGTTTAATTTAGTTGTAATTGTTGGCTATTCAACAAGATGTGCATCATGTTTTGGCTGAATTAGCAGTTCTCTCTAGGCTGTTATCAAATCAAATGTTATTTGTCACATGCGCCGAATGAAACAGGTGTAGTAGACCGTACAGTGAAATGCTTACTTACAGGCCCTTAAGCAACAATGGTTTAAGAAGTTTTAAGGAAAAAAAAGATTAAAGAAAAGTGTTAAGTAAAAAAATTAAAAATAAAGGTAACAAATAATTAAACAACAGCAGTAAAATAACAATAGCAAAGCTATATACACGGGGTATCGGTACAGAGTCAATGTACAGGGGCACTGGTTAGTCGGTAATTGAGGTAATATGTACATGTAGGTAGAGTTAAAGTGACTATGCATAGATAATAAACAGAGAGTAGCAGCAGTGTAAAGAGGGGTCTGGGTAGCCCTTTGATTAGCTGTTCAGGAGTCTTATGGCTTGGGAGTAGAAGCTTTTCGGACCTAGACTTGGTGCTCCGGTACCGCTTGCCGTGCGATAGCAGAGAGAACAGTCCATGACTTGGGTGGCTGGAGTCTTTGACCATTTTTAGGCCTTCCTCTGACACCACCTGGTATAGAGGTCCTGGATGTCAGGAAGCTTGGCCCCAGTGTTGTATTGGGCCGTACGCACTACCCTCTGTAGTGCCTTGCGGTCGGAGGCCAAGCAGTTGCCATACCAGGCAGTGATTCAACCAGTCAGGATGCTCTCGATGGTGCAGCTGTTGAACCTTTTGAGGATCTGAGGACCCATGCCAAATCTTTTCAGTCTCCTGATGGGGTATAGGCTTTGTCGTGCCCTCTTCACGACTGTCTTAGTGTGTTTGGACCATGATAGTTTGTTTGTGATGTGGACACCAAGAAACTTGAAGCTCTCAACTTGCTCCACTGCAGCCCCGTCGATTAGAATGGGGCGTGCTCGGCCCTCTTTTTCCTGTAGCCCACAATCATCTCCTTTGTCCTGATCACGTTGAGGGAGAGGTTGTTTTCCTGGCACCACATGGCCAGGTCTCTGACCTCCTCCCTATAGCCTGTCTCATCGTTGTTGGTGATCAGGCCTACCACTGTCATCGACAAACTTGATGATGGTGTTGGAGAGATGCCTGGCCATGCAGTCATGAGTGAACAGGGAGTAGAGGAGGGGACTGAGCACGCACCCCTGAGGGGCCCCCGTGTTGAGGATCAGCGTGGCGGATGTGTTTTTACCTACCCTTACTACTTGGGGGCAGCCCGTCAGGAAGTCCATGATCCAGTTGCAGAGGGAGGTATTTAGTCCCAGGGTCCTTAGCTTGGTGATGAGTTTTGAGGGCATAATGGTGTTGAACTCTGAGCTGTAGTCAATGAATAACATTCTCACATAGGTGTTCCTTTTGTCCAGGTGGGAAAGGGCAGTGTTGAGTGCAATAGAGATTGCATCATCTGTGGATCTGTTAGGGCGGTATGCAAATTGGAGTGGGTCTAGGGTTTCTGGGATAATGATGTTGATGTGAGCTATGACCAGCCTTTCAAAGCACTTCATGGCTATAGACGTCGTTAGTCATTTAGGCAGCTTACCTTAATGTTCTTGCGCACAGGGACTATGGTGGTCTGTTTGAAACATGTTGGTATTACAGACTCAGTCAGGGACAGGTTGAAAATGTCAGTGAAGACTCTTGCCATTTGGTCCGCGAATGCTCAGAATACACGTCCTAGTAATCCGTCTGGCCCAGCGGCCTTGTGAATGTTGACCTGTTTAAAGGTCTTACTCACATCGGCTACGGAGAGGGTGATCACACAGTCGTCCGGGTAACAGCTGATGCTCTCATGCATGCTTCAATACACATTAGACATGGTGAAATGTATAGAATTGCAAGAGAATTTGCTTTAAAACTGCAACATTTTCTTTGCACCCCATGACAAAATGTGTAGAATTGCAGGAAATTAGCTTTAAACCTGCACAATTCTCTCCACCAACAAGAGGGGTGTGAACAGTTTGTCGTGAACAGTGCTTGTGCACATAAAAATAGACAGGGCTCATGCACGCGTAGGGGGCGCTACATGTTCCCCAATGCTGGAAGGGGGACCCAGAGTGAAAAAGTTTGGGAACCCCTAAAGTAGCCTATGGTAACATCAGTACAGTAGCCTATGGTACCATCAGTACAGTAGACTATGGTAACGTCAGTAAAGTAGCCTATGGTAACGTCAGTACAGTAGCCTATGGTACCGTCAGTACAGTAGCCTATGGTAACGT
>NC_036859.1:30003319-30004762 GCF_002910315.2 Salvelinus sp. IW2-2015
GTATGGTAACGTCAGTACAGTAGCCTATGGTAACGTCAGTACAGTAGCCAATGGTAACGTCAGTACAGTGGACTATGGTAACGTCAGGACAGTAGCCTATGGTAACGTCAGTACAGTAGACTATGGTAACGTCAGGACAGTAGCCAATGGTAACGTCAGTACAGTAACCAATGGTAACGTAAGTAATAGACTATGGTAACGTCAGTCAGTACACTAGCCATCAGTACAGTAGACTATGGTATCGTCAGTACAGTAGACTATGGTATCGCCAGTACAGTAGCCTATGGTAACGTCAGTACAGTAGACTATGGTAACATCAGTACAGTAGTCTATGATAACATCAGTAAAGTAGCCATCAGTACAGTAGCCTATGGTACCGTCAGTACAGTAGCCTATGGTACCATCAGTACAGTAGCCTATGGTAACGTCAGTACAGTAGCCATCAGTACAGTAGCCTATGATAACATCAGTAAAGTAGCCATCAGTACAGTAGACTATGGTATCGTCAGTACAGTCGCCTATGGTAACGTCAGTACAGTAACCTATTGTACCATCAGTACAGTAGACTATGGTAACGTCAGTACAGTAGTCTATGGTAACGTCAGTACAGTAGTCTATGGTAACGTCAGTACAGTAGCCTATGGTAACGTCAGTACAGTAGCCTATGGTACCGTCAGTACAGTAGCCTATGGTACCGTCAGTACAGTAGCCTATGGTAACGTCAGTAAAGTAGCCTATGGTAACTTCACTACAGTAGTCTATGGTAACTTCAGTACAGTAGCCAATGGTAACGTCAGTACACTAGCCATCAGTACAGTAGCCTATGGTAACGTCAGTACAGTAGCGTATGGTAACTTCAGGACAGTAGCCTATGGTAACGTCAGTACAGTAGCCAATGGTACGTCAGTAGTAGACTATGGTAACGTCATTAAAGTAGCCATCAGTACAGTAACATATGGTAACGTCAGTACAGTAGCCATCAGTACAGTAGCCTATGGTAACGTCAGTACAGTAGCCATCAGTACAGGAGCCTATGGTAACGTCAGTACATTGGACTATGGTAACGTCAGGACAGTAGCCTATGGTAACGTCAGTACAGTAGACTATGGTAACGTCAGGACAGTAGCCAATGGTAACGTCAGGACAGTAGCCAATGGTAACGTCAGTACAGTAACCAATGGTAACGTAAGTAGTAGACTATGGTAACGTCAGTCAGTACACTAGCCATCAGTACAGTAGACTATTGTAACGTCAGTAGTAGACTATGGTATCGTCAGTACAGTAGACTATGGTATCGCCAATACAGTAGCCTATGGTAACGTCAGTACAATAGACTATGGTAACGTCAGTACAGTAGCCATCAGTACAGGAGCCTATGGTAACGTCAGTACAGTAGCCAATGGTAACGTCAGTACAGTAGCCTATGGTAACGTCAGTACAGTA
>NC_036859.1:30011494-30284227 GCF_002910315.2 Salvelinus sp. IW2-2015
CTATGGTAACGTCAGTACAGTAGTCTATGGTAACTTCAGTACAGTAGTCTATGGTAACGTCAGTACAGTAGCCTTTGGTATCGTCAGTACAGTAGTCTATGGTATCGTCAGTACAGTAGACTATGGTAACGTCAGTACAGTAGTCTATGGTAACTTCAGTACAGTAGTCTATGGTAACTTCAGTACAGTAGTCTATGGTGACGTCAGTACAGTAGACTATGGTAACGTCAGTACAGTAGCCTATGGTAACGTCAGTACAGTAGCCTATGGTAACGTCAGTAAAGTAGCCGTCAGTACAGTAGTCTATGGTAACTTCAGTACAGTAGCCTATGGTAACTTCAGTACAGTAGCCTATGGTACCGTCAGTACAGTAGCCTATGGTAATGTCAGGACAGTAGCCTATGATAACGTCAGTACAGTAGCCTATGGTAACGTCAGTACAGTAGTCTATGATAACGTCAGTAAAGTAGCCTATGGTAACGTCAGTAAAGTAGCCAATGGTAATGTCAGTACACTAGCCATCAGTACAGTAGCCAATGGTAATGTCAGTACACTAGCCATCAGTACAGTAGCGTATGGTAACTTCAGGACAGTAGCCTATGGTAACGTCAGTACAGTAGCCAATGGTAACGTCAGTTGTAGACTATGGTAACGTCAGTAAAGTAGCCATCAGTACAGTAGCCTATGGTAACTTCAGGACAGTAGCCTATGGTAACGTCAGTACAGTAGCCAATGGTAACTTCAGTACAGTAGCCTATGTAACATATGGTAACGTCAGTACAGTAGCCATCAGTACAGTAGCCTATGGTAACAACAGTACAGTAGCCTATGGTAACGTCAGTACAGTGGACTATGGTAATGTCAGGACAGTAGCCTATGGTAACATCAGTACAGTAGACTATGGTAAAGTCAGTACAGTAGCCAATGGTAACGTCAGGACAGTAGCCAATGGTAACGTAAGTAGTAGACTATGGTAACGTCAGTCAGTACACTAGCCATCAGTACAGTAGACTATTGTAACGTCAGTAGTAGACTATGGTATCGTCAGTACAGTAGACTATGGTATCGCCAGTACAGTAGCCTATGGTAACGTCAGTACAGTAGACTATGGTAACGTCAGTACAGTAGCCATCAGTACAGTAGCCTATGGTAACGTCAGTACTGTAGCCTATGGTACCATCCCAGTACAGTAGTCTATGGTAACGTCAGTAAATCCCCTCCAGGTTAAGGGTTGTTTTTTCTATGGTTTTTGTAAACGGTCCAGTAAACCCCAGGGTTAAGGGTCTTAATGGTAACGTCAGTACAGTAGACTATCTCCGGTAACCAGTACAGTAGTACTAGCTAGCGTCATGTGGTTAACTCAGGACAGTAGTCTATGGTAACCGTCAGTTACAGTAGACATGGGTAAACGCTCAGTACAGTAGACTATTGGTACGCCATACAGTAGCCTTTAACTGGAACGTCAGTCACGTCAACTCATCGGTAACGCAGGACAGTAGAATATACTTCCTTGGGGTGGAGGCAGGTATCGCGTGAAACACGCGCACACACAGGCAAACGAATTTTCAGCTGGCAGCAGACACTGGAATAACTTTCTGAGTGACAGATGAGGGCTTGGATAGGCGTTTTTGGCGAATAGGAAGGAAAGGCCTTGAACGTCAACAGAATGTTATTACCACCATTTCTGTCTCCTTGGAAAAAAATGTATTTTCGGTTTTCGGTTTGTGTACCCTGAAATGGTCATCCCTTGCTTTCAACCATTGGAATGTTCCACTTCTATGACATTCTATGACGGTTGTGAGTGTGCCGTTAGTGGTTTAGAGGGGAGCAGGGTAGGGCGGGTTAGCCTAGTGGTATAGAGGCGGGTAGGGCCTAGTGGTTAGAGGCGGTGGGTATTAGAGCCTGAGCTTACAGTGTTCCACGATTAGAGGGGCGCCCCTTAACCACTAAGGCTACCGCCTGGCATAACTAGCTCTAAGAGGCTGTGGTTTACGATCTATAGAGTGCTAGTGTGGCGTGCAATTAGTAGAGACCAAACTGAATCTCCCAGCTGCAAGGAGTATAAAATCTGTGCCGTTTTGCTGACACTGCCTGATTCAGAGGGAACTACTTTGAACGATGTTCGCTATTCGACTGGATGGTGGTAAGAGTAAGAGAATTGAATCTAACTGACATTAGGCCGTAGATCAGAATAACGAGTTTATATATTTGAGATAAATGCATATATATTTTATATACCTCTGACTTATTGAGTAATGGTTATTTGAAGATTCCTGATTAGGTAGGAAGCATGTAATTTGTAATATCAACTAGCGTCGGCTCACGACTGCGTAGTATTAACTACAGTTTAGTATCTGTGTAGCGCTATTAACTGAGCAATACGTATATTTTTGAGGTTATTTTACATATTTCTGATGAGCTTATCTCGGTGATATCGTGCGTGTAATCATGACGCACAATGTTCACTATTTTACAGTCGTCAAATCAAAGTGATCTTTCTACTCGCATCACTGCCTTCTAATGCTCTCGTCCGTAATGGGTCTGCGACCAATACGACCACCGCCTCATTCTACTGAATCTATGAGCTGCTCCCTAAAAAGTACAGACTTCTGGAGATGTCAGTCGCTATTTCTAATACCGGCTCGTAGAGTATTCTCTACGTGTACCTATGTCCATGTACTCATGCCTGGTTCTGTAGTACTGGAGATGCTTCGTTATTTGGTTTTCAACGTGTCTCCTGTCTGTCTGCGACTATCTATCATTAAGGAATAAGCATGGTCCTTTGCAATTTTAGAGAGATCAACTCAGGAATAGAGTTAATATCGGTGTCGTTCTAATATAGCGTGAATTCTTGTCCACGTCACCTAGTGGACACCATCAAATCTATCTCGTGTGGCGTTCTGTGCGCTCATATAAGTTAGCTATGTTCGAATTATCTCCCTGATGGATTTACTGAATCGATTGTTCAGGTAAGTTAGGACCATGATACTTAGTACATCTAGGCCCTATGTATAGGAAAGTATGTCACTGTTCAATAGACGATATAGCGGTCTAACTGTCCTGTGTTAGTACAAATCTTCAAAAAGAGTGTCTGTGGCCTCACACTTGTGAAGTCCATGATAATATAGAGAGTAAGCACCTTCCCTCTCAGTGCCTCACATGCTCGGATACTAGATATAGCCACTCTTTATCCGACGGTATAATCGAATGTGTAGTAATTTCTATATGAATAGGCATTTCTCTACGGCTGGTCCTAATGCGTGTCCACTCTGCATAACCCTTCTACCGTAATACCTGCTACGGTGGCACTACCTAGCGATGCCACCAAAGCCCCCATCATGTTCTCCTTGTCATCACCAATTATGCGGCCAGACTTAGGTATCTGAGTGATTCTGACAAATACTGAGCTAATATATCTTGAGTATGCCTTTCCTACAGTAAACTTCTATAGTGCCGGCTAGACAACTTGACCACTCTTCTTCTAAACAGTGATCTTGCTTAGCAGGTACTGCAATCATGCCGCTATCTATTTAGCTTCGGTTTTTCAGATTCGCACTCTCTTCGTATTCGTTCTAAGACGATTCCGCATTACGATTGGATAGAGCGCCCTGGGTTATCCCCCTCTGTCAAAGTTACTAAGGCTTTAGTTGAAGGACAGTCTCTAAGACCAACTCTAGCGAGACCTATATGCTAATTGCTACCAACTGTGCTTCTAAGGTGTCTTCGAAAGCCAAACGTTAACAAACAGATGTATTATCTGCGTCGTTCACTATTGCGAATCACTCTATATCTCTTCTTCTGGCTATCGCACATTCCTGTGTTCGAGGTTACTGTCTACTTAAGGCTGATTTGTTGTTTGATATGCTTGTGCTACCTCCTGCGCCGCTAGATAGGTCCTAAATCGACTTAATGATAGATAGACTATTAATCTGGTTCGAGGTCTCAGCTGTTATAATTCAATCTACGGCTGAGCCGATAAGGCTGGGGTGGTTTGACTGTATTCCTTTCTACTCTGTCACGTCACACTTGTCATATGTGTGCACTCGACTAAGCCTAGTGGTGATCTCAATAGTGAGTGCGTTTCGACCCATGTAGGCTATTTACCATACTCTACGTCTACTGATAGAGTTCAGTTATTGCGTGTATTTGTCTTGATCGCGAAGCCTGTTGGCCGTATCCTCTGGTCACCTGGTCGATCTATGGGGCTGCCAACAGGGTTCAATCTCAGGCCATCTCTGCGTTCTCTTGTGTTCTGAGTTATGTATATACCGATATCTGAGAGAGTGATGTTGCTCGTTCTAGCTTGGGCATCATCTCATTGATCGCAGCCTCATCGACTATAGCGACAATTCTGTTAGTGACTTATCTGGTCGCGCCTATCTGAGGTTAACACTGTGTATATGAGCTAACCCTCCATTAATGAGCATTCAATGTCTCTGTTATCATACGTCTCCTGTTCGTGCCCTTCGCCTACCTGCTCTCTATATGGCAAGCTATATATACATAACATGTCATGTGCTATCTGAATTACCGATCACTGCTTCGCACTAGCGTCCAATTGCTGTTCTCTATGCATCATACTACTTCGACTTAGCTCTCTAGTTTGTACGAATACGTGGACAACTACTAAATATCCGTATGGTTCATGGTTAACATTAACATCATCCTCCAGGCTGCTACATAAGCATCTCTCAAATCCTAGAGAATTCCTGTATGATATATAATCTAGATCTGGCTCGCTATTATCGCAACAAAGTCATCACGTATCACTGCATGTCTGCATAAAGTACGTATATATCCCGTCTAACATATCTACCATGGATAGATAGTCTCTGAGACGATCCTCTGACTTCAGGTCGAGATCTTCTATATGAGTATAGGCGCTATTCAACAGACTACTACTCGTAAACTGAAATGTGGATGCAGTCAAGGTCAGCTGGTAAGTCCAGTCTCTGTGTTTACCAGAAGCCTCAGTGGCGGTGGAATGGGTTGATGTACTACCACCACTGGTGACAAATCGTGGTAACGGACTCCGTGGTGTGTACGCGCTCGGCGGCTCATGATCTCGTCTGCCAAAGATCCCATGGCTACGGGTGTGATCTTACACGTTAAATCTCTGCGAGTAAAGCCCCGCCTTATCTCAGCTCACTGGTCACCATAGCAGCACCCACTCGTAGCACGCGCTCCAGCAGGTATATCTCACTGGTCAACCCCAAAGCCAATTCCTCCTTGGCCGCCTTTCCTTCCAGTTCTCTGCTGCCAAGACTGGAACGAACTGCAAAAATCAGTGAAGCTTGAGACTCATGTCTCACTCTCTAGCTTAAGCACCAGCTGTCAGAGCAGCTCACAGATCACTGCACCTGTACATAACCCATCTGTAAACAGCCCATTTATCTACCTCATTCCCATACTGTATTTATTTATTTATCTTGCTCCTTTGCACCCCAGTATCTATACTTGCACATTCATCTTCTGCACATCCACCATTCCAGTGTTTAATTGCTATATTGTAATTACTTTGCCACCATGGCCTATTTATTGCCTTAACTCCCTTATCTTACCTCATTTGCACTAACTGTATATTTACTTTTTTTTCTTTTTTTCTACTGTATTATTGACTATGTTTTTGTTTATTCCATGTGTAACTGTGTTGTTGTATGTGTCAAATTGCTATGCTTTATCTTGGCCAGGTCGCAGTTTCAAATGAGGAACTTGTTCTCAACTGGCCTACCTGGTTAAATAAAGGTGAAATAAAAAATAAAATAAATATGGAGAACCGGTGCTACTAGCTAGTTCCAGCTGGCTGCTAGTAGCTACTAGMCTTGCTAGCATGTAATTACATTCCAAACCAAGTGTTGGCGCTGGTGAGCTACTATGTACATATACAAAGAAAAAAAACATTAAATAATGCGGAAAAACTGCAACTCTTTTTCTCCTGTGCGTTTGGTATCGGTAGTCGAGTGAGTATTGTAGTAGTTTTTTTTTTTTTTTTTTAATATATAATATTGTAGTAGTTTTCCGTTGTTTGTAGSTAATGCAGTAATACCCACATAGTGCAGTAATACCCACAATGACGGGGTTATGTCTCATTTGTGTCTCAAAACTGAGAAGCAAGCTTTGAAGTCGGAACGATTTGTCAGGTTTAAGCGATTAGTTTCGAGCATGGGAACCCTGCGCACGTCTACTGTATGCAGTAATCATTTCACCCAGGAGGGCTTTGATGGCTTAGTATAACCAGTGGAAGTGTCACGCCCTGACCTTAGAGATCCTTTTTATGTCTCCAATTTGGTTGGTCAGGGCATGAGTTGGGGTGGGCATTCTATGTTTTGTTCTGTGTGTTGTATTTCTATGTGTTTGGCCTGGTATGGTTCCCAATCAGAGGCAGCTGTCAATCGTTGTCTCTGATTGAGAACCATACTTAGGTAGCCTGTGTTTGGGTAGTTTTGTGTATTGCACCTTGCAGAACTGTTTGTTTGTCGTTTTGTTGTTTTTTGTTCAAGTATTCGTATTTATTAAAAGTATTATGAATACTTACCACGCTGCACCTTGGTCTTCTCCTTCTCCCGACAACAGCCGTTACAGGAAGGCAGGATTTGGAATGCGAGTTCCTGTCTGTGCTAGACTAGTTGTTCTCTGGCTTACTACTTACATAGGCYGTGGTGGTTGGCTAGTTTGGCTAGTTAGCTGGTTAGCTAGCAGGCTAAAATGACTAACTTTAGMTGGGTGGCTTGCTGGCTAAGATAACTGCATATACCAGTAACATTATTTGATAACTGGTTAGATGCCGTTATATATTTAGAAAACTTTGGTTTACTTTAATGTAGCTGTWWGCTAGGTGTTGATAGCAACGTAACGTTAGCAGGCTAGTTGGCTAGCAACCTTGCAAGTAACAATACATACATAAAGTATTTGCTTGTAAGTTCCTGAAAATTAAACCAGTAATCATGAGTGTAATCGATTTGGTTTAATTTGAAGTTATACAGTACATTTGAAGTTATTTCTGTTACAGTTTACATTTTAGGGAATAGGCTGACTTGCCTGTTTTGTTCCAGCTTTCAGAATTCTGATTCTATGTTTTATGTAATAACTAAAACAAATACAAAAGTGAGGTGTAACTGCATTGGGTTTTTTAATGCATATTCCAATGCAAATCCATATGTTACATGTGGTTACGTTTATGGTACCTTACCTTTAAGATAAGGGACGTCCTTGGCCTTGTGTAGTGGAAGTAGGAGGGAGTCTGAAAGGGCAGGCTGTTTACATATCTATCTGGAACTTTCAGACTATTCCTATCCTATGATTAAATATTTAACCTTCCTGTCTGGTCCCCTTACCACCCCTGCGTGGGGTGTGTGTGTGTGTGGTGTGTGTGTGTGTGTGTGTGTGTGTGTTGTGTGTGTGGTGTGTGATGTTGTGTTGTGTGTGTGTGTGTGTGTGTGGTGTGTGATCCTGTTACCTTTCCTGTGTCATGGTGACAGTGACATGCATGAGCTATGACTATGAAGGCGGACCTTGTTCTCAGTGGAGTTTTGCCAGGAAACACACAAATCAGAGCCCCCCCCCCCCCCCCAAAACACAAACACACTGAACACACAAACACACACACGCTCAAGTCAGAAACTTCTTATCTGAAATCCAGTCACAGCAGGAAGGGTTTCTGGTAACCTTGATCATCTTTATTAATGCTTATACATCTGACACCAGTGAATCGACTCCAATCCTGTTGTCTGGGTTTGGTTTGCTAGAGACAGTTGTGTGGAACATGGAAGACGCCACGCTGAGCTATAAGGTTGGTCAGGTTCACCTTGATGCTGTGAAATAACCCTTAATACCAGTGATCTGGTGGTGGTTTGAGAATGTGTGATTGATGTAGGCCTCTTTGATCTGTTGCAATAGCTTCTTGGTAGATACCATGAATCTTTGTTTAGGATGGAATGCTCGTGACTCCCCAGTCTCTTGTCACAAACTGAACATGATGGCTAACAATCCCCGGAACACATCTGCCTCCTCCTTCGCTCCCTCTTGTGAACAAGAACCATACATACCAATCTTTCACCATTTCCAGGCTGAAGCTTCTGTACCTCCTGTACTCGCCAGCAGGGGGTGTAGTTCCTGCAGGTAGGAGCCCAGAGCTGCCATGGCAGCTGTCCCATTGTCCTACTCCAGGCAGGCTTGGTGCACCAGCACTCTGGGAGTGGAAGCGCGCGCTCCGTGATCCAGTGCTGGCAGTGCCCGCGTGCTCATGTGGCCGCCATGCAGCATGGAGGTCTCTCGAGGACGAAGTCAGCTGGACACTGAGCTCAGCCTCCAGGAGTCAGCTGGACACTGAGCTCAGCCTCCAGGAGTCAGCTGGACACTGAGCTCAGCCTCCAGGAGTCAGCTGGACACTGAGCTCAGCCTCCAGGCGGCGCGTTTCCTTCAGCAGGCGCTCACTAGCCCCCACGTGCATCCTGGTGGAGCTTCAGGTACTCCTCCATCAGATCACGCACTGCTGAAACTTTCTCTTCAGCAAAGACACGGCGGAGCAGGTGGGACGCGTCTGGCTGGGGCTCCCCGAGACCTGCTGCGCTGATCTCTAAGATCATGGAGACCACCAGAGCACCAATGCCCACTGCGTTGGGCACACTGCTCAGGCCGACAAGAGCCGCATCCAGGCTGGCCACGTAGAACGGGGCCTGGCTGCCCACAAAGGCCAGCAGCTGGGCAGAGTGGTCCTGCAGCACGACCGACGAGTTGAGCCCAAAGTACTGCAGGAGGGAGTCGTCGATGCCTACATCGGGCAGGCCCCCTTGATTGTAGAACTGGTTCACCAGGAAGGCCTGGTCCTCCTGAGAAATCACGAGGGGAAGGTTCCACAACATTGTGAGTACTGCCAGAGGCACGTCAAGAGAAACATGCACAGTAGACTAGGTTGCTGAGTGAATGAGTTATAAGCGCATGCATATGGGTATGTGTTGTGGAACTTTTTGTCAGAAGGGGCCGGGGTGAGTGTTGAATTAACCTATCCTGAGCTGAGCTCTTTTGGCAAACATGTGTTGGGAGTAACAGAGATGTGTTAGTTAGAGAGAGCACCAAACCCAACACACTCAGAGGACTAAATGTTCACCTTTTCAGTGTGAACCTTTCACTTACCCAAGTCTGTAGAAGTCCGCCTTCAAGTCGCAGGAGGGGTTTGTGGGAAATGTGAGGACACATGCTCAATTGCTTTTTTCCTAATTATTTTCTGCGAGTTAAAATAAATGTTTGCTTGTCCCCTGGTATCAAAAGGAGCAAAATGTCTCCTAAACAAATATCGTGTACAGAACAGCTTGTCTCTGTCTGAGCAGTGTGTCCTTAAACTGCAAATATGTAGCAAATTCTCAACTCTATCCTTTTTCAATCTTTTCGCAGTTTAATGGCCTTCATCACCAAAGTCAGACATTTTCAAGATGCAAAATATACATTGAATTGAATGAAAAAAGGTTGAATGCTGAATGTACTTTTACATGGCTTAGTAATTTGGGCTCTTGGATTGGTTACTTTACATTCACTATTCAAGGCTCCCTGTGTTCCTCCCAAACAAATTTAACGAATTAGTGATTATACTCAGAGAGAGAGAGAGAGAGAGAGAGTGAGAGATTACTCACACTGGTGACTAATGAAGACTGTTTTAATAATTTATTTTATTCCATTTCACTTCCTCATTACATGCTCCTCTCTCAAATCAATCTGCTCCTACAATTATCACCATGAGTGAAATTAGTTTGTTCGTTAATATCTCATCTGCTTCGGTTAATTGGATGGCTTGATTACAAGACTGATTAAAACACAAGAACTATTGATTGCAGTGTAAGAATATGCAAACGACGACATGAGTGTGTCGAGTCTCAAGTCTTTAAGAGTTTTGAACGCTTCTATAATGAAATATATAAACTTCCAGCAGCTGAATTAATATTCAATATGATGAACATGATCTGAGGAGAAAGGAGGCAGTGAAGATAATGAAAAGGGCTAAAAAAGAGAGCAGGAAGGAGGGAGGAATGGAGAGGAAGAGAGGTTGTTGAATAATTCAGCACAGAACACCTGGCGAACCTTCCTTCTCCGTTTTCTTTTCCACGTATCAGACTAGAAATAATTAGTCAAATACTGAAAATAMACCTCTTTAAATCCAACTAAAATCACATTTCTACGTGTAGTAAAACAAGGATATTTACTGTTCTTACTCAGGTAACAGTAATTTGAATATATAAAGAGAAACAGACAGTCTCTTTAACAGCACTGGAAACCAGTGTTAACCTTCATGCCCACCGGGTTTGGCCCAKGGTAATTGATTAGTCATTATTAATTTATTAATTATTATTGGAAATTAGCAAAGCCACCAAGTGTGCATTTGAGCATGCATATTAAAATCTCTTACAWACTGCCTCCATTCACCCAGTGCTGWATGTAGACACATTAATTATCTGTAGACAGCCTGCTACATTGAAACCCTTTCTACATACGGTATAAAATGTGCTCGTCAAATATAATTTCTCTGGTCTTGCACTATGTATAGCTTTTGTTTGGATATCTCTGGTCGGTCCTAGAAAACATTGGTGTCATGCCTTTTGGTGTGTATTTCAAATATACTTTTTTGTGTTTTAAACTTGTAGTTTGGGGTCAATGTATTATAAGATGAAGAACTTGTTTGGACTTTGAATTCAGATTGAACAATTTCCATTTTTAAACTAAACGTCTGATAGTCTCTGTTKACATTGGCGGCTATCTCCTGGCTGTATTCTTGCAAAATATGGGCACTAAGACAGACTATTTCTCAAGAACACAGGTTATCAGTCATTTACAGCATCGGAGGCTCACCACACTGCTGAAAACAGAAAAAATAAATGTGCCTCGTTCAAACATTTAATCTGGATTCATTCGGCTACAGGCAAAAAAACAAGCATTCTGTACCGCTGTACAAGTAAAAGCACAGAATTGTATCAACCAATCATCAGAAAGTTGACCGGTCAAATAACTGAAATTCAACCAAAACCGTGAACAACTTTCTAAACACTTATATTGCTCTCTCTCCCCCCCCTTTCCCCTCTCTCTCTCCATCTCTCACAGGCTGCAGCGGACTATGTAAAGGCCCACCTTCCAGAGTCTCTGAGGCAGCAGTTGCTGTCCTATGAAAGGGAGAAGAGGGAGAGCGTTCCCTCCTACCCCAGCATCCTGGAGCAGCGTATCCTGGCTGTAGACCRAGACATGGTGGACAAGCTCTCTGCCAATCACGACGAAGCAGGTGAGGGACTGTAGGAGTGCTGATCTAAGATCAGTTTAGCCTTTTAGATCCTGGATCAGCACTCCTTCTCTGAGATGTTTATGAGTACGAGGTCGGACGGGTTAAAAATGTGGCAATACTGCGGATTGGTTAAGACATTAAGTCCGATACACACGGACAGAGATGGGTCAGAGGGGSAGAGGCGAATTTTAAACCCCAAATCTATTTTGCATGAAGAAACAACCTGTCATTCATCACAAACKTTGTGAATATCTGGGTTTTGCCTCTTTACAATGCAGAAAGACTGCATTTAATCAGTGGACACCACTCGCTTTTATTACAACACACCTGTCATCATTTTTTTCTTTACTAAAGTAAAGGTTTATTATTATTGCTATTGCTAAGGGTACTACATAGGTGTAAGCATACATTTCTTAGCAAGAGATAGCACTTGTATAGCCTAAGAAAGTAGCAGAAATATGCAGAAAGTAGTTTTTAGTGCATTTTATTGAAGGGAAACAATGTCTTGAACTTTTTTGGCAACATAGTGATATATTCTTATATACTGTACAATGAGGAATTCAACTACAAAATACTAGTCTTCTCCCATTTCTTTAAACATTGCCCCCACCCACAAGGTGTATAAACAACAACAATAAATACGAATAAAATAAGATAATAGATACAAAAATATGAAGAACATAAATCAATCAACTCTAATTAGCACATGTAGGACAGTATGCAAGTGTGTGTGCATAGACTATGCAGATGTATTTATCACATGTGCAGCACATAGTGTTTGTTTTACAGTCCTTCTTTGGGGGGCAGAATTGGCATTTCCTCMTCTTGCCTGCCCCAGCTGCAGCCTCAGGAGGATCAGGACAAGATTCAGCCCACTGAACAGCTTTCACAAGCGCTGCAGAGGCTGCTGTGCGGGGGAAGCGCCCCCTTCTTTGAATGCGTAGTGTTACAAGTGCCTTTCCCAGCTGCTCCAGGAACACCCTCCTCTTCTTTTGCTTATCAGGCATCCAGGTAGGGTTGATCGTGTTCCATATCACAAAGGCATTGTATGCGGACACATTAATGATGTTATGGAAGATGACCAGGCGCCAGCAGGCAGTCATCCTCCTGCAGCTGTATGTTCCAATCACCTTGTTCAGGTTGTCAACGCCTCCTTTGTTGTGGTTGTAGTCCAGGATGATGGCTGGCTTCCTGTCCTCACGATCACTGATCTCAGCCGTTTTGTGCAGTGTGCTCAGGAGGACCACATTCTTGTTACTCATTGGGAGGTAAGAAACTAGAGTGGTGGTGGGGGTGGAGTTAAACTTTGATGAGAAGGCCTCTCTTCCCCTTGTTGCGAGGAGTGCAGGGGGAGCTCTGGCTTGTTCTTTCTAACTGTGCCAACCATGGTGATCTTCCTCTTTAGGAGCTGCTGGCTGAGCTCATAAGAGGTGAAGAAATTGTCACACGTGACATTGTGCCCCCTCAGTCCACTTGTCACATCAAGCACAACCCGCATCCCCTGGTTCTTCTCCGGGCCTCCACTGGTAGGCTTCCCTGTGAAGACTTGCATCTTCCAAGCGTAGCTGGATTGTGCGTCACAGGCCACCCATATCTTGATGCCATGAATTTGTCATCTCCAGGATGATTATTTTCGATGGCTGGTGTGATGAACATGTAGAATGTTGAGGAGATGTCCTGGCCATGGGCAACTGCATGTCTTGTGGACCCTGRGGTCATCCTTATGACATTTTGTGCTGCCATCCTGCCMTGGTTGTCATATTGTGACAAGGACCATGTTATTTTGCTGTTCTTTGAYAAAAATGTCTCTCAGCTTRGGAGATTTCTTCTTCATCTGAAGATGATGCATCGTGCTCTGAGTTGTATTCTTCCCTATCTTCTTCTTCAGATACCTCCTCTTCTAAATCATTGTTCTCTTGTTCCTTCTGTACATCAGAAAAAAATCACTGGGCACTGAAACATGAAACACTTTTTCTAATGTTGGGGTCACTCTAGGAAAAGTCATCAAATTCAAGTTCTCTGCTGTTAGTGGCGGGTCATTTTTTACCCTTAAGACAACACAAGGGTTAAAACAGGTCAGAGTTGACCCTCTTTATAAAATCCTAATCACTTTATGTCTAAAGGGAGAGAAAAAAACATTTTGGGAAATGTATAGTACTTTTTACAGATAGTCTGTTAAAAGTAAAGCCGTATACATCAAATGTAGTATTATTTATTATGGCAGGGGTGAAATGTCTCCATGGGGACAACCTTTGGAAGGTCAAGACACAAAGTCAGTGTCACGGAGTACACAAAGCTGCTTTGTTGCCCTGAGAGATTTATTGTCAGCCCTGAGAAATGGATTAGATGAATGTACTGGAAACAGTACCTTATAAATCACTGGATTTTTCAATGGAGGAGGAGGACATGAAAAGGTAGACCTTTGTCAGATACGTTATTAGGGCCTTCACTCCTGTTACCTGGACTTTCATAGCTGTGATGGAAATACAGTATGGCTCTCAGTATTGTGGTTGGTTAGCGGACTTTGGTACACTTGTGGTATTCTGAGAATGAGAATCACAGGTGAAAAACATGAACTTAAAGGTTCATTACACTCAGATGTTTTCAGATTATAACAGTAGTCTTATCTCAAGATGAGCCCACGTCCCAGGCCATCGCTTGTGTAGATCATCTATGGTTTTGGAATGTAACGTCCCTTTAAATTGAAATATCACCTCTGTCTCCTTCTCTCAGGTACTACATGTCTGGTGGCCCTGCTATCGGACAGGGAGCTGACGGTGGCCAACGTTGGGGACTCACGAGGCGTGTTGTGCGACAAGGACGGAAACGCTGTGGCATTGTCACATGACCACAAGCCATACCAGCTGAAGGAGCGCAAGAGGATCAAGAGGGCAGGTTAGCGGACCTCCAGCATGGGTGAACAGCACCACAACGCTATGGTGACGTTAAAAATATGTGTTTGTGTCAAACCGAGCTAAACTCAACACAGTGAATTCACACATTGGGGTGGGTTTCCTGGATCATATTAACCCTAGTCCTGAACTAAAGACCACTTTAATTGGAGAACTGTTTCTTAGTCCAGAACCAGGTTTAATCTGTGTCCAGGAAACCGGCCCTTAGTGTTCARCACAGAAACAAAACACACATACCATTTTCTCGGCTGTGGAAGGTAGTGCATAACGTCATGACRACATAAAATGTTTCCCATACTTGAGCAGATCACAATGGTACGCTAGGATGAATCACTAGAATGAATTAGTGTCAAAGGGAGAGATTGCAGCCTTGACTCACCACCTATTGGCCCTCTTTTGAAGTGCAAGAGAAGTTGAATACATTACTTGCTCTTGACAAATGATAGGAAGCACTGATATGCTGAGGTGGATTTGGTAAATAGAATATCTATAAAAATATAGATATAATGTAATTTGACTGTGATACAGAAATTCCCTTGCTCTGTCTGCRCTTTTTTCCCGTGTACACAATCAATGACCAATGTCCCGGTGTGAGATAATAAAGYTACTGAGAGTTTAATCATAGGGCATTGCACTTCCATTCCTTCACCACCAGGGGGCTTCATCAGCTTCAACGGCTCGTGGCGCGTCCAGGGCATCCTGGCCATGTCTCGCTCGCTGGGCGACTACCCCCTAAAGAACCTCAACGTGGTCATCCCCGACCCCGACGTGTTGACCTTTGACCTGGACAAGCTGCAGCCCGAGTTCATGATCCTGGCGTCGGACGGGCTGTGGGACGCCTTCAGCAACGAGGAGGCGGTGCGTTTCGTGCGCGAGCGCCTGGACGAGCCGCACTACGGTGCCAAGAGCATCGTGCTGCAGTCTTTCTACCGCGGCTGCCCCGACAACATCACCGTCATGGTGGTCAAGTTCAAGAGCGGCCCCGTGGGGAGCAGGGCTGAGGAGTAGAGGCGGTGATGAGGTCACACGTTTGTGACGGGGTTATTGTTATGTTATAGATAGACTCTCCTCCATTATGGATAGTGCAGCAAGCAATTAATGGGGAGGATTGGGAACTGTTGCAACATGCATACCTGGCATTCTCTTTGAAACGCATGTACAACCACACCAACACCCTAAACGATGTAGTTTGTTTTTCATTTCTATGACTTTTGGATAGAGAAGTATTTTTGCTTGAATTATGGCCTTAACTCGGAAGCTGGAGTGCTTGATCATCTTGACACGCACACATACACACACACACATACACACACACACACACACACATGTCCATCTGCCGTCTCACACATTGGCATTCGGCACGAACACACAACTGGGGATCACCTCTTCTTCATCACTGAGAAGATGACTCTGACTCAAACAGTACAGCAAACTGATCTATTGTTCTCTGCGCACCCTGCTGCAGTGTATTGTACTGTCACAGGACTGATACTGTCCTGAAGAAAATTGTAAAAGAAAAAGCACCTGTTGAGACTTTTCATTTTGGTGGAATGATAAGCCCTTAAGCATCGGCCCATAAAAATGTCCTTGGTCATATACAGGAGCAGTTATACCCTGATCTAGCTCCAGCCATTGCCTTTTTCGTCAACATAGTCGTAACAGGGCTGATGTTAAGTTACTGTATTATGGTACTGGACCTGTATAGGACATTTGTTTAGCCTATCCGTGTTTAGGAAAGATCTGTGGATTTTAGCACACAGGTGTTGATGCCTTCGATCATGGGAATCGTACGGACTGGGAGGTGCATCTCAGACTGCTTATTAAAGCACYGTTACCCATGGCGACTGAGTTAAAGGCTACACAGCTGAAACAGGAAGGCTAATTGCCAGTAATATGGCCACAAGTGTGTTAGTTTTACAAGTGTACAACTGTATTGAATACTACTATTACGGCTGTATTTCCAACACTCTCACAGGCTCACCTCAGAATTTGACGTTCATTCATGTTTCTCAAACGTCAAATTTCTAAGTAGTTCCAAACATCAAATTTCTAAGTGTTTAAGRTTTAGGCATTAACTCYACATTTTTAAGGTTAGGGTAATGTTTAGGCATTAACTCAGAATTATTACGGTTATACATTAACCTTTCAGAATTAAGTTTTGGGATAGGCTTAAAACCAAAATATAAAAACAGCTTTCTATCGCTGGATTCGAATATGCAACTTTTGGAACCAAATGCAGATGTTTACGCCCACCCGCCATCCCCATTCACAACGTCCTAGCAAAACCCAAACCTACTGGAAGGGAACAGCACTGACTGTTGTCCCTAGTGGTCGGTTTCCTCTTTATCTCCTGGAGTCCTCAGACATGGATGGACATTGAATACTGACTTGTATAAGGGGTGACCTGCCTGTTATTTATTTCATAGGTACATCATTTGAATTWAAAAATATATATATACGTATGTTATATTATCATATACACCGAATAGGTGTTGTGCACAGGGTTAACCATAGTATGGTGCCCCTGGAGCAAATTAAGGTTAAGTGCCTTGCTCAAGGGTATATCGACAGATTTTTTATTTTGTCTGGTCGGGTATTCAAACCAGCAACCTTTCAGTTACTAGCACAACGCTCTAACAGGTAGGTTACCTGCTGCCCTATGATGTGGCAAACCGTTTATCATTTAACAATGTACCTTAATTGCCTTATTTATTTTTTCAGTTTTAATCTTATTGTCAAAACAAAACATACACAGATGTTTATTGTTCACCTGTGCATACAGTATGCATAMGTTGATAATGCAACAAGCATCACTTGTAGACAGTTCACCAACAAGTCACTCATATAATCTGCCAAACACAAAATGTATGAATTTGCTGAATGCAGTCTGTCAGTATTAAATCCAATGCCACCATGTCAAATGTTGCTGTTTTTGTTTGTTATTACAGCCAATTTGAAAGACTGTGCAAACAGTCTATTTAGCTACCACTGCACTCTGTGATTTAACACAGTAAATTACTTTGTAACATAAGTCCAATMATTTTTTGAAAACATATAATACAGCAAAGGGATTAATAAACGGGTCACAGATTTGTCTGACCTCTGTTGCTTATTCATGTATGGCAATGTGTATGTGACCTTTCTGTAGCCTACAAACCAAGTATGGCCGCCAAGAAACAGATTTGTGCAGTATTCTCTGGGGSCCGTGAGAAACCACAATGACGCACTCACATACCAAGCCGAACAATCATATCTCTGTATTCATGTTTCTTGCTTCACCAGTGTGCTGGATTGTCACACATTGATGAATACGTCTCCCATCAGTCACGTCATGACACTAAACAATTGATTGGGTTTTATTTGAAAATCCTCAATGATGACAACAAGCATAAGAATGTTTGGGCTGGTGAGATCACAGCCAGAAAGAAAACATATGACGTCGTTGATACACTTCTGGGACCGCTAGACACAGGCACAAATAGTTCTGTCTGCGCTATAACTCTAGTAACCAAACACCCCACCACTAGCTACAGAGGCTTGGCAGTTGCTGGCGTGCGTCGCCTAGACAGTGCGCAAGCTAGGKACCAAGTCAAAACTGACGGCCGGTGCCAGGTGGAACCGGCCTTAGAATAGCATGTAGGTCTACATTTGTAAAATAGTCTTATCGAATGTGCAAAATGCCAGAGAGGTGTGGTAACATTCAACAGGCTTTCCGTAAACCAAAGTCACTGTACTTAACGCCGCCTTACAGGAAAGCTAAGCTCATTATTTGGGATACTGAGCTTCTATAAGAAGTATTCGGTCATTGGGCCAAGCGAGACAAGTGTGTAGCAAACAGCAGCACAAGTGAGGAAAGACAGGACCTTTGAGTGTGTTTGCAATTAGGGTCTCTATCTGAGCTTTGGTTCTTCCGGAGCTGACTCATATCTGCTTTTGAGGTGAATTTGGTATTAGTTTTGAAGAATGGGTCAGCGCGGATCCAAGCCCACTGTGGTAGAGGTGTGGGAGCTGTTCCTGTGCTTTGGTGCTCGGGCGCCCGTGAAACGCAATTCAGTGTATCAGAAAATGAACGAAAGCTCCACACGTGCCCTTACTATCCGGTTCCAAGAGACGGTGAAGAGGCCGGACCTCTCTCATGACGCCGGGATTCATGAGAGGAGTACGCGACCCMACTCATGGCACTACAGCCGCCGGGACACGGGACTAGTGTATGTAATGGATGACCCGACGGGTGGAGTTTGGATGAAGCCGAGAGAGAAAAATACAAGATCCTGAAAAATATGGACGTCTATGGTTTTAAATTGGTCTCTATTCATGAGAAAGTTTAGCCTTCTCTGGTAGGGTGCATCTCGGGCATCTGCGCAATCGTGCGTAATCGCTGCGGCGTATTTGTGCGGTGTGTCTCTCAAATGGACAGAAGATCAGTGATTGAGAGAAGTTTCAGGGGGATGTGCTTGACTGCACCACCTTGCACTGACCAGTGAGAAAAAGGATTACATTGGATTGATTACTCTCTGGGTGCATGTTATCCAGCAGATTGTTATCTACCATCCACTGTCCTAAGGTTAATACACCAAACGTTGTATTATCATGAATGAATCTAATATTTGTGGATGAAAATGCATGCTTGGAAGCACAGCCTAATCAGGTGCCTCCACTCTGGAGTCGATTTAGTCCATTCATTGTGCCATTGTTCTTTGCGCACATKTATCCTACATTTTCTTTGACGTGTTATCCAGCATGAGCAAGTTTCATTTTAACCAGTATGTTCATAGGCCTGCCTATTCAGTGAAAACATATTTAAGCACAATTCATGTGTCAACTATTTAAAAACCTGTGGAATGGACTTCATAATAGGCTCGATAAAGTGGATTATCTTGGCACACATGCAGTCCTGGGCCACCAGCTGGCAGAAAAAGATACAATGCCGCSGTCATGTGGATGAGAACATTTATGTCTACATTGACGACAGCAAAGATACGTATTATTATTATTTATTTATTTATTTATGTTACTAGTCTTCTCATCTCAACCCTTATAAAAAAAAAAGATTGCAGTTTTGAAACTGTAAAAGCGCAGTAACTGCGGTCGACTGTGGTAAAAAAAAACTATTATTTGGATGCAGTATTTTCAGCATACTGCAGTTATACTGCACTCTGACTGCAATCTTTTTTTGTAAGGGAAACAATGGTATCAGTAAAACAAGAGATATGCCAAGGGCAGGAGCCAGAACCATGAACTTCGACTTGACCTTTTCATTAGATGTTTTTGACATGTCTGGCTACCAGCCAACTACTGTAACGAAATCAATCAACACAACCAGGGTTTGATTGTCGTGTATGTCTTTTTCTCTTTCCAGCCTGAGTTTGGAAATACATTAATCTGTTTCTGTTTAGTGGTGGGCTGTATTTGTAGTCAGCAACTTGATGGGACCCTTTGGCATTTACAGTTTGACGATAGAAATTCCACCGTGCAAAAACTGGTTGAATTAACGTTGTTTCCATGACATTTCAACCAAATAATGAAATGTGATGACATTGAATCAACGTGGAAAACGGATTGGATTTAAGGGAATTTCGTATTTTTTCACACAGCTTTTATCCTAAATCCAATGACATGGGAACATTTTTTGTTTATTTCACATTGACAATCTTTTGTAAATTGTTAGAGAGATGATGGGCAATGGTCTTCTACACACTGCCTTTTTTGTGTCCCACATGTATTTGTATTTTTAAAAGTAACGTGTTAACAACACAATATTGCTAATCAACCAGGTTGTCACCAAAATAATTGTAATATAACAGTAGCTTTATGTTCTTTCTTTTTTTAATGCCAATACTGTTTTCTATGTTACAAGGCTCCACTTTTTCATAGTTTTTTTGTGGTATCGATGAAAATACTTGATTGGGGAATGGGGATACGTTTTTATGATGGGAAATGATAAAACACACACAGGAGCATTTACACACATATACACACACTCACATTGTTTGTACTCATGTTATAGCCAACTCTTGAATTTTGTATGAATAATTTATCAAATATCTGTGTCTAGTTGTCATGTATTCATTATCTATAACTGGTTAAATGTTTGTAGTTTGCATTTTTCCGTAATGATTAACATGGTTAAATAGTCGTAAATCTCTGCTTGATTCAGCTTTTGATATATTTGGCATTTTTATACACATTCTGTATTTCCACTGAAGAAAGCAATAATTAACCAAYACACTACTGTAAATAAATGGACACTGCCTGTTATAAAACGGAAATTGCTCTCCATAAATAAATGCTCAGTCTGAAGCCATTCAGCTATGGGGTTCACAGTCCTACAGTATAATAATGATAMAAGTTATATCACTTTAAAAAGGGTTTATTTACAACCTATGGGGTATAGGATGTTGGGAATAGTGGCATAGGAGAGTATGAAATGAATTAAATACCCTAACCCTAAGCTATGTTCAATGTCAGCAGCAATTTCCAGTGAGAAATTCTCAGTCTGAAAGCCATTCGGCTATGGGTTTCACAGGCCTATAATAATGATACAAGTTATATCACCTTAAAAAGGATTTATTTACAACCTCAGGGGTATAAGATGTTGGGCAAAGTGGTATAGGAGAGTCTGACATWWAACCCCTAACTTCAGTTCAGTCTTCACCAATGAGAACCAAGAGGGACCTAGCTTCGTCCTTCCTGACTGGGAAAGGCCTCCATTCAAGGCCGTAGAAAATCCTACAGCCATCTCATTAGAACAGAACAGGATGGATCAACAGTGATTCATATTACTGGTTTGCATCCTATTAAAATGATAGTTGTGTTTTGCTGCATAACACACTTACATGATTTGCCTACCCATATGRTGTGGATCATTGTCAGGTTATTAGCTGTATAAGCTTCAGTAACAACAGAACACCAWKGKTKKWAWWAMMMYTTWAAACAGGTAGTTTGTAAATGTGTAAAATATGTTTGTTTTGGGTCCACACTAGTGAGTTAACTTATTTAAATGAGACAGTCACAGAGGATGTTCTTCTGAATAACTGTTCAGGGCATAACACTTTCCATTCAGCTTTGGGAAACTTTGATGTAAGGCTTGATTACACCTGTAATTACTACTTCTATTCATCACACCCATTGTTTCTTAACCATTGTTCACTAAGTATATCAATGTAATTACACCCAACACAATGTTGAAAACAGAATGCTTCCCAACACTAGATCACATAAATAGGCGTAAGCTGGATGTGATCCCACCGCTGCCACCAATGTAGCAGAATAAAGTGAAAGCTTCAACAGGGACTCTAGACAGKGCTCATACGTGGCAAAGTGAACTCTAACGGCCATTACCATGAAASCCTAGTATTCCTCTGGGCAGAGGCAGTAGGCCTATAATGCCTTGTTACAATAGCCTAAGTACATAACATGATTGACACGATGGTAATAATCATCATGAAACGGCCTTGGAAGTGCCATAAGTGTAAACCAACATAATTCATTATTTTACATGAACCTGTTCAACTGCAATGATATGGCTTAATTGATCATAGTCCAGACTTGTTATAGTTGCAAATAGCATGCAGCTGCACCAGGGGAATTTAAACTAAACAGATTTTTCTTTGCAGGTATTCCATTTCCCCACATTTATTGATGAATTATTTTCAAATCATGAAAATGTATCCCCATTCTCCAATCAAATACCTTTATCGATACCACAAAAAAACAGACAAATACATCTTTTTACTCCAATCTGGAAACCCTCATAAAATCTGACTAGACCAGTATCCCATAGTATTAAGCAAAAATAAGCATAGAAAACATAATTGGCATAAATAAAAACAAGAAAACATAAGGCTACTATTTTATTATAAGTATTTCAGTGATAACCTGGTCGATTAACAATATTGGGTTGTTAACATTTTATATATATATATATATATATATATATATAAATAAATGTGGGACAAAAAAAAGCAGTGTAGAACACCACTGCCCAAAATGCACTGCTCCAATAACTTTCAAAAGATTTTTCCTAAGTTTGCCCCCCAAAAATGATTTTCCCTATGAATGAAGTTGAAAAAATGTATTTTCCTACGAATTAAGTCACACTTTTTTTTGTATTTTCACACTAATTAAGCCACACAAAAACGCACAAAATCTGCTGAAAAACTTTCTGTACATATTTGCACTAATTGAGTGTGAGATTGTGTTGCAACTGAATATGACCAGTTAGTTTAAATGTAATACTAGGCCTGAAGGYTACAGGCAGCAACTGAGAACCAAGCAAAAATGTGTTATTTCTTTATTTCTCTCTCTTTCTTTCATCTAAACATCTTTGGAATTGTTCTCCATTGTTTGATATGTAACTATAATGTAAGTTATATTGCCTGCCTGATGGTTTTATTGTGATTTAAGGTATCTGTATCTGTCAGATTGAAATGGAAAATGCAATATATTCTATATGGTGTCCTAATGGCCCATATATTATTTTAGCTATAGGCTAGTTTATACATGACATAACCAATGGTTGCCTTGGCCTTAAGTACATCTGAATGACATAATGATATATATGATATACTGTTATCTGATGATATAGAGGGTGCGTGCGTTCGTCTCAATGCGTATACTTTGTTCAACTTTACGTAAAGGTCAAACAATTCGAGGTGACGCTTCAATGTGTCTTTAGAGCAGGTTAAATACCATGCACATGGARGATTTTAACATGTGAAGTGTGATAAAAACATGAGGCTTTTAAACCTGCGCATGTGTCACATTGTATTGTTTGTGTCAACAGCGCACTGATTTGATTCATGCTAAACTGGCTCATTTGGTGGATAAGTTCCTAACCAAACAACAGTCATATCTTGCTTCATATAGGACATACTTTGACCCTTGCTTATCGGTGAACGAAAGGTTTATAGGTAGCATGTAATCGCTTACCTGGTAACAGAAAGGCAACGCACTGGGTAAACACCGCAGCTCGAGGCAGAGAACAGTGACATAAGGTGATATCACTGCCTCTCCCTGACTTGCGTCTTTGCCAAGTAGTCGGGTTACGCTTTACCACACATGGGACAGCGGGGATCGAGACCCCAACCCGAGGCCCGAGTTCTCCTATTGGGTCTCGACTCAGCGGGGAAATCAACCCTTCTTTACAAACTGAAATATAACGAATCGGTCAATACCGTTCCCACAATCGGCTTCAATGTGGAGATGATAGAAGCCAAAAAGAAGAGGGAGACAGTTGCTCTGACCGTGTGGGACGTGGGCGGCCAGAATACAATGAGGCACTACTGGAAGAGCTTCTATCAGGACACTGCTGGACTGGTGTTCGTGGTGGACAGCTCCGACAGGCGCCGGTTGGACGAGGCCCGGCGGGAACTAGATCACGCCCTGAGGAGTGAATTCTTACGGGGTCTGCCTGTGGTCATCCTCGCCAACAAGCAGGACCTTCCCGAGGCCGTATCCGTCACGGAGATAACGGAGCGCTTTCACCTGAGGACGATGAGCGCTGAGCGGGACTGGTTCGTTCAGCCCTGCTCTGCTGTGACCGGTGCTGGGCTTATAGAGGGCTTCCAAAAGGTGGCACACCTGCTCAAACTACCATCAGAGGACATTCAAGACAATATTAAAGAGACAGTGCAGTATCTACGATCAAAATCAGTCAAGTCAATGGGTTTGTAATGTTTGCAATGATAGGATATGTCAAAAGTTATTGACAAATGATGATAATTTGTTTTTATTGTTTACGGATGAAGATCACATTTCACTATGATCAATGTGTTTCTTYAAAAGGTTGTCACAGTGCAATAGACTACATGGAAACGAAATCAATCCACGAAGCTATTCAATTGACTTTAAATCAGCCTATGACATTTTTTTTCCAACTAAGTTTAATACGTTTGTATCAGATTATTTCCTCTGAGAAATATGGTCATAAATAATGTTAAGTCGCCTATAGACCTAATAATGAACATGTCATTATGGACTTTGGGGAGCAGTGCGTAAAAAACGCACCCCAAATGGTCAAATTCACTTTTCATCTTTTATGTAGACCTATAACCTAATATATATACACGTCTTGTATCTAATAAAATGTCTTCCCTACATGCTATATTTTTTCCCCACCTAAACATGTAAGGCCTCTTTCACACCTATTACAGTTTTGCGTAAGGCTATATGGCACTTCTTGCGTACTAAAACTCAGGAGTGACTGATTTGATTAATTTGTGTTAGTTTAACATAATAGGCTCTAAACAACACTTGTGAGAGTTATCAAACGTCATTATGCTGACAGTGAAGGTCAGTTAGCCTGGTTCTCTCAGCGATGACATACTGTTGGAGAGGCGCAGGTGGACGTGTCCGGTTCCTGTTCTTGTCCCGCTTGCTCCGTGGTCTCCAACCGACCTCTGTCTCCCTCCCGCACGGTCTCCTCATATGTTGGCAAGTACTTCACCTCATCGTAGGCGGGTAGAGAGACAGGGGGAGCTAGGTCAGTAGCAAGGCTATGCGATGTGTAGCTCTCCAGGAGCGGGTCCTGAGATACCGTTATCCGTCCGTTGAGGAGCGGGTGCGGATCATGGCTGTCAAGCTGTCGCCGGGGTCTCGAGCAGGCAATCCGCTGGATGAAGTAACCCAGGGCAAACAGAAGGAGCAAAAGGAGGACCCCGGAGAGTTTCCGCGTAACCATTGCGATGTTGTAGAAGGTGCTGTGAACCGTGTGCCTGCAACAGCCGACGACGACACTGTCGTTACCGTGCGCGCAGCATATTTGGTCGTCTCTGCAAAGGATCTCTCCACAGTTTCGGAGCGCATGTCCAATGGTTATAACAAATAAGGAGAAAAATGTAAAGCTCGGCGTGTGACCTTTGAGATAAAGACACATTATTCTTAAAGAAAATGCTAGAAGTCTTCTGTTTTGATTGTAAATATGTCAAGTTGGCTGGAACGACGTACGCTATAGTTTACTAGAGGCAATGTGCAATGAGCCAAAACCATAGATCGATAGCACTGGGTGAGCCGTAGCATCTGAACATGCGGTGTTGAAAAATGAATCTGGAATTGTCATCCATATTGTCTCTCCGAACGTGTTTACATAGCAAGCTCCCTGAGCCAAATGCTTGTAATGTAATTTCTGTGTCTGATTATAAACGGATGACCTCCATCACTAGGGTACAACATTGGTTGTGGTTAATCAAATTAGGCCTTTTATGCATATAGAGCGTTTATTTTGGTCAATTTTCTCTTTAGGTTCAAAACAACCATCGCCAGACCATTGTAGAKAGTATTGACTGGAATACATATCTAGGCTACGGGCCTTTTAAAATGTGCTTTGTTGAAATAGTCAACTCATTGCATCATCCAAAGACTAAGTGCCTTTGGAGTGCACTTCAGTGTCCACTTTCAGGGCATTAAATCCAAATGAGCAATTATCTGCCTGCTATTAAATCATTAGCGAGCACCCAATGGCCAATTGTTGGAGGGTTGTCATGAGATACAGTAACTGTTACAGGTAAACAGTTGGCGCCGGCGGACGGAGATCAATTTGTTGTCTGAGTTGTACTCAAGATCAGTAATGATAAACCCAGAAATCGATAGGCTACAGTTTATGTTCGGTCTTGTTGTAGATGAGTGATAACTCTGGTGMAACTACAACAAGCCTATCGTAGGCCTACGACGGCTATCGTGAGTGGCTGGCTCTCCATGGTCTTGACACCCGTTTTGGGCGTACACTGACCTATGGTACTTAACAGTCACGAAGTAGACTAATCTTGGTTACCCAGAAGTATATTTTCACAGAAATGTGTGTTGTTTTTACGTTCTCATTCTTGACAATTGTCTACCTGTTTAGAACAAGCACTCTAGCATCCAATGTTAAATGGGGATTAGAAACAGCGCAGGCCAATGTTCCATGGGGATTAGAAACAGCGCAGGCCAATGTTCCATGGGGATTAGAAACAGCGCAGGCCAATGTTCCATGGGGATTAGAAACAGCGCAGGCCAATATTCCATGGGGATTAGAAACAGCGCAGGCCAATATTCCATGGGGATTAGAAACAGCGCAGGCCAGTCTTCCATGCAATGTAGAAACGATGGGAAGAAGTAATGCTGCATCTCCATTCGTAGGCCATCAACAACCTGCATGACAAGGATTTAAAGGTGCATTCTGCAGTTCAAACAAAACAGATTCTGCGCCACCTTTTGCGTAAATAGTTTAGGGATGAAGCTGGAGAAATCCAATGTAACCCCCCAAATTCATAGATAAAGCTATGGATGCAAGGACTGACCATCTATGAGATCAAAATGATAGTTTAAACAATGTTTGAAGCTATACAGTGTTTGTTTAAAATGTCATTGTTTACAAATAATGGAGTAAAACAAGATTATATTTTGGGTTCTGATGGTGTATACAGTTGAACTAATAAGCCATTATTTATAAATTATATTATCCAAGAATCAATGGCTACATATAGTTCATTAAAGGTAAAAAAAATAAAAAATAATGTACAGTCATGGCCAAAAGTATTGGTACCCTTGAACTTTTTTCAAATAATGCACAATTTCTTCCGGAAAACTGTTGAAATAAAACAATATTTTGGTATCCACATACAGTATATATATCTTTGGTTTGCAGTTTAACAAAACAAAATCTGAATTTACTAAATGTTAGGGGGGTGAGAAGTAATCCTTCTCACCCCCCCCCCCTTAAAAGATTTAGATGCACTATTGTAAAGTGGCTGTTCCACTGGATGTCATAAGGTGAATGCACCAATTTGTAAGTCGCTCTGGATAAGAGCGTCTGCTAAATGACTTAAATGTAAATGTAATTACACAAAGAAATCCTAAAATGTCCAGGACAATATTATTGTCAGTTGTGGTGAGTTGCAGGTGCCTGCAATATAAAATTACTAATTCAACCAGTTTGAATAGAGAAAATGGCTCATTCTCCTGTTTTGTGTCACTGTATGTACCGCAATGAGCATAGAGAAAATAAATAAAACCAGAGAGTTATCTGAGGAAGTCAGACACAAGATTGTAGCCAAGCATGGACAACCTCAAGGTTACAAGTTCATCTCCAGAGACCTTGATGTGGACAGATGATACCAAATTAGAGCTATACTGTAAAGCACACCATCTCTATGTTTACACAAAACAAAATTAAGCCTTCAAAGAAAATAATACCTTCCCTACAGTCAAACATTGAGGAGGTCCAGTTATGTTCTGGGTGCCTTGAACGTGTGCATGGCATCATGAAATCAGGAGAATACCAAGGCATTTTGGAGTGCAATGTCAGAACCAGTGTCAGAAAGCTGCGTCTCCGTTGAAGGTATTGGGTCTTCCAGCAGGACAATGACCTCAAACACACTTCAAAAAACACCCAGGAATGGTCCAAGACAAAACGCTGGACTGTTCTGAAGTGGTCATCAAGGAGTCCAAATCTAAATCCCATTGAAAATGTATGGAGGGATCTGAAAACAGCAGTTGGGAGAAGGCACCCTTCAAATCTGGGAGAACTAGAGCAGTTTGCTCAGTTTGGAGTGGACCAAACTGCCAGAACAGATTGCAGTTATTTTGATTGCAGTTACTTGACAAAAATGCAAGGGTTCCCCTATTTTTGGCCACGACTGTAGCAATCGCAGATTAATAACCCTTAATAAAATCTATCCAGGCGTTGTAAGATCTGGCAGGCGTCAGCAAYGCCTGGCAGATAAACACACACCGTTACTTCCAAGTATGGGTAGAGGCGGCCCAATACGGCGACCAGAATATGGGCGAGTGGGTGTGTCAAACTGTGTTCGCGTGTGTGTGTATGTATGAAAAATGAATCAGCTAATTGGGCAGAATTGTTGCCACTCAAGACCATTTTGCGTGACTGATTGGGCTGCACGACAAGTCAATAAGACTGCAACCAGCGCACTGGTGATGTATCATCGTGCCTACGGACGGGAAGTGTTTCCTACTGGGTATTAGGCTGCGGTCGTGTCGCCGGCGGTAGCTAACGTGGCCATTTTTYCCCCCTCCCATGATTTAATTTCAAGTAGAATAGCAGCCTACACAAGAAATAACAAATATTGATAACCATCTAGATGTCACCTTGATACATACATAGCCTACAAACTACTACTCAATGGGAAGGGCTTGAAMGCAACAAAACCGGGACACAGTGCCCACAAGCACTAGCCTACTGATGGGTTTAGTGTTGCTTCACGCATACCACGCATGAAGCAACACTACACCTATCATCGGTATCTTTTATAAAAATAAACAATGTCTTCAAAACAGAAGTCCAAACTCTTGTGGTACGGTAGCTCAATGTACAGCAGTTCATTCAAAACAGCTCAATCAAAACCATCTCATCAATGGAGTTAAGGTCAGGGCTCTGTGCAGGCCAGTCAAGTTCTTCCACACCGATCTCGACAAACCATTTCTGTATGGACCTCGCTTTGTGCACAGAGGCATTGTACTGCTGAAACAGGAAAAGGTCTTCTCCAAACTGTTGCCACAAAGTTGGAAGCACAGAATCGTCTAGAATGTCATTGTATGCTGTAGCGTTAATATTTCCCTTCACTGGAATTAAGGGGCCTAGCTCAAACCATTAAAAACAGCCCAATACCGTTATTCCTCCTCCACCAAACTTTACAGTTGCCACTTTGTATTGGGGCATGTAGCGTTCTCCTGGAATCTGCCAAACCCAAATTCGCCTGTCGTACTTCCAGATTGTGAAGCGGGATTCATCAATCCAGAGAACGCATTTCCATTGCTCCAGAGTAGCTACTCGGCCATGGAAACCCATTTCATGAAGCTCCCAACAAACAATTATTGTGCTGACGTTGCTTCCAGAGGCAGTTTGGAACTCAGTAGTGAGTGTTGAGGACAGACAATTTTTACACGCTACGCTCTTCAGCACTCGGTGGTCCCGTTCTGTGAGCTTGTGTGGCCTACCACTTTGTGGCTGAGCCAATGTTGCTCCTAGACATTTCCACTACACAATAACAGCACTTACAGTTGACCGGGGCAGCAATTTGACTAATTGACTTGTTTTGGAAAGGTGCCATCCTATGACGGTGCAACATTGAAAGTCACAGAGCTTTTCAGTAAGGCCATTCTACTGACAATGTTTGTCTATGGGGATTGCATGGCTGTGTGCTCGATTTTATACACCTCTCAAAACAGGTGTGGCTGAAATAGCCAAATCCACAAATTTTAAGGGGCGTCCACATACTTTCGTATATATAGCGTGTAAAACATGTTTTAAATATGTAAATTGTAAAGTCAATCTGTAATGTCTTTTCATGTGTCAACCCACAGTAAGACTAGCTGTCGCCATTGGCGTCAGCTAATGGGGATCCTAATAAATCAAATTACTTCTGGGTCCGCGCCAAAGACCAGTGCTAATGCTGCATTCGTAACCAAGTCGGAAGGTGGAAATTACCAGTTGGAAAGTTCTAAATACCAGTTGGATACATTCACTATTGTCAATCCGTCTGCGTTGACAGTGATACGGCCTCTGCAGAAGTCAGGGCATTCATACGTCTTGCACTGCACCGAGCTGTTTGTGAATTTGTTTATACAGGACCTACCACCCCCACCTACTCAAGTCAAGGCAGAGCCCTCCATGTAACAATCTTGCTTCCGTCCCTCTCTTCGCCCCTACCTGGGGGTCGCACTAGGGACCCTCTGCACACCAGTCACCCACGAAGCACMGTTACCCATCGCTCCACAAAAGCCGCAGCCTTTGAGGAACTACTTCAAGGTCTGAGCGAGTGACATCACCGATTGGAACGGTATTAGCGCACACCCCGCTAACYAGCTAGCCATTTCACACCGGTTACATCCACATTGCAACATTTGGGAGGCACACAGCAAAGTGGCACTTGATGTCCTCCGGAGGCTCTGCCATTTCATCACACCCTCCCTACAGAGCCTTGAGCACATTTAAAGCATAAAATGGCTTTAATGGGCAACAAGCAGACACCATAAAAAGTACAGCCATCATGCGTGTAAATAAATTGTTGTGTTCAWTAACCTTAAAGCGTTCTGTTAATTTCAACTGCCCGAAAAGCAGGGAATTTCCTTAGGTGAATTAAGCACTCAGGAATGAGTCATTTCCCACTGGTATTTACTAGATGGGCATTTAAATAGATTTTGCCCAGTCGTATGTGGTAAATGCCACCTTCACGCTTGGTCATGAATGCAGGGAGTCACGCATTTCATAAATCTTGCAGTTCCTTATGCTACATACGAGTCATATTTTTCACCTGCTACATGACAGGTTGGAGTGCTGAGAGCAGTGGGTCAGACTAACCCATGCTGGCAGCAGAACATTGTACGTGCTCCAGAGGCAGCGGCTTAGACTGCTAAACCACCCCAGAACCATCATTTGACAATCTTATTGCTTGACTGTTAATGATCCAGGGGCAAGCATTGATGCAAACTGATAAATTAACTGAATAGCTAAAAACAAAATCAAATAAGCAAACTACGGATCTAACATTTATTTGCATTGGCCATCGTAATGTGAAATGGAACAGAAGATGAGCAACAACATTCTTCAAAACAATTTGAATTCACATTAATTCTTTAAAAAAGGACCTAGAACTTAGTTAGTGGTTTAAGCCAAGGGTTGGTCAATTGCCATCCTAGAGTCAATTGCGTTCAAGTTCCACAGTAGACTTCCTGCACAGCACCCTTCAATCCAGTGAGATGCCATCTTGTGTGACTGGAAAGACTTTCATGGTGTTCACAGCAGTGCCTTTCTCATTCAGAAAGTGTGCATTTCCTGCCTTCACTTTTGCAAGTACCGCAGGTGCCGTAGAGATGTCTACTGGCACAACAGTTGTAGCTTCCTGCAGCTCTTTGGAATGGACTGCTGCCGAGTCTACGGTCTCACCCAATGTCATTTTTGAGCGGAGTGTCGTGGAGACCGTTGCCAAGGTGATAACTTCCTTAGTAGGGACAACAATCAGGGGCCCCAAGATGGTAGTCTTGCTCCACTCTGAAACTACATTCTGATTTAGCTAAACCTCAAGTTAATTTTAGAAAACATTTATTGGTTGTCAATGACATTCAAACAGTTCAAGAAGTGTTCCAAATCTTTCTCCTGTATTCTAGCTAGAGCACATTGCTGAACTGTTAATCTTAAAATATGCAACCAAAAGTCACATGGGAGAAAAGCATAGTCTGGAGCAATAGCCAATACATACTAAGCATGCAATGCATCTAGGTTGCCTCTGATTGGCTTTGCTTCATCCGTAACCCACCTGTTGTGTCCGTTCCCCTCTTCCAGTCACCAGAGTAAGGCTTTTTGGATCTGGGCTCAACCTTTTGGAGCTGCTCTGTGCGAAACTGGAAACTGGATGCATTTGGTTTGGGAGTAGTAGTCTTAGTGTTGGTTGTAGTCATGGGGGCAGTAGACTCCGCAAAGCGTTTGGAGACTGCACAACTTATACAGACCTGGTCGTTCCCATCTGCTGACCTCCAGCTGGAATGAGTGAAGATCTGGTTCGATTGCAGCTCAAAGTTAAATAACTTGCCCTCATTAAGGCCATGCACAGTAAATACTTTACAGTATCCATCCATTAACCTGACAATTATTTTTAAGGTCTACTTCTACAGTATTGTACAGAATGAAATCCCCTGGCAGTGCTAATGAAGAAACCCATTAATGTTTGCAGCCATCCTAAATGTCAGTTTTAACAAGAGGCAGGATGACCCATCTCATACCTGTTCTCAATGAAGGAGCACGCTCGACTCATTGATTTCACAGAAAACATGGCAGGGACAGCTTTCAGATGGCAGGTGATGAAGATCTGTGGTGACAGAATGGAGATCAGAATGGCCAAAACGGTGCAGAACACAAGACAAAAAAAAAGGAGTGGGCACTTGCCATATTGGAATCCTCCTGGTAGAATCTGAAGGCATCCAGCATGATATGCAGCTTGTCATCCTGGACCCTGGGCATGTACCGTGAATTAGAGCCGGTCAGCTGGGCATCAGTGAAGCATCTAATTAGGCAAGACAGGGAGCTAGGTGGTTAGGGAATGGAATTAGCCAACTACATGGCTTTCTACAGTTGTTTACCCAACCACAGTTGTGAGCCAATAGCCAAGCATTGGAGACAGGAAATGTATCCTACTATACTATGGCAAGCTGAAGCAACCATCACCAGTCAATACTTTCTAGATGACCTTACCCGTAGTACTCTATGAAGTTGTGTCTAGGGTTGGAGTCTGCGTCAGGAGTTGCTGTGGCCACACAATGGTCCACATACACACGGAGGGGCATGTGGTTGCCCATGGTGACAGCTGCCTCCAGGTGTATGGTTTCACCCAGGAAGTAGGCATTTGATCCCCTTTCAGAGCGCCAGTCATCTGTAGAGAAGGTGGGGATGAGCATGTGCAACAGAGCCATTTGGGGATGCTTATACTAGTGTTTAATACCTGATGTTTGAATTTTACATAATACACCAGTCACATTGAAAGGAGATCACTTCATTTGACCCATTGATGCAAACATTATCAAATGGTTTATGCTGCTAACATGACACTGGTCTACGCTGGCAACTTGCACACTAGAGTACATGTTTGTGTGAAAAGTTTAAGGTCCTTGAATAACTGAAAATGTACAAGTTAATGAAGTGAACAAAACAAAGCCTACCCGTGATGAGGCGGAGGCTGAATTGCAGATAGTCCTCAGCAGTCACTGTTGAGGCAAAGGGGATCCAGGTGGGAGCCAGGGCAGCACTGTCAACAGCATACCTCCTAAACACATTCACATTATTTAAAAACACATATCAAAATAGTAACTATCAATGTTTACTACAGGTAACTCACTTTCCGTAATGGCATTCGATGGGAATCACAGCCGAATCAAATCTGACGACACCAGAAGAGGGTACAGGTGAATAGCTGAGAATATTGGAATAAACCAGCTCCGTCTCCATAAACTGTGGAAGAGGTGGAGTGGTTAGGTGTGTTACATGTGCAGCTTGAAGAGTCATAAAGGAAGTTCAGCTAATTTGTTTCCTCAAGTTGCAACTTGAGCATTGACTGCTGTGTATATGCAGATATTAAAACACTTAACTCCTGAATACAAACCTTAGGCTAACAATATAAATTCTGCAAAAAAAGAAAATGTTTTGTCACCTGCATTTATTTTCAGCAAACTTTAAGTGTAAATCTTTGTATGAACATAAGATGCAACAACTGAGACAAACTGAACAAGTTCCACAGATGTGACTAACAGAAATTGAATAATATGTCACTGAAGGGGGGGGGKKKKGKYYAAWTCAWGTCAGTATCTGGTGTGGCCACCAGCTGCATTAAGTACTGCAGTGCATCTCATGGACTGCACTAAATTAGCCAATTCTTGCTGTGAGGTGTTACCCCACTCTTCCACCAAGGCGCCGGCAAGTTCCCAGACATTTCTGGGGGGGGGCCTAGCCCTCACACTGATCCAACAGGTCCCAGACGTGCTCAATGGGGATCTGGGCTCGTCGCTGGCCATGGCAGAACACTGACATTCTTGTCTTGCAGGAAATCATGCACAGAATGAGTAGTATGGCTGGTGGCATTGTCATGTCAGGATGAACCTGCAGGAAGGGTACCACACGAGGGAGGAGGATGTCTTCCCTGTAACGCACAGCGTTGATTGCCTGCAATGACAAGTTCAGTCCGATGCTGGGACACTGCCCCAGACCATAACAAACCCTCCACCTCGAGCATGCTCCAGAGTACAGGCCTCGGTGTAATGCTCATTCCAGCGACGATAAAAACGATTCCGACCAACACCCCTGGTGAGACAAAACCATGACTCGTCAGTGAAGAGCACTTTTTGCCAGTCCTACGGTGGGTTTGTGCCCATAGGTGACGTTGTTGCCGGTGAGGAYCTGCCTTACAAGCCCTCAGTCCAGCCTCTCAGCCTATTGCGGACAGTCTGAGCACTGATGGAGGGATTATGCGTTCCTGGTGTAACTCAGGCAGTTGTTGCCATCCTGTGCCTGTCCCGCAGGTGGGATGTTCAGATGTACCGATCCTGTTCAGGTGTTGTTACACGTGGTCTGCCACTGCGAGGACGATCAGCTGTCCGTCCTGTCTCCATGTAGAGCTGTCTTAGGCGTCTCACAGTATGGACACTGCAATTTATTTCCCTGGCCCCATCTGCAATCCTAAGGCACGTTCACGCAGATGAGTAGGGACTCCAGGCATCTTTCCTCTGGTGTTTTTCCAGAGTCAGTAGAAAGGCCTCTTTAGTGTCCTAAGTTTTCATAACTGTGACATTAATTATCTACCATCTGTAAGCTGTTAGTGTCTTAATGACCATACCACAGGTGCATGTTCATTAATTGTTTATTGAACAAGCATGGGAAACGGCATTTAAACCTTTTACAAATTAAGATCTGTGAAGTTATTCAGATTTTTACGAATTCTTTGAAAGACAGGGTCCTGAAAAAGGTACGTTTCTCTTTTTGCCGAGTTTATCATGGCCTTGGGCGGTGTGCCCCTTTCTGTCCATGTAGCCATGGATTCACGAAACCATTTGTAGCTGCGGAGTCCATGGATACCTTCCTGTCCATGGAAGTGTTCTCAGGACATTCTTTAGATAGCCCTTTGGTTCAGCCCCCCTGCAAGAGTCTCATAGCKTTGTATAAAAAATGTAATACGTGAACCTAATTAGCCTAGATCTGTGACATGATTAACTTAAATTAAGCAGAAATTCTTAACTTACTGCGAGTTTGGTTCCACATGCGGTCAACTGGGCAAAGATGATAAACTCTGCCTCCCCCGTTGARACCGCACTGCAAGAATCTTCAACGCCCTTGCTACCCATTTTATTGGAACCTAGGTGCAAATCGCTGCCGTCCACCAGAATGCCCATGTCAAATAGGTCAGCTTTCACCACGACTTCAAGAGAATCTTCGTGGCACTTCACGAGGACTGTTCTCGTCCTAGGAGGACTGGTTGGCTCTGCACTCGGTTTAAAGGATTGGGCCAGACTGGCATCTTTATAACCATAACCACGAGGATTAAAAGGCTGATAACAATCAGCAAGTAAAGAAATTGACAGGAGGGTCGCGACCAACCACGGAGATTTTTGCAGAAACKCCATTTGTGACCTTGCAATCTGAATGTACTTTGGCGGCTTCGCAGACCCACTGAATTTCTTAAACCGAAATACAAACATTTATATGACAAAAATGTCCAAGCATAGACCAATCATTGAGAACAGGTGKGGTTACCGCACCTGTGTCAAATCAGCGCTAATTAAAGATGAAAAAGTCCTGTGTAACCTAATGCATTTATTTTGACAGTACCGTGCACCTTCCACTGGGTGTCAGTGGTACACTTCCATTGAATGAAAATGACTGATATTTGTCTGTAGGCTTTTGATTGAACTGTTATGGCCAGGCAGCATGTAGTTCGGGATTGTAATACAAATGTACAAAATATAGACTGCTTTGTACTCGCCATCTTCTCAACTCCATTAAATTGTTGACCAACCGCACCCCTTCACCGACGGTGCAGTCTAATGTACCAACCTTGTCCTCGTGCCCATCACATAAACCTACCATGGTTATCGTTCGAAAACATCCAATGCCCACAAATAGACATGTTATTCCTCGTCAACATAGTCTTTATAAATTCACACCTGTTTGAATTTATTGAGGTAAGACATTTATTACCCGAAGGATAACTTATTATTGCACTTGTTCGCCCTGGCCTAGCTACTAATAATGGGAAGAACATWGGCCAATATAGCCGAACATTAGGCCATTTGTGAGCTCAAACCGAATGCAAAAATCTGACTTTCGATCAATGTGTCAGTCAGCCTTTTCGACTGCATGCGGGCTCACGTTTCTCGAGAGTGAAAAAAGGACCAATGCGAGGGAGYCACTTGGCTGTGTTCAGTCAAAACCATACCACCCCCGAAAATAATAAAATAATAGAGTATAGAAAGGCCTAGTAGTAAGCTACATGTCATCATGTCTGCTTATTCTATACGCCTACACAAATGTATGGTATTTTCTGAACTTTCTCTTTGGTCTTCACTTCGTCCTCAAAATAACCGCCCACATATTGCACATAGTTACAGTAGGCTATGATTCCAAGTGAAATTAGTATAATTGACCAGTGTAGGCCTACAAGAACGAGCATATTGTGTGGTTTGGGCACCACCCAAATCAGTGATATGTTGTCACCACTGTGTATTTTCCTGGAAATACATCTTACTGTTTCTCATTATTTAACTCAGTTTAATGTATTGACCATATATGGCAAAATATTCTACACACACATTATTCTTGTGGGGGACAAACAATTTATTCTCATTCAAAATCCTATTTTCCCTAACCCCTAACCCTTAACCTAACTCTAACCTTAACCCMAACCTTAACTCCTAATCCTAATTGTAACCCTAAACCTAACCCCTAAAACTAAAATAATGGGGACTGGTGATATGTCCCCACTTGTCCAACACTTCTGGTCCTCACAAGGATAGTAAAAAAAAAAAAATACACACACATACAAACAGACAGAGAGAGAAGAGAGAGTTTGAGTAAAATATCATGAAAACAAAGAGAGAAATAAAACAGCTGGCATTAGGCTATTTTAATTCATTGCTTAATGTATTTTATTTTGGAGATGTTTAAACAAAAACTGTGTAAACATTGAAATAAGTTATATTGATATGTAGAAAATAAATATTTTTTWATCATAAATTAGGCAAATAAATAATACAACCCATTAGGTTGATAATAAATATCACATTTAATATTATTTAGCTTTTCAAGTTAAAAAAATCAACAAATAAATACTTAGATTAAATACTTATATATTAAGTGATAAATATTTGACTCCTGTAAATTTTAAATCCTCAATAGCTTTATCAGACTGTTATTTGATGATAATATTAAAGAACACTTGTCCACAGGACAAGGCAACTTTGTTATGGTCATGAAAACTGGATTATTTTTCCCTYGAGAGAATGGTGATGATGACGATGATGGTGATGAGGAATAGTCTCCAACCGCATAGGCGCCTGCCAGGTCCATGATGACATGCCAACTTACATATTGTGTTCTCCAGCATGAATATATCCAATGATTCTGTTGATGGTTACGGTGCGAACCTGGAGCCCCTTCAGCACTTTACACAGATGTACCCTTTCATCAAAGGAATTTTGGTTAGCAGTACCTTGAGTAGGCCTACAACCTTGTGTATCCTGAAAATAAACATAGTGTACACTGTGTCAAGTTAACTTTATCTCTATTTGGTTACACACAGTTGACATACAAATGACCATATTTGGTTAGGAGATATTTTAGGGACCATTAATTCCACCACCCACATCCCAATGTAATCCCTGCTAATATTAGACTGAGKCCGTGAAAGGCCTCTTTATGTTAGTCACGGTTGCTTTTGAGAATCTCTTACCTGCTGAGAGGACCAGACTCCCAACAAAGACGAGGAGAAGCAGTTCTGTTTAAAAAACGAAAGCAAATGAAAGGGTTAGAGAAGAGGCAATATATGTCAGCAGACTTGTGTGTCCTAAACCTGCAGCTACAATGACTTTCGTATACAAAACTGGTTGTGTTAGAAATATCTCAAAAGGCCATTTTTTAGGTCATGTCCTCAGTATTTTGGCATAGTTATTCCCAGATTTTACCTCCTTAATCTCTCCTAGGTTCTGTAGCACATTGGGTCCAAGCAGTTTAGGGTCAATAGCTTGTAGCATGTCACTATAACAACGCAGATCCTCCTCAATGTTCCTCAGACACTTGTCCTATGTGATACACAGGAACAATGACATGTAAAAAAGTTACCAATACAGGCAGACAGTGTGTTAGATTTGCCCCCTTTAGACTGGAAATAAACATGCCATTTCTTATGAGAAAAACTGTTGCTCTGGGCAACAACAGTAATATGTAATTTATAGACAACGGCAAATAGCCTACCTGATCAAACTTTACATTTGTCACTCTGGAACATGTTGAGTGCTGTTGAGTGCTTTTGGTCTATAAAACAAAGTATAGATTATTCAACAAATGCTTTCAACATTGATCTTATATAGCCTTATATAGGGAAATTCACATTATTGTCTGAAAAATTTGAATACAGATCAAAGAATGTGATTATTTTCTTACTTTTGGCGCACACACTTGCACTGTCTGTGTTCTCGTGTTCAACTCCATACCCTGGTCCGTGCAGTTTATTCCTTTGAACAGGTGTTCCTAGTATTGATACAAATTTAATGAATAGGCTACAGATATGAATTAAATAAATAGTCTACCATTAAGAACAGTATTGGAAAATGTGCCTGTGTCTCACCTGTGCAAGCGCCTCCGTGATGTTCCAAAGTAGTGTTTGCGCAGTAGTAAGACAGTTGTCAGTTATCGGGCGGTTGCGCGACACCACTGGGCTGGACATGTTCACGTGCCAGAGAGAACAAGTGAGCGCGACCAAGAGCAGCCAAGTGGCAAAATCTGACAGGTTCAAGAACAACGTAGAACAAAGACTTAAAACTTAAACTTTCTATACAAATACATTTGTCAATAATATGCCAATAATTTTTAGATGATTTTGCAATATTCTCATGCAGGAAAAAAATATTCTCAGATAACCTGACCTATTCTAACTTTAAGCAAATAATAAATAGGCTACCTACTTTATAACAATAATTTTGTTAGAAGAGAAAGAGATATAGGCTATAGATTACTCACAAAGCTTGGCGTTTGGCATCATGGTAATAACAATGTTTATCCTTGGTTTATCCTAATTCTTTTGTGTGTCTTGCTTCATCTCTCAGTGTTTTTATACTTTCCCTAGCAGGGAATTCCCTACCACAATAACAATGTTTGAAAATATAAATTGAAAGTAAATCAGGTAACAATGTCATTGTGTGTAATTTTCCTAGATGCCAGCGATATCAATATAATGAAACGTTTTCCCAGAGTGGAACTGGAATTAACATTAACTGGAGTTGAGTTGGTTGTATTAGATGTTTTGTTTGTGGCCACTATAACCACAGCAGTTTCTCACAGTTTGGTAGAAAATATGTGGTCGCCTCCTCTGCTTTCTCGTGGTTGGCTAGGCCTAGGTCTAGGTAATGATTCAGTATGGGCTTTCACTATGGCCAAAACTCAATTACAAAAGTGTTTGGAGCATTGTAGTGCAACATGAGAAAGTAGGGAAGAAACTGCCTGTTTTGCACACACATGCAACAGTCACTTGCCTATATTCAGATATGTCATAGCATTAATGCCAATTTAATGATGTAATTGTTAACACCCGTAGAAGAAAACAGCTAGTAGGCTACTCTAACCTTATCCAATTTGTAGTTTGGTTTGTATCTATAGGTTTTATGTGTTTATATATATTTATAAGGCACATGTAGGCTAATGTAGCCTTCTTAGGTCCCTCAAACATCCTTCTGTACAATTCATTAATTCATTTGGACTGTCTCATCTACTGTCAGTTAGATCTGGTTCAGATGGCTATCAATACTGACCATAACAACACAACATTGAACTAATAAAGACACGCAAACACTTCAAACGTTTATCTATAATTTTAATCTCTGTACACAAAACGTTTTCAGAATGCAGCATAATACAGTTGAAGGACCTTAGTATAATACGAMGGAGAATAATAATTTAAAAAAGAGCTGCTGGAAAATGACATTCTCTAAATGCTGAAGATGGACTAATCATACTGAACATAGATGTCATCTTGAACCAGGCCACAAGGCATCCAAGTCTCTTTCCTGCTCAGCAACGTTTTTTTATTTAGCCCAGACCGACCAGCTATCACTTTACCAGTGTCAAGAACAGTCAGCTCAGACATCTTTAGTTCTTAACCATTGAGATTTGACTTTGTCAATAATATTTTGTCTTAAAATACATCGTTTTTCTGTGGAGTAGCATTTGGGTCACAAAGCAGGGATCGAATTACATACCGACCTTTGGTGGCGCCCTAAAAATATGTTAATATTTTGAACATATGGGTATCAATATTAGTTAAGCACCCCCATTATTTGAAGTCTGCCACAAAAAACACCAAAAGGACTCTTATCTTCCATTTAATTTAAAGTGCAGACMAAAATAAGGTCATTGCAATCTGTCTGTAAACATTTGGCAAAAGCAAGGGTCAACCAGTAGAGCTTCAAAACATCAGAATGTTTAAACAGGTGGAATTATGCAMCAACAGCTGTACTACATCTATTTGTGTGTCTAAATTATTCATACAAGATCTGTGTAGTTGCCGCAATGTTTATACACTGGGAAGCCTAGGAGCTAATTCCTTAGCAACAGCACAAACAGCTATGTGTGTTTAGTATTCTACAAAGCACCATGACTGGCTGAGCTGGGCAACAAACAGAACCCTAGTCATCTTCTGTGATCAAACTGTCACTACGACACATGGTTTATGACTGGGGCCCGGAGTTTTGCCTGAACACTTAAAACTCAGGACTTTGTATGACTCCTGGTTGGGTTTGGTCCCTCTGTAGCCGTGGACAGCAACCCTCGTTCTGGAGAGTTAAAGCATGTCCAGGCTTTTGTTCCAGCACTAAAACAACCCTGCATCAACCAATTGCCTAGTCATCAAAGGTATTAACCAGTTAAATCAGGTGTGAAAGTGCTGACCTGGAACAAAACCCTGCATGCCTTATTGGTCTCTAGGACCAGGGTTGTTGACCACTGCTCTGAGTTGGTTGTGGCTGTCATGTGACATAGGTGATGATGGGGACAGGTGACTATGGGTTTTATTTGGAGAGGGTTTTCTCTGCCATGTGTCTCTGCTGGCTCTGAGCATGCCTGTGACAAGAAAGAACAACAAATAACAGTTACATTAAAGAATGCATGAAAAATCATCATTAGATCCTTTTTAAAAAAGACTAGTTTGTTTTCAGAAGATTGTATTTTAGCTGAGACTTTCCATGGCATTTGACCTCCAGAACTAAGGTTACTACAGAGGCCTAATGGTGGTGCTATTAGGGGTGTTGGAGCGCAAGTGTGTGTGTGTGTGTGTGTGTGTGGTGTGTGTGTTGTGTGTGTGTGTGTGTGTGGTGTGTTGTGTGTGTGTGTGTGTGTGTGTGTGTGTGGTGTGTGTGTGTGTGTGTGTGTGTGTGTGTGTGTGTGTGTGTGTGTGTGCTTTAATGCATGTATGTGTGTGTGCTTCTATGTTCACAGTACTGCTACAATATGATCTTCACCTGGTAAAGGTCCTCTATGTCCACCAGCATGGCGTCCTGCTCCACATGGAGCTCATCTCTCATCAGCAGCAGCTGCACCAGCTCCTCATTCAGGCCTGCAACGTCACCACAACGTTATCTTAACATCTCATAGCCCCTGGAACAACAGAGTTATGATGGTGGTGATGAAAGGTAGATCGGGTGTGTACCACAGGTGGCTGGGGCCACCTTAATTGGGGAGGAYGGGCTCAAAGTAATGGCTGGAACGGAATTAATGGAATAATATCAAACACATGCATTCTATGGGTTTTAATACCATTCCATTTATTCCATTCCAGACATTATTATGAGCCGTCCTCCCCTCACCAGCCTCCGGTGGTGCGTGTGCATACGTACGTGTGTGTACTCACTCTGTATCTGCGAGTGCAGATCGTTGGTGATGACCTGAAGCTGGCCCAGGCTCATGTCCCTCATGTCTCCCCTCCTCAGACTCCTCTTCATCAGACCCTCGCTGATATGGGGCAGGTGGGGCAGCTGCACACAAACAGACATGGGGACATCGTTAGAACATTAACTAGACAAGCAGGGGAACATTAGGTACAGTCATGTTTAGAGAGAAACAAGGCAACATACAGTGCAGCCTTGACTTTCTCCACATTTTGTTATGTTACAGCCTTATTCTAAAATTGATTTTTTTTAATCCTCAATCTACGATACCCCATAATGAAAAAGCGAAAACAGTTTTTTAGGAATTTTTGCAAAAAATAAATAATAATAACAGATATACCTTATTTACATAAGTATTCAGACCCTTTGCTATGAGACTCGAAATTGAGCTCAGGTGCATCCTGTTTCCATTGATCATCCTTGAGATGTTTCTACAACTTGATTGGAGTCCACCTGTGGTAAATTCAATTGATTGGACATGATTTTGAAAGGCACACAGCAGTCAATATAAGGTCCCACAGTTGACAGTTAATTTCAGAGCAAAAATCAAGACATGAGGTCGAAGGAATTGTCCATAGAGCTCCGAGACAGGATTGTGTCGAGGCACAGATATGGGGAAAGGTTCCAAAAACGTTCTGCACCATTGAAAGTCCCCAAGAACACACTGGCCTCCATCATTCTTAAATGCAAGAAGTTTGGAACCACCAAGATTCTTCCTAGAGCTGGCCACCCAGCCAAACTGAGCAATTTGGGGAGGGAGGTGACCATGAACCCGATGGTCACTCTGACAGAGCACCAGAGTTCCTCTGTGGAGATGGGTGAACCTTCCAGAAGGACAACCATCTCTGCAGCACTCCACCAATCAGGCCTTTATGGTAGAGTGGCCAGATTGAAGCCACTCCTCAGTAAAAGGCACATGACAGCCCGCTTGGAGTTTGCCAAAAGGCACTTAAAGGACTCTCAGACCATGAGAAACAAGATTCTCTGGTCTGATGAAACCAAGATTGAACTCTTTGGCYTGAATGCCAAGCATCACGTCTGAAGGAAACCTGTCATCATCCCTACAGTGAAGCATGGTGGTGGCAGCATCATGCTGTGGGGATGTGTTTCAGTGGCAGGGACTGGGAGACTAATCAGGATCAAAGGAAAGATGAACAAAGCAAAGTACAGAGAGATCTTTAATGAAAACCTGCTCAGGACCTCAGAATAGGGCGAAGGTTCGCCTTCCAACAGGATAACGACCCTAAGCACACAGCTAAGACAACGCAGGAGTGGCTTCGGGACAAGTCTCTGAATGTCCTTGAGTGGCCCAGCCAAAGTCTGGACTTGATCCCGATCGAAGATCTCTGGAGAGACCTGAAAATAGATGTGAAGCGACCCTCCCCATCCAACCTGACAGAGCTTGAGAGGATCTGCGGAGAAGAACAGGAGAAACTCCCCAAATACAGGTGTGCCAAGCTTGTAGCGTCACACCCAAGAAGACTCAAGGCTGTAATCGCTGCAAAAGGTGCTTCAACAAAGTACTGAGTAAAGGGTCTGAATACTTATGTAAATGTGATATTTCAGTGAAAAATAAAAATACATTTAAAATATATATTTTTAAATCACACAAATTTCTAAAACGTAACAAAATGTGGAAAAAGTGAAGGTGTCTGAATACTTTCCGAATGCACTGTATTTGGGCCTTTGGGGTTAGGGTGATTACAGTGCTTTCAAAAAGTATTCACGCCCCCAACTTTTTCCACATTTTGTGTGTGTTAAAAAGTGGGATTGAAATGGATTTAATTGTCTTTTTTTGTTGTCAATATAATACGCACAAAATTCTCTAATGTCAAAGAGCTTTGCACACCTGGATTGCACAATATTTGCACATAATTTTTCACATWATTTAAATTCTTCAAGCTCTGTCAAGTTGGTTGTTGATCATTACTAAACAGCCATTTTCAAGTCTTGCCATAGATTTTCAAACTGATTTAAGTCACAACTGTAACTAGACCACTCAGGAACATTCAATGTCGTCTTGGTAAGCAACTCCAGTGTATATTTGACCTTGTGTTTTAGGTTATTGTCCTGCTGAAAGGTGAATGTCTCCCAGTGTCTGTTGGAAAGCAGACTGAACCAGGTTTTTCTCTAGGATTTTGCCTGTGGTTAGCTATATTCCATTTCTAAAATACTCCCTAGTCCTTGCTGATGACAAGCATACCCATAACATGATACAGCCACCAGAATGCTTGAAAATATGAAGAGCGGTACTCAGTGATGTGTTGTGTTGGATTTGCCCCAAACATAATGCTTTGTATTCAGGACATTAAGTCATTTTCTTTGCCACATTTTCTGCAGTTTTACCTTAGTGCCTTATTGCACACAGGATGCATGTTTTTGAATATTTTTTTCCAGTCCAGGTTTCCTTCTTTTCACTCTGTCATTTAGGTTAATATTGTGGAGTAACTAAAATGTTGTTGTTTCATCCTCAGTTTTCTCCTATCACAGCCATTTTAAACATGTAACTGTTTTAAAGTCACCATTGGCCTCATGGTGAAATCCCTAAGCGGCTTCCTTCCTCTCTGGCAACGGAGTTAGGAAGRACGTCTGTATCTTTGTAGTGACTGTGTGTATTCATACACCATCCAAAGTGTAATAAACAATTTCACCATGATCAAAGATATTCAATGTCTGATTTTTATTTTATTTTTTACTCATCTACCAATAGGTGCCCTTCTTTGCGAGGCATTGGAAAACCTCCTTGGTCTTTGTGGTTGAATCTGTGTTTGAAATTCACTGCTCGACTGAGGGACCTTACAGATAATTGTATGTGTGGGGTGCAGAGATGAAGTAGTCATAAAAAAATATATGTTAAACACTATTATTGCACACAGAGTGAGTCCATGCAACTTATTATGTGACTTCTTAAGCACATTTTTACTCCTGAACTTATTTAGGCTTGCCATAATAAAGGGGTTGTATACTTATTGACTCAAGACATTTTTGCTTTTGATTTTTAATGAATTGGTAAATAAAAAAATAAAAACATAATTCCATTTTGACTTTATGGGGTATTGTGTGTAGGACAGTGACACAACATCTCAATGTAATCCATTTTAAATTCAGGCTGTAACAACAACAAAATGTGGAAAAAGTCAAGGGGTGTGAATAATTTCTGAAGGCAGTGTATATGCAAATAATTCAATCCTTTCTGTTATCCTGATCTTAGAGCAGTTTCTTTAGACCGGGGCGAGTTAAATGCCATCATCTCACCATTATTTGTTTAGGTACTGACACACACATCAACAGTTCAGTGAAACTCCAGTCAGGGGGGAATTTGCTCGGTCTGACACATAATGACTGTATGGTCGTATTTACAACTAATTCACCACAATCGTTGGGGCGGGGAAAATATAAAAATTACACTACATCTAGGTAGCTACCAATTTCTTAGAAGTGCTAAAGCTTGTTCCAAAAAAAGCACTAAGTCGACTACCAAGTTTATTCCAGTAAATTACTAGGTCGACCGGCTGAGGCTAATAAACGCACTGTCCCTCCCCGGCTACCTGTCAGGCCTCTTGCACGCACACAGTCACACGCACACAGTCACACGCACACTGTCATAGTCACACACACAAGTCACAAACACACACTGAGGACGGAGGACAACCCAATCCGGATGCCATATTCTACTTATCTTTGTTTGCAATCATAATAAGAGTAACCTGCTTAATTGCTTGCTCATAAGTTAATTGCTTGCTCATAAGTTAATTGCTTGCTCATAAGTTAATTGCTTGCTCATAAGTTAAATGCGTGCTTATAAGTTAATTGCTTGCTCATAAGTTAATTGCTTGCTCATAAGTTAATTGCTTGCTCATAAGTTAATTGCTTGCTCATAAGTTAATTGCGTGCTCATAAGTTAATTGCTTGCTCATAAGTTAATTGCGTGCTTATAAGTTAATTGCTTGCACATACACTACCGTTCAAACGTTTGGGGTCACTGAGAAATGTCCTTGTTTTTGAAAGAAAGGCATATTTTTTGTCCATTAAAATAACATCAAATTGATCAGAAATACAGTGTASACAWTGTTAATGTTGTAAATGACTATTGTAGCTGGAAACGGATGATTTTTAATGGAATATGTCACGTATACTCCCTCTCCGGCCTCTAGGTCATCAGGCTGCTGATTATCCCGCACACCTGTCACCATCGTCAAGCGCACAGGCGCCTCATGACACTCACCTGGACTCCATCACCTCCTTCATCACCTCCATCACCTCCTTCKCTATATCTGTCACTCCCCTTGGTTCTTTCCTCAGGTGTTATTGACTCTGTTTTATGTTGGTGCGTTGTTTGAGTTTTGTGTTTGTACACTCACTCCCTGTACTTGCTTCCCGACTCCGAGCGTAGAAGGCCAGCAAGGCCAGCATCCCGGAGTCACCTCTTCACTGTTGATGTTGAGACTGGTGTTTTGCGGGTACTATTTAATGAAGCTGCCAGTTGAGGACTTGTGAGGCGTCTGTTTCTCAAACTAGACACTCTAATGTACTTGTCCTCTTGCTCAGTTATGCACCGGGGCATCCCACTCCTTCTATTCTGGTTAGAGCCAGTTTGCGCTGTTCTGTGAAGGGAGTAGTACACAGCGTTGTACGAGATCTTCAGTTTATTGGCAATTTCTTGCATGGAATAGCCTTCATTTCTGAGAACAAGAATAGACTGATGAGTTTCAGAATAAACTAGTCTACAGAAGGCCAGTTTCATTGCTTCTTTAATCAGTACAACAGTTTTCATCTGTGCTAATATAATTGCAAAAGGGTTTTCTAATGATCAATTAGCCTTTTAAAATTATAAACTTGGATTAGCTAACACAATGTGCCATTGGAACACAGGAGTGATGGTTGCTGATAATGGGCCTTTGTACTCCTATGTAGATATTTCATTTAAAAATCTGCCGTTTCCAGCTACAATAGTAATTTACAACATTAACAATGTCTACACTGTATTTCTGATCAATTTGATGTTATTTTAATGGACAAAAAAAAWKTGCTTTTCTTTCAAAGACAAGGACATTTCTAAGTGACCCCAAACTTTTGAACGGTAGTGTAAGTTAAAATGGTTTGAAGTACAAGTGTTTTTCCATCACCCTGGGCCTCAGATCACACAGGAAAGAGTTCTCAAAGGCCTCAGGAACTCATGACAATCCAATGTGGAACTGGCTGAGACGGCAGAATTTCACTCTCTGTACCAGGAAACATGAAAAAGTCTCATTGTTCTCATTGTTTGACTGAAAGTGGTATCAGTTTCATTTCAACCAACATCTGATCTTGAGAATAATTGGCTTCTTAGCCATTACATTAGGRCTTTTTATCAAGTGCTTTTAACACCAACAACTGTAAACGGAAATACCATGCTATTCATTTTGTACTATGCCCTTGCATCTAAGATGTAACTTGATCTCGCATCTTGCATATTGAATGTAAATGCATGTACCCAGAATAATTCTAAATACATATTTTTCTGACATGGGGAAAGATAGAGGTTGTGTCAAAGGGCAGTAGCCTGGATTCTAACCTATGTCAACACTAGACACGTGTGCCTTAAGCTGCGGCTTAGACCGCTACACCACCCTAGGTATTAAATGTGTTATTCTGACTGCACCATGGCCTCCAGCCAAGTCAACTTATCAGAAATGACAGGTCTACAACACACACACTGACCAGGTCGGCGACGGGCGAGCGGCGGTGGATCTGGATCTGTCTCTCCACCTCTACCTGCATGCGGGCCATAGGGCGAGCCAACGCCAGGGCCACCCGTGCCTCCTCTTGGAGCCGCCGCTGCACCCGCCAGAAGCCACAATCCTCCAGGGGGTCTGAGTCCTCCTCTCCCGTGTCCCGGTCTGACAGGGATGAACTCTGCTTGCTCTGGATGGACGCACACATACACCACAGTAAGTACACATACACATGCTAGTTATACAGAATCATAGATTGTAATGTAAATACATGCATACTTCATGGTCATCAAACACAAACACATTGGTGTGTGTGCTCACACACACGTTCCACAGTCAATTAGCCTGTTTTTCTCCTGTTAAGTCCTGTTATGTCAGGTTCCAAAGTATCAGTTGTGTGAATGAGAACACACGCCACACACACATCTACATCTTTAGCGTGTACCACAGGTGACAGCGGCGTGTCCAGGCTGGTCTCTGTCCTGCTGTCCTCTGCATCGCTGTCCTTGTCACTGTTGCTGTCATTCACAAAACACACCTGCAGGTTCACACCGCTTTGAGGCCTGACAGTGAGAGAGAGAGAGAGAGAGAGAGGAGAGAGACGGAGTGAGTAGAGATGTATAGAGAGAGAAGGAGAAGAGAGAGGAGAGAGAGAGAGAGAGAGAGAGAGAGAGAGAGAGAGGAGAGAGAAAGAGGAGACAGGAGATAGAAAAGGAAGAGGGGAGAGATAGATTGAACAATCAAATCACAGTCTGAAAAAAAAGGGGAGCAGGAGGGAGAGGCATACAGTTAGATGAAGGAAGGGTGCGAGATAATCGCTTCAATTTCCAAATGTAATCCATATAACCCTACCCCTGATCCATATAAACCCTACCCCTGATCCAATATAACCCTACCCCTTGATCCATATAACCCTACCCTGATCCATATAACCCTACCCTGATCCATATAACCCTACCCTGATCCATATAACCTCGTACCCTGATCCATATAACCCTACCCCTGATCCATATAACCCTTAACCCTGATCCATATAACCCTACCCCTGATCCATATAACCTACCTCCTGATCCATATAACCCTACCCCTGATCCATATAACCCTACCCCTGATCCAATATAACCCTACCCTGATCCATATAACCCTACCCCTGATCCATAATAACCCTACCCTGATCCATATAACCCTACCCCTGATCCATATAACCTAACCCTGATCCATATAACCCTACCATCCTATCCTATATAACCTACCCCCTGATCCATATAACCCTACCCTGATCCATATAACCCTACCCCTGATCCATATAACCCACCCTGATCCATATAACCCTACCCCTGATCCATAATAACCTACCCCTGATCCATATAACCCTACCCTGATCCTATAACCCTACCCTGATCCAATATAAACCCTACCCCTGATCCATAATAACCCTACCCCTGATCCATATAACCCTACCCCTGATCCATATAACCCTAACCCCTGATCCATATAACCCTACCCCTGAATCCATATAACCCAACCCTGATCCATATAACCCTACCCCTGATCCATATAACCCTACCCCTGATCCATATAACCCTACCCCTGATCCATATAACCCTACCCTGATCCATATAACCTACCCTGATCCATTTAACCCACCCTGATCCATATAACCCTACCCTGATCCATATAACCCTACCCCTGATCCATATAACCCTACCCCCTAGATCCATATAACCCTACCCTGATCCATATAACCCTACCCCTGATCCATATAACCCTACCCTGATCCAATATAACCCTACCCCTGATCCATATAACCTACCCTGATCCATATAACCCAACCCTGATCCATATAACCCTACCCTGATCCATATAACCCTACCCCTGATCCATATAAACCCTACCCCCTGTCCATATAACCCTACCCTGAATCCATATAACCCTAACCTGATCCATATAACCTACCCTGAAACCATATAACCTACCCTGATCCATATAACCCTACCCCTGATCCATATAACCCTACCCCTGATCCATATAACCCAACCCTGATCCATATAACCCTACCCCTGAACCATATAACCCTACCCCTGAACCATATAACCCCTACAAATCCTGGCTGCATTTCATTCACTGTCCTTCGCTAATCTGAGGTCTGACTTTCAAAAAACATGAAAGGTGGAGCTATTGCTTTTACACCAGTAACCTAGTCATAGAGGCGGAAGGTAGCCTAGCTGTGAAGAGCATTGGGCCAGTAACCGAAAGGTAGCTGGTTTGAATCCCCGACCCGGAAAGGTGGAAAAATCTAGCCCCCGACAACAAGCCTTCGATTAAGAAAGCGACCCCGCACCTCTCTGATTCAGAGGGGTTGGGTTAAATGCGGAAGACACACTTCAGTTGAAGGCATTTAGTTGTACAACTGACTAGGTATCCCCCTTTCCCCTTCCCTTCACTCAGATCCACACAGGGGAGTGAATGGTCACCCTCCATTTAGTATGATATGCTATGTTTCGTATGGTATGTATTAATTTGTGGATGTCCATCATCCATTAAGTATAATATGTTATGAATTACAATTTATATATGTTACGAATTGCAATTCATTTAATATGTTATGAATTTGCAATACGTATGATATTTTACGAATTCCCGAAATGTTGTTGCTAACATTAGCTAGGTGGCTAACATTAGCTAGACTAGGGGTTAGGGTTAGGAGTTAGGTTAAAGGGTTAAGGTTAGGGTTAGGGAAACGGTTAGCTAACATGCTAAATAGTTCCAAAGTGGCTAAAAAGTAGTAAGTTGCTAATTAGCTAAACTGCTCAAGTTTTCTATGATGAGATTCGAACACACAACCTTTGGGTTGCTAGAAGTTCGCTGTATTTACCTTCTGTCTTATGCAACCATACCAACAGTAACATATCATACTAACTTGAGTGTCCTGGATTTATGTTTACTATGTTACCTTGGTCATTGTGTTTCGTTTGGTAACATCATATATTGTCACAAGCAATAACAAAAAGGTAAATTAAACAACCAGACCCATAAAATTACATAATAATTGGAACCATTGAAATCTCTCAGCCACAGTGATGACGAGTCAAACAGACTCTCAGTCACCTTCAGTAAGCAAGACTTTTCAGTCATCATAACAGTCCATACGTCATTCATTCAAGAAGCTCTCACTAAACAAGATGTGAGAATTTGGTTGAAACCTAGACTCCTTGCTTCAAAGTTGGAATAGGAACCGCACTCAACCCCTAAAAGCCTGTTAGCGTTGGAATTTCCACCTTACAATGTACCGGTAGGTACACTTTGACCTCCACTAAGGGTCATGTGACTAGAGAACGTTCAATAGGAGCAGTGGACAGAAAGAGGCAACACTTCTTTATTTCCAGTAGCTTGACCACAGACAGATGAGCACTTCCCTAAACTGGACTGAAAAGGGGTGGTCCCCTTTATTTAGGATAAACACCAACCCCTTTTCCAGGAAAATGTGTAGGTGTAGGTACTCAAGTTCACTCGCCAGAGAGACTTGCCGTTTCTGAAGGCATGGCGTAATCTTGTGTGTCTATACTCATAAACCTAGTGTGAGGGTGTAGTATGCTTTGTGTTTGTGGGTTCAGTGGTTACGTGTGAATGCACAGTATTTTAGTGTGACATTTGTGTCATTTGAAGTGACATTGTGCATTTGTTTTTGTGTGTTTGCACTATGCTATGAGCTGATGAGTATTTATAAGTCAGTGTGAGAAGATTACATTGATCAGTGTGTGCATGTGCTGTATGCTTATTACATCTGTATGCTTCCCCGTTCAGCCATTTACAGTCAGTGACTCTCGTCTTGCCCTTTAGAATGAAGCTCTTGTGTTACTGTTACTGGGTGAAAAACAGAGAAAACAATGTAGCTTTCCGGGAAGCCACTCTGTCTTTCTCTATACATTTTCTTGTCTCCCCCTGTGGGATTTTCTCCGCTTAAATGACTCATTTCAGGGAGGATAAACTAACACTTTGACATGAATATACATTTTAAAAAGGCATCTGCTGCTTCCAGACAAAGGGCCAATCCCAAACTTCCCCCTATCCCTTAGGCCAGTGGTTCTGTTGTTGCCCAGAAGTAACCCGCTCAATGGCTTGGTAATTATAATGAACACAAATATAAAAGCAACATGCAACAATTTCAACGATTTTACTTGAGTTACAGTTCATATAAGGAAATCAGTCAATTGAAATAAATTCACTCGGCCCTAATCTATGGATTTCACATAACTGGGCAGTGGCACAGCCATGGGTGGGCCTGGGAGGGCATAGGCCCACCCACTTGAGAGCCAGGCCTAGCCAATCAGAATGAGGTTTCCCCCACAAAAGTGCTTTATTACAGACATAAATACTTTTCAGTTTCAACAGCTGTCTGGGTGGCTGGTCTCAGACGATCCCGCAGGTGAATAAGCCCGATGTGGAGGTCCTAGGCTAGTGTGGTTACACGTGGTCTGCGGTTGTGAGGCCAGTTGGACGTACTGCCAAATTCTCTAAAACAACGTTGGAGGCAGCTTATGGTAGAGAAATGAACATCCAATTCTCTGGCAACAGCTCTGTTGGACATTCCTGCAGTCAACATGCCAATTGCACGCTGCCTCAAAACTTGAGACATCTATGGCATTGTGTTGTGTGACAAAACTACACATTTTAGAGTGGCCTTTTATTGTTCCCAGCACAAGGTGCACCTGTGTATCGATCATGCTGTTTAATCAGCTTCTTGATATGCCACACCTGTCAGGTGGATGGATTATCTTGGCAAAGGAGAAWTGCTCACTAACAGGGACGTAAACAAATTTGTGCACACAATTTTAGAGAAATAAGCTTTTTATGCGTATGGTATATTTCTGGGAAATTTTATTTCAGCTCATGAAACATGGGACCAAAACTGTTGTGTTAATATTTTGGTTCTGTGTACTGTGAGCATGCTTTTCCTGTGTGAGTTTATGGATCCTCCATAATATCTGGCATGCTCACGTGAGAGATGTAACACCTGGCTCTGGTCTACTTAGGGAGGGATCAGAATTTACAGCATGGTTACCTGGAGGAAGATGGGCGAGGGTCATCGCTTTTTACATTTCAGTCAAAGGAGGGTTTAGTATTTTGTCATTGTAATTGATGGAATTTCTATATTTCTCGGTGTTTTAGAATCAGTTGCTTATTAGGATATATATATCAATGTGTGCCCGATGCCGCCCCTCATCTCTGATTCTCTGCTGACTGTGCAATATCAAGTGCGCCTATAGGCTATTTAGTGTGGTCTCAATCAAATGATCCATAGCCTATAGGCTACGAAGTGCATGCTCGGAGAAGCACAGAGCAAAGTTGTATTTCTAAGATAGCTGCTAGGATGGTGTAAATAAAACTAGGCTGCATTGGACATTACAACCCTGAGCCCCGGCCTGTTTGCTCGTTTTTCTGTGCCTAACCAATTGCTGTGCTTTGTAGGCCTACGGTTGCAGTTCAGGAGTAGAGTCAAAGGCTTCTCCCGAAAAGAATTGTTGATTAGGCCTAGCCTAAAAAAATGCACTATCTTGCATCATACAATGGACTAGTCTATAGCCTATGTTCTGTTCAGTTTGAGGAGAGCGCGAAGGTGAAGAGAACTAATTTGATAGCTTGCTACTACTATAATTGATTTGAATAAAAACAATATGTTTCTTGCCCATGATGCATTTATCAGAGTTATTGACATCACAATTAAGCCAGATTTCAGTAACGTACATTGTGGTGCTGAAACTTGAAGCAGCAGCCGCAGCACAATGAATTGGAAATGGACCGCTCATGGTGCTGAAAGTAGTCAAATTCAAGTAGGCATTATTAATTTAAACCGTCTTAATTTTAGTTAGACTTTACTAACAACAAGAGGGCTTTGTGTTGGAGCCTATTTCTTCCTATTTACGAAATATGAGGTCGGTCTACCTGTTTTACAGACTAAATTAGGCTATAAGCTGCTATATCCATAGATTTGTCGGTCAATTCCTCCACTCGCCATACACTCTTTAAATAGCCTACCTCCGTGTCGGTGAAGAGCTGTAAAGTTAAAGAACATTTTAAAATGCACAGGCCTACCCCTTGTTAGTTTTGAAGAAAATAAACCAATCATTAGTGTCAGGTTTTGGCCAGGACTGTTTGGTTTTGTTCACTAGATGTCCCCCTTGCACCTTTTTTGTACCTTTTGTTTTTCTTGCCCTAATTATTGTTTGCACCTGTAAGTCATTCCCTTGTTAGTATTTAAACCCTGTGTGTTCCTTAGTTCCTTGCTAAGTGTTTGTATGTTAGCACCCAGCCCCAGCCTTTGTGAACATTTTTCTCTTGTTGGATTTTCCAGAGGTTCTCTGGTTTTGTTCTCGTGTATTTTTGGATTGGTCTTTTGAGGTTTGTTTTTTCCCTTGCTGTTTTTACCACTTTGTGGATTTTCTTTTGTATTTTGGAAGATATCTATTTTTTATTAAACCACCATCTCTAGTACTGCTGTGTCTGCCTCATCTTCTGGGTTCTGCCAATTATTAGTGACTGTTTCTCGCACCGGGTCCTGACAATTAGTGCTTTAGCCCGCAATGCTTTATGCTAGAAACAAGCTGTAAAAGACGTGACTCGGATGCATATGGGGATATTTTGTCCTGTTTCTTTGATATTCAGATGCTGAGCTACAACCTTCTATAGCCGAGGGGACAAAACATGGACTTTGCTTGGGAAGTAATATAATTCTGTCACTATCAATTGATGAAGGTATTCACTTCCTGTACAACAGGCCTAGAGTATGTTTTAACCCAGACAGTTTATAGGGAAACACTTGTGACCTTGTCTCGTTGGGTTAAGCCATGGAAGAAGAGTAACGTTAGCCAGCAGTTAACGCTTACATTTCTTTCCGTCAGTAGGCCTACTCTGTGTGGGGTGGAAAGATAGGCCTAATTTTTGAAAGTACCATGCTCAGATTCCTAATGACATCTCAGATTAAATTATTTGCAAACAGGGACAGTTTCGTTGCAAACACGACACACTGATTTGGCATTAAGAAATATGATCAAATGAACACACAGGCCTATCTCTCTGTCCATTCTTAGCCTGTAATTTCGGTCATTTGTGTGGTAATAAAAAAGATTCAGCTAATATGTACATGGCATAGAATTGCATGACATTTTTATAAAAGGCTATTTTTTCTCGGACCTGCAAACACGATGATAGATTCATGCAATGCTTTGACTATAAAGGAGATATTTCCACCCCTGCTCTTGTCCATGGTTGGTCTGCAAACCCACAACCTTCTGGCCCACAGTTCTTTGCTCTATCAAAATTTGTGTGCTGCCATCTAATGCTTACAGGATAAAGAACAGTTTCTAAAAGTGCATATCTAGGCTCTGGTCTGTCCAAGAAGTGAGAGTAAACGGTAGGCATGTTCTCTGCTATCCACTTGATGTTTTATTATTATTTTTTGAATAGGGGAGGGTCATTTGTTTTTAAGCGTTCAGGGAGGGTTTAGGGAAAATATGTTTTGCTGAAGGGAGGGCAATCCATTTCTATTTCAGAGAGGTCTGATTTTCTCCATGTAAACCTTATTATAAATAACGTTCACTCTCTTATTGTCCCCTCTCGTTCGCCAGTGAGATGTTTTGCCCAGGGTAAATAAGTAGACAAAATGGACCTGCCCCAAAAATAAAAAATAGGGAGTGGGGTGTATCGATTTCTCTACTGTCTCTGCTCTCTATTCAGGGAGTAGAATGAGGCTACCCCTAGAGACGATGATCAGTTTTTAACAGAAGGAATGCTGATCCTAGACCTGTGCCTAGTTCTCTTCCGCTAGAAAGTACGTCAAACACTCACTGAGCTCCACAGCATCACACCATCTAGTGGTGGAAAGGGTGCAACACAACTGACTCAATATTTATCGCTATTTATCGCTATTATCGCATACTGATACCGCAGCAGCTAAAACTGTTTTAAAACTATGGTCGATCCCATATTTCATAATACTACAACACACACTAAATTAAACTCAAAATTACAAATGAACCTACCTATTTCAGATAAAGAGCTCAAGCAAGCAGCCAGACACATGCACACACGAACACACGCACACTATCAGGTATACTCATGCATTATCACCATCAGACAAACCCACCGGGAGGAAATGCCATTCTTGCTGCAGCTGGTGTAGATGCCTGGCTCCTCGTCGTCATAGAAACTGCCAAAGGCTAGCTTCTGCCTGATGGACTCTCTGTCATTCCTCTGGGCCTGGTGGAGGCATATAGAAGAGACCAATACTCCAATAATACCACAGTACAATAATACAACAATACCACAATAAACCTGAAGTAAAAACCCTGATGATAAAAACAGTTCATTGGCGTTTTTAAGAGGCATAGAAAACTAAGATGACTGGACAACATTAAAATATAGCCTACAACATTAAAATATATAGTAGGTGGGMCAATTAAATAAAATGTGAAAACTATAGTCAGTATAACAACGAATAACACATAGTATACTATTGCTTTAACCAAGGGAATAGAGAGATGTAGAGTTGGGGTATGGTCATACAAGCACACAAAGAGAAGAGATGGGTGGAGGAATGGAGGGAGGATGAAGAAGAAGGGATGGACGGRGCGTTTTAATGGAGTCTGACTTGCTGGGATGCTAAATCACTGCGGACTCAGTGAGTCGTGAAGAGAAGGGAAAGAGCAACGCATCCAGGCGGAACACACAGAGATAAATGTCCAGTCACCTCGCATTGATTTTATCTCATCTTTCTTTGTCCTCGCCTTTAAAATCTTTTGTCATCTTAGCTCTCATATACTCTCTCCTCTCCTCTTCCTCTCTTTACCTGGTCTGTCCCATCTCCCATGTCTGACTACTTTTTGATCTCCYTGTATCTCTATTTTTCTGTTCTTTCTGTTTGTACTCTACACACACTACATCCAAAGAACATTGTGTCCTAGGCAGGTTGTTTGTGTCATATAGCTTTTAGGTCGACATACAGATCCTTTCTTCRTAGAGGCCTGCTCCTGCAACCACACAGATAGAGATCCAATGGAAATGCATCATGCAACAGTAAACATGATTTTCCTTTCCAAATTTTATGTTTACAGTCTGTGACTGAGCCCACATCCCTCAGGGCCACTCACAGTTTGGGACATCACACACGTATGAACACATGTATGTTACACACACACGCACGCACGCACACACGCACGCACGCACGCACGCACACACACACACTCACACTCACACTCACACTCACACTCACACTCACACTCACACTCACACACTCACACACACACACACACACACACACACACACACACACAAAAACACATTTAGACTCTACCCACACTTCCTCAAGCCCACTCGTAGACTGTGCCACATCAGATGTGTAAACACACACACACACACGCATAGTGATGAGATGGTGCTGTGATGTAACGTCATAAATCACAGATGGACGCTCCCATTGTAGAGGAAGCAGCCAACGCTCCACCCCCTCTAGGTCTCCTCACACTGGAGTGACCGGAGCCAGTTACTGCTTACTGGGGTTTAGATAGATCCATTCCACACACAGCCAGGTACTGGTCGTACTGGGGTAGATAGACCATTCACACACAGCCAGGTTACTGTTCTTACGGTAGATAGACCATCTACACACAGCCAGGTACTGTCTTACTGGGTAGATAGACCATCTACACACAGCCAGGACTTGTCTACTGGGTAGATAGACCATCTACACACAAGCCAGGTACTGTCCGTTACTGGGTAGATAGACCATCACACACAGCCAGGTACCTGGTCTTTAACTGGGTAGATAGCCATCTACACACAGCCAGGTACTGTCTACTGGGTAGATAGACCATTTCTACACAAGCCATGGTACTGTCTTACTGGGTAGATAGACCATCTACAACACAGCCAGGTACTGTCTTACTGGGTAGATAGCACATCTACACACAGCCAGGTTACTGTCTTACTGTGGTAGATAGACCATCTACACACAGCAGGTACTGGTCTTAGTGGGTATTAGACCATCTACACACAGCCAGGTACTGTCTATGGGAATGACATCTACACAACAGCCAGGTACTTGTCTTACTGGGGTAGATAGACCATCTACACACAGCCAGGTACTGTCTTACTGGGTAGATAGACCATCTACACCAAGCCAGTACTGTCTTACTGGGTAGATAGACCATTCTAACACACAGCCAGGTACTGTCTTACTGGTAGATAGACCCCATCTGTTAAAAACCCCAACAACAGGCCAGGTACTGTCTTACTGGGTAGAAGACCATCTACACCACAGCCAGGTACTGTCGTACTGGGTAGATAGACCATCTACACACAGCCAGGTACTGTCTTACTGGGTAGATAGACCATCTACATCACAGCCAGGTACTGTCTTACTGGGTAGATAGACCATCTACACCACAGCCAGGTACTTGTCTTACTGGGTAGATAGACCTTCTACACACAGCCAGGTACTGTCTTACTGGGTAGATAGACATCTACACCACAGCCAGGTACTGTCTTACTGGTAGATAGACCATCTACACCACAGCCAGGTACTGTCTTACTGGGGTAGATAGGACCATCTACACACAGCCAGGTACTGTCTTACTGGGTAGATAGACCATCTACACACAGCCAGGTACTGTCGCAACTGGGTAGATGACCATCTACCCACAGCCAGGTAACTGTCTTACTGGGTAGATAGACCATCTACACCCAGCAGCGGTACTTCTTACTGGGTAGATAGACCATCTACACCACAGCCAGGTACTGTCTTACTGGGTAGATAGACCATCTACACCACAGCCAGGTACTGTCTACTGGGTAGATAGACCATCTACACCACAGCCAGGTACTGTCTTACTGGGTAGATAGACCATCTACACACAGCCAGGTACTGTCTTACTGGGTAGATAGACCATCTACACCACAAGCCCATATGAAACATAAACAACACACACTGTATGATGTTTTCGGTATATGATACTGAATGTCTTAACTGTAAAAAGCATGCGATTAACATACTCTCAAACAAAGTCTCACGCATTGTACAAAATGTACACACCAAAATGTACACACCACATAGGCGAAACACTAAATACCTCACACGTACACATACACCTGCAGCACATTCGCAGAAATGCACACCTCCAAACAACTACACAGCAGAAATATACACAGACAGGATGGCAAACCAAAAACTACAGGCTAATATATGTAGTCGAAATAGACGTGCAATCTTGTCAAATATACGCACGGACACACCCTGGTGTGATACAATCACACACACATAAATACATTACCCACAGATTCATCTAACAACCTATATGAACCTAAACATAGCTATATGAACCTAACATACAGTATTTCAATACATGTAAACACATTATACTACAAGAACATACACACACCCATTCAAAACACACCTGGTAAACACGTTCTCCTGGTGCACCATTCTTCAGCACATTATACAGGCAGCAGCCCTACCCTTCCAACACTGCAGTGACCAGACCCAGGAGACCCACTCATATACCTCAGCTACATGCAGAAGGAGGGGGGAGAAGAGGGAGAGGGGAGGGAGTGGGATGATAGAGGGAGGGAGAGATTCTGCTCAGCTGATGGAAGACGTAGGCGCTCTCCACTACTCTCCTCCGTGTGACTGTTTAGCATGTGCTGCTTCAACCTTCTGCTACTCTTTTCTGTCTCTCTCCATCCTCTCTTCTCTGTGTCCTCCATCTCTCTCTTTCTCTGTGTCCTCATTCCCCTCCATCTCTCTCTTTCTCTGTTATCTCCATCTCTCTCTTTCTCTGTGTCTCCATCCTCCATCTCTCTCTTTCTCTGTATCCTCCTTCCCCTCCATCTCTCTCTTTCTCTTCCTCCATCCTCCATCTCTCTTCTTTCTCTGTGTCCTCCATCTCTCTCTTTCTCTGTATCCTCCATTCCTCCCATCTCTCTCTTTTCTCTGTATCCTCCATCCTCTTCTTTCTCTGTTTATCCTCCATTTCTCTTTCTTTTCTCATTCCCTCCATCTCTCTCTTTCTCTTGTTTCCTCCATCTCTCTCTTTCTCTGTATCCATCCCTATCTCTCTCTCCTTATCCTCTTTCCTCTCTTGCTTCTCTGTTCTCCATCTCTCTCTTTCTCGTATCCTCCATTCCCCTCCAATCTCTCTCTTTTCTGTATCCTCCATTCCCCTCCTCTCTCTTTTCTCTTTTCTATTCCCCATCTCTCTCTTTCTCTGACCTCCATTCCCCTCCATCTCTCTCTCTTTCTCTGTATCCTCCATTCCCCTCTCTCTTTCTCTTTATCCTCCATTCTCCATCTCTCTCTTTCTCTGTGTCTCCATCCTCCATCTCTCTCTTTCTCTGTTCCTCCATTTCCTCCATCTATTCTCTCTTAGCCTCCATCTCTCTCTTTCTCTGTATCTCCATTCCCTCTTCTTCTTTCTCTTTATCCTCCATTCCTCATCTCTCTCTTTTCTCTTGTCTCATTCCTCCATCTCTCTCTTTCTCTGTGTCTCCATTCCCCTCCATCTCTCTCTTTCTCTGTTTCCTCCATTCCCCCTCCTTATCCTCCTCTCTCTTTCTCTTGTATCCTCCATTCCCTCTTTCTCTTCTGTCTTACATGTTTTAACATTACAAAACATACACAGTAAAGGGCTCACGAGTGGCGAGTGGTCGAAGGCACTGCATCTCAGTGCAAGAGGCGTCACTACAGTCCCTGGTTCGAATCCAGGCTGTATCACATCCGGCCGTGATTGGGAGTCCCATAGGGTGGCGCACAATTGGCCCACGTCGTGGGTTTGACCGGGGTAGGCCGTCATTGTAAATAAAATTTGTTCTTAATTGCTTGCCTATTAAAGATATAAAAAAAAATAAACAGACGCACACACAAGACATCACACACCGACCATCTCACACCTACCCAGACCCAGCTGTTCTCACACCTACCCAGACCCAGCTGTTCTCACACCTCCAGACCCAGACCTACCCAGACCAGCTGTTCTCACACCACCCAGACCCAGCTGTTCTCACAACCTACCCCAGACCCAGCTGTTCTCACACCTACCCAGACCCAGCTGTTCTCACACCTGCCCAGACCCAGCTGTTCTCACACCTATCTCCTCAAATTGCACCATTTTGTTCCTCTCCGTCACCCACACTCTTTCAATATTAGGATAATGAAGCATATTATTTGCTAGAGTTACAGTTAAGTATATATATTTTTAAAGAGAATTGACGAGAACAGAATCGTCCAACCCATCGGGTATCTCACTGTACCCTCATATGCCATGTCTTGAAATATACAGACAGACGGATTAAAAGTAGATTTACATTGGAATACTTCTGACAGACAACTTTCTAACTCGGCTCATAACGTTTGGACTTTGTAGCATTCCCAGAAGGCATGGATTATTGAGTCATTGTTAGTGTTACAATTAAGACATGACCCTGCCGTCGTCTTCTCTATAATACATTTTAAACATGAATGTATACTGAACTAAGCTTACGTTGTCGTTAACTGTAATTTCGTTATTTATGTTCCAATATTCCCTCAATATTGTGCCATTATTAGACATCTTTAAGTCTTGATTCCAATAGTTWATATTTTTTTCTAAGAGATTGTCAGTTACATAGAGGTTTTTATATATCTTACCTATCATATGAATATCCTTTTCTGACTSAAATCTCTCTGTCTTTCTATACCTCCATCTTTCTATCTCTCCATTCCACCATGGGARCACCATGATTGATAGAGCGTGACATGGAAAGATGGCATGATGAAGAAATGTGAAGGGAGAAATTCAAGGACATGTTGAGATAGATAAAGAATTAGGATGGGAGTGAATGGAAGACAAACAAAATCAATGGTGGCGAGACCAGGCTAATAGGCGTGTCAAAACTTTGGACTGCTCCTGTATGTTTTTCAGTGTACACTTTGTTTGTTTTCCTCCTAGAGAATTGTTCTTCTTTCTTGACCATCATTCCTCGTGTGGTGAGTCATAAGACACATAGAAGGCACACACGAACGCACACGCACACACACACACACACACACACACACACACACACACACGCACACGCACACGCACACGCACACGCACGCCGCACACACACACACGCGCACGCGCACACGCACACACACACACACACACACACGCACACGCACACGCACACACAAACACACAGAGGCTGCTGTGTCACTATGCAGCAGTGGCTCACTGTGGCTGATTAAACTAATTAACCTATGAGTCATACTCCATTACTTCCCCTCATCTATTAGCGATATACTGTGACTATAAAAGAGTTGGAGAGGAAATACTAGTCCACATGGTACAATTGAAACCCAGTGATGGGATAGATGTGTCACAACACTCTTTAATGGTACCCCACTTCCTCATGACCTCTGATTGGTCAAAGGATGGATCAGTTTCCAGGTAATTGCTTACTCTATTCTATCACTGGCTGGCTGAGGTATGCTGTGTTATATTCAGTCTGTGTTGGAGTGGAAGGGACTAAAAGAAAAACAGTGCCATCAACTAGACAATCTGTACACACACACACTCTCTACCTTTCATCACCACCATCATAAGACAGAGATAAAGAGAGAGAGAGAGAGAGAGAGAGAGCACTTACAGTGATGTCGAATAATCTGCTTGTTCTCCTTTGACAGTCAGCCTCAGCCACAGGAATGAGAATGTCCTGCAGCTCCTCAGCCCAGCTCAGACTGTTAACCATCCTGCCTCTGCCCTTTTCTCTTCTTCCTTCCTCCATCTCCTCACATGCATCTTTGTTGCACTCGTACCACTGCTCTGTGACCTTCTTCATGTAGCCTTCTTCCTCTACATCCATGTCAAAGTCCTCCATTAAATGACCCTGACCTTGGAAAGAGCCTGGTTCAAGCATGGGGGAGGGGCTGAAGTCTTGGTTGGGSCCTGAGGCAGGCCTGGGATAGAGGTCAATTCTTATCTCCATCCTTTCCTCCATTTTCCTGAGAGGAAGAGGATGGATAAAGGAGTGCTATTGGTATGCAAATGTTCTCATTAGGCAACACAGCAAAGGTTTACACTAGGCTCTGATGTCATTTGTGTAACATCATACGTCGCTCACAAATAGGCCCCCATACGTGATTACATCTAATGTGATGTTGAGAGAGCAGCAAAAAGCTGACCGGATCTCCATCTGAACATACTGTATGTAAACATCCCTTCAGAGTGAGGGCTCACAGAGAACCGATATAGTGTTGCTACGACAGTGTTACTCAAAGACAGAGAACGGTCAGTAAACAATCAAATTACCATGCGAGTATCATGGAWCCATATAATGTAATTCTGACATGCCATGCCATCACATATCTATTACCCATGCCAAAAATAACACAAAAAATGGTACTTACAGTCATTGCAGAGACACACTTGCTTCTGAAGAGACTAGTGATCGAAATGCCAACCCACCGAGGGACAGCGATGAGCCGAGAGTGAAACCATTGAGCCGGATGAAACCAAGACCGCTTCTGGACGCTACAGGGAGAGATGTAGTGTGATCGCCCAAGGATATCAGTCATCTCCAGCATCTGTCTTGGATCACTAGAGCCGGAGACTCAAAGCCCTATGGCAACTAACCAGCTGACATTSAAGACTTTCAAGAAAAGATACACGAAGACAAACACCCCTGATCTATGCTAGACTTTCAAAGACGCTGACACTTCATGTTCCGTAGTTCTTGTGACTCAATTCCAGGGATGACGACACAGCAATGTTCAATTGTCTGTGTGTGTGTTCTGTAGAGTAGGATATGAAAATATATAGTGGTGGACAGAATGGGGTGAACGAGAGGGGCCTCCGTGTAGTCAAACAGTATCATCAGGAGTGAAACGATAAGACTGGAGGTGACAATGAAGACAAAGAACAGACCGGTATTAAATATAGGGAGAATCTCAATGGCATACTCCTCGTGTCCTTTCTTCTCACCTCCTCAAAAGGAGATGAAAAATCCAGAAGATGTGAAAATCCATAGGTCCCGCCCCTCTGACCTTCTCCTCCAATGGGTTTTGAGAAGGAAGCAAGGCGAGARGACGCAAGGAGTATGCAATTGAGATTCTCCCATAGTGGACAAAATGTGGAATTGAAGCAAGGGAAGAGGGAAAAGTCCAACCGGGTATAAACCCAGGTTGTTAGTGTGAAACATAACTGTGTAAGTCCACTGAGCTAAAGCCTAGGCATTATTTTGGCAAAAAAACATAAGCATAATTCACTGAACAATTGACTAAACCACCTCCGAGTGATAAACAAAGTCAAGACCAGAATGGTTTAAAATTGTGTGTTGGAAGTGTATCATATCATATACACTTGGAGATTAAAAAAAAAAAGTATTTATTTATTTTACCTTTATTTAACGAGGCAAGTCAGTTAAGAACAAATTCTTATTTACAATGACGGTCTACCAAAAGGCAAAAGGCCTCCTGTGGGGACGGGGGCCTGGGATTAAAAAGAAAAAACAAATACAATATAAATATAGGACAAAACACACATCACAACAAGAGAAACAACACAACACCACATAAAGAGAGACCTAAGACAATGACATAGCAAGGCAGCAACACATGACAACACAGCATGGTAGCAACACAACATAACAACAACATRGTAGCAATACAACATGGTAGCAGCAAAACATGGTACAAACATTATTGGACACAAACAACATCACAAAGGGCAAGAASGTAGAGACAATAATACATCACACAAAGCAGCCACAMCTGTCAGTAAGAGTGTCCATGATTGAGTCTTTAAATGAAGAGATTGAGAYAAAACTGTCCAGTTTGAGTGTTTGTTGCAGCTCGTTCCAGTCGCWAGCTGCAGCGAACTGAAAAGACGAGCGACCCAGGGATGTGTGTGCTTTGGGGACCTTTAACAGAATGTGACTGGCAGAACGGGTGTTGTATGTGGAGGATGAGGGCTGCAGTAGATATCTCAGATAGGGGGGAGTGAGGCCAAGAGGGTTTTATAAATAAGCACTAAACTAGTGGGTCTTTTTATTTATTTTTATTCCACCTTTATTTAACCAGGTCGGCCAGTTGAGAACAAGTTCTCATTTACAACTGCGACCTGGCCAAGATAAAGCAAAGCAGTGCGATAAAAACAACAACACAGAGTTACACATAAACAAACGTACAGTCAATAACACAATAGAAAAATCTAAGTAAAGTGTGTGCAAATGTAGAAGAGTAGGGAGGTAAGGCAATAAATAGGCCATGGAGGCAAAATAATTACATTTAGCATTAACAAGTGACAGATGTACAGATGATGATGTGCAAGTAGAGATACTGGGGTGCAAAAGAGCAAGAGGATAAATAACAATATGGGGATGAGGTAGTTGGGTGTGCTATTTACAGATTGGCTGTGTATAGGTACAGTGATCGGTAATGTCACGTTCTGACCTTAGTTCTTTTGTATTTTCTTTGTTTTAGTATGGTCAGGGCGTGAGTTGGGTGGGTTATCTATGTTTTGTGTTTCTATGTTAGGTTTTTCGTTTGGCCTGATATGGTTCTCAATCAGAGGCAGGTGTTAGTCATTGTCTCTGATTGGGAACCATATTTAGGTAGCCTGTTTTCTGTTGTGTTTTGTGGGTGGTTGTCTTCCGTGTTTGTGTGTTCCACACAGAACTGTTTTGGTTTTCTTATCGATTCACTTTGTTATTTTTGTATTGTTGTCGTGTTCAGTGTTATTAAATATAATGGACACTTACCACGCTGCGCATTGGTCCGACCTTTCAGATGAGGAGGACGAATTCCGTTACAGGTAAGCTGCTCTGACAGCTGATGCTTAAGTTAGAGCGGGAGATATAAAACTCAAGCTTCAGTGATTTTTACAATTCGTTTCAGTCATTGGCAGCAGAGAACTGGAAGGAAAGGCGACCAAAGGAAGTGTTGGCTTTGGGGATGACCAGTGAAATACACCTGCTGGAGCGTGTGCTACGGGTGGCTGTTGCTATGGTGATCAGTGAGCTGAGATAAGGCAAGGATTTACCTACCTCTGGGTGTTGAGGACATGGGTTCTACTAGAGATAGCTTGAAGCTGACAATTGACTTGTGTTGGTGATAAAAACGTAAAAGCTAGCATTCTGTAGACAAGATGTGGTGTGTGTGACTTGATATAGAGAGAGCCTGGAAGAGTTAAGAAMAATGCCTCATTGTCTCATCTTCTGGCATCTGGGAAACTAAGTAAAAGACCATCCTGTGTGAATAACCAAGGTGGCTTATGGGAAGGTTAGAAGTGACTGACTAAGCAATCTTGCTATCAGCTATATAAAAACTGTGCATCATCTGTAAAGGCTAGACTCTCAGCCTAACAGTCAGTCAAGACTGGTGGGCTGACGGTCTCATTATTACAATAATTAATCTATATTAAATAAAGATGATTGTTGGCCTCCCGGGTGGCACAGTGGTCCAGGGCACTGCAACGCAGTGCTAGCTGCGTCACCAGAGTCTCTGGGTTCGCGCCCAGGCTCTGTCGCAGCCGGCTGCGACCGGGAGGTCCGTGGGGCGACGCACAATTGGCCTAGCGTTGTCTGGGTTAGGTAGGGTTTGGCCGGTAGGGATATCCTTGTCTCATCGCGCTCCAGCGACTCCTGTGGCGGGCGCAGTGCGCAGTGCGCGCTAACGAAGGGAGCCAGGTGCACAGTGTTTCCTCCGACACATTGGTGCGGCTGGCTTCCGGGTTGGAGGCGCGCTGTGTTAAGAAGCAGTGCGGCTTGGTTGGGTTGTGCTTCGGAGAACACGTGGCTTTCGACCTTCGTCTCTCCCGAGCCCGTACGGGAGTTGTAGCGATGAGACAAGATAGTAATTACTAGCGATTGGATACCACGAAAATTGGGGAGAAAAGGGGATAACATTTTTTWAAATTAAAAAAAGATGATTGTTTGAAGAAATCTCTCAGTACCGAATTTCCATGACATTTTGCTGAGATCCTGGTTGAAGACAGCAGAGGTACTGTATATTTAGAGGGAAAGTTGGTCAGGATGATATCTAAGAGGGTGCACATGGTTACGGATTTTGGGTTGTACCTGGTAGGTTCCTTGATCATTTGTGAGACTGAGGGTATATAGCTTAGATTGTAGGACGGCCGGGGTGTTAAGCATGTCCCAGTTTAGGTCACCTAACAGTACGAACTCTGAAGATAGATGGGGGGGCAATCATTTCACATATGGTGTCTAAGGCACAGCTGGGGGCTGAAGGGGGTCTATAACAAGCGGCAACGGTGAGAGACTTGTTTCTGGAAAGGTGGATTTTTAGAAGTAGAAGCTCAAATTGTTTGGGCACAGACCTGGATAGTATGACAGAACTCTGCAGGCTATCTCTGCTGTAGATTGCAACTCCGCCCCCTTTGGCAGTTCTATCTTGTCGGAAAATGTTATAGTTAGGGATAGAAAATTCTTGATTTTTTGGTGGCCTTCCTAAGCCAGGATTCAGACACTAGGGCATCCGGGTTGGCGGAGTGTGCTAAAGCAGTGAATAAAACAAACTTTGGGAGGAGGCTTCTAATGTTAACATGCATGAAACCAAGGCTTTTATAGTTCCCCTGGGGAATGGGAGTGGTGCAGGGGGCTGCAGGGTTAACCTCTACATCACCAGAGGAACAAAGGAGGAGTAGGATAAGGGTACGGCTAAAGGCTATAAGAACTGGTCGTCTAGTGCGTTCGGAAAACAGAGAGTAAAGGGAGCAGATTTCTGGGCACGGAAGAATAGATTCAAGGCATACTGTACAGACAGGGGTATGGTAGGATATGAGTACAGTGGAGGTAAACCTAGGCATTGAGTGACAATAAAATAGGTTTTGTCTCTAGAGGCACCAGTTAATCCAGGTGAGGTCACTGCATGTGTGAGTGGTGGAACAAAAGGGCTAGCAGGCATATTGGGCAGGGCTGGAGGCTCTACAGTGAAATAAGACAATAATCACTAACCAAAACAGCAATAGACGAGGCATATTGACATTAGGGAGAGGCATGTGTAGCCGAGTGATCATATGGTCCAGTGAGTAGCAATAGATGAGTCAGGGAGCCAATTCAGTAGTCGCTACTACGCTAGGCGAGCTGGAGACATGGCGATTCAGACAGCGGGATTCAGACAGCTAGCGGGCCGGGGCTAGCAGATGGGCTTCCAGGGACGTCGGAACGGAAGAGCCTGTTGAAACCACCCCGGACGGTTACGTCGGCAGACCAGTCGTGATGGATCGGCGGGGCTCCGTGTCGGCAGTAAAGGGTCCAGGCCAATTGGCAAAAGAGGCATTGTAGCCCAAGAATTGGCTGATGGACCTCTTCGGCTAGCCGGGAGATGGGCCTAGCTCGAGGCTAGCTCCAGGCTAACCGTCTTGCGATGGGTATACAGAGATGACCAGTTTACAGAGGAGTATAGAGTACAGTGATGTGCAGGGATGCAAACTGGTGAGGGCCCAAAAAGGTGACACTTTTTTTTGCACTGAAACACGCAARAAATCCCTGCTAGGGGGAAATGCAGGTTTTAACTAATTAAACAACAAAGAATATGATCTACATGATCAGTCTCTGTGTGTAAAATAAAAAGTGGTTAATGTGAACCTAACTCACAGCTAAAAAATGTAAAGCAATCCAATGTTATTTTTTGCCTAGACTTTGCTGCAAATGACAGTCAAGTCTGAGAAAAAACAATACACTAATATTGCAGTTAGTCATGACAGCCTTTATAATAGAACGCTTGTTACCATGACAGCCTTTATAATAGAACACTTGTGACCACACACACAAATCTAAATATTGCACTTGGGGAAAAAACATATTAAAGTAGAAATGGAATGAAACAAACAGGCATTCTATTTTCACTCTATTATAGTGGCCTCTATAGTAGACATCGATCAAGTGCACAAGGCTACATGCATGCAAAAATAATGTTCACTGAGTAAAAAAAAGTATAATCCCCCCGTCACTCACACACAAGTGTTAGTGTCAAGTTCAAGACAACATAAGCAAAATCTTTGGGCTACACTGCACAGTATTACAATTGTAGACTTTCTGCCTGTGGACTTCTGTTCTACAATGTGCCAGCAGAGCATGATACCCTTTGTTGGCATAATTGATCTCTTTCAGGCAGAGTACACCTGGCATACACCTTTAGATCCACTGTATTGAAAGAGGGAAAGTGTGTGGTGTTCCTTTCACCTCACCTTTATAGTGGCATCCAGCTTAAGCCAGGCCCAGCTACACTTGATCGCTGAATGACTTGTTTAACAAGCCATGCCTCATTTTCACCTAATTCTCTCATTCTGAAAATTAACCACATACTGTAGAGGGAAAATATTAGTTCAGAGATAGTAGTTTGTTCGTTAGCTAGTTAACATTTCACACAGATTGCCAAGGTCCAGTAAGCAACTAACGCGTTATAACTTGAATGGCAAGGAGGTCGTATACCAGTTATTACAATAGCGAATTGGTTAGGTTACTAACGTTAACGTTAGCTCATATGATGTTGTAACATTAGCTAGCTAATGCTACCTGTCTGACTTTATTAGCAAGCTAATTTTCACACCATAAACTCAATTATTTGATCAGTTAAGTTGGCAAATGTTGCTCAACATTTCTCTGGCTAGCCAGCTCAGAATTCGATCCAGCTAGCAAGACACTTAACAATGCTAACAATACTTGTTCCATCACACTTTCTCCCTCACCTCTAACTTTCCAAATGACAGTTGTTTTTCGGTTACTACTCATGAAGTATGCTTCATCACCTTATCACCCCCTTCTCCGTGGTCAGGTTTCTCACCTACCTCTTCTTTATCGTCCAGGGGACGCGCTGCTGTAACTAACAAACGRCCTTTCTACTCTCTGCTGTCTTTCCAGGGCGCGCGCGCTAATGCTGTAACTAGCAAGTTGGTTGTCTCGTCTCTCTTCAGTCGCGTGCTGCATTCTGTTGTTATGTGAACGATTGGCTGAGCCATGGATACAGACAGTATTGCTCCAAATGCGCATCACTCGTTCGCTTACAGCCAGTAGTGATCCAACACCCCTCCCCCAACATTTTCTTATCGGATCTACACAAAAAATGTAGGTCACCTATTTTGGATTCAAAATGGCGAATTTTGCCGAAAGGTGACTAGTTTGCTTCCCTGGATGTGTCCTATTTAGGAGTATTTGTGGCAAATCTGATGGCCGAATGGTAAAGAACATCTAGCCGCTCGAGAGCACCCTTATCTATAAATTATGTCTCCGTAATCTAGCATGGGTAGGATGGTCATCTGAATCAGGGTTAGTTTGGCAGCTGGGGTGAAAGAGGAGCGATTACGATAGAGGAAACCAAGTCTAGATTTAACTTTAGCCTGCAGCTTTAATATGTGCCGAGAGAAGGACAGTGTACCGTCTAGCCATACTCCCAAGTACTTGTATGAGGTGACTAGCTCAAGTCCTAAACCATCAGTAATAATAACACCTGTGGGAAGAGGGGCATTCTTCTTACCAAACCACATGACCTTTGTTTTGGAGGTGTTCAGAACAAGGTTAAGGGTAGAGAAAGCTTGTTGGACACTAAGAAAGCTTTGTTGTAGAGCATTTAACACAAAATCCGGGGAGGGGCCAGCTGAGTATAAGACTGTATCATCTGCATAGAAATGGATGAGAGAGCTTCCTACTGCCTGAGCTATGTTGTTGATGTAAATTGAGAAGAGCGTGGGGCTTAGGATAGAGCCTTGGGGCACTCCCTTGGTGACAGGCAGTGGCTGAGACAGCAGATTTTCTGACTTTATACACTGCACTCTTTGAGAGAGGTAGTTAGCAAACCAGGCCAAAGACCCCTCAGAGACACCAATACTCCTTAGCCAGCCCACAAGAATGGAACGGTCTACCATATCAAAAGCATTGGCGATGATAGGGGCAGACACTTTAAAGAAGAAAGGGTCTAAACCATCTCACCCAGATGTTTTTTTTGGGTCAAGTTTAAGGAGCTCCTTTAGCACTCAGTGACTGCCTGCAGGGAGAAACTTTGTAGGGGGGAAAAGGAAGAAGCATCGGGGATAGTCACATTAGAAGGGGTGGGAGATGAGGAAGTGTTGGACGGAATCCTGATTTAAGGAAGTGGTGATTAAAGGGCTCAGCCATCTGCTTCTTGTCAGTAATAACCAGATCATCAACATTAAGGGACATGGGCAGCTGTGAGGAGGAGGGTTTATTCTCCAGGTCTTTAACCGTTTTCCAGAACTTCTTGGGGTTAGACCCACAGAGAGAACTGGCCTTCCAGATAGCCTGAGTGCACTTATTTCTCACTTGCCAGTCAGCCTGAGTATGCGTGTGCCAAGCCTTTCGCCAAATGCAATTCTTAAGGTGGAGTAACTCCGCAAGATCAGTCGAACCAGGGGCAGAACSTGTTTTTAATTCTCATTTTCTTTATGGGGGCGTGTTTGTTGACAATACCACTCTATCTTTGACAGAGGGGATCAAGCTGATTCTACACCATTTTACAGAGGTCAGTTCATGAAGGAAGGCTTGCTCATTAGTTATAAAAGCAAACGTCTATTTCAAATCAGGACAGGTCGTTTCACTGAGCAGCCATTACGAACATAGGCTGTAAAACAGTGATCACTAAGGTCATTACAGAAAACACCAGACTGATACCTATCAGGGTTATTTGTGAGGATAACATTGAGGAGAGTAGTCTTTTCTAGGTGTTTGGAGTCATACCTTGTGGGATTGGTAATAATCTGAGCAAGTGTAACGGATGTGAAATGGCTAGCTAGTTAGCGGGTACGCGCTAGTAGCGTTTCAATCAGTTACGTCACTTGCTCTGAAACATATTAGTAGTGTTACCCCTTGCTCTGCAAGGGCCGTGGCCTTTGTGGAGCGATGGGTAACGATGCTTCGTGGGTGACTGTTGTCGATGTGTGCAGAGGGTCCCTGGTTCGCGCCCGTGTCGGGGCGAGGGGACGATTTAAAGTTATACTGTTACATTGATGCTGTTGACCCGGATCACTGGTTGCTGCGGAAAAGGAGGAGGTTGAAAGGGGGGTGAGTGTAACGGATGTGAAATGGCTAGCTAGTTAGCGGGTAYGTCACTTGCTCTGAAACGTATTAGTAGTGTTACCCCTTGCTCTGCAAGGGCCACGGCTTTTGTGGAGCGATGGGTAACGACGCTTCGTGGGTGACTGTTGTCGATGTGTGCAGAGGGTCCCTGGTTCGCGCCCGGGTCGGGGCGAGGGGACGTACTAAAGTTATACTGTTACACAAGATTTAGGGAGTCCCATTGCTTTAGTACTTGGTCAGGTGGTTTAAGCATGTCCCAGTTTAGGTCACCTAGCAGGACAAATTCAGACTTAGTCTAAGGGGCCAGGAGAGAGCTTAGGGCATTTAGGGTACAGGCCGGTGCTGATGGAGGACAATAGCACCCAGCAACAGTCAACAAAGAACTATTTGAAAGTTTAATGCTTAAAATCAGCAAATCAAATTGTTTGGGGTCAGACTTGGTGGAGACAACCGAGCACTGAAGGTGATCCTTGGTAAAGATTGCCACTCCCCCACCTTTGGAAGATCTGTCTTGCCGAAAAAGGTTATAACCAGAAAGGTTAACATCAGTATTCAAAACACTCTTCCTTAACCACGTCTCAGTAAGCCGGTAATTAGATTCACCGTGTAAGCCGGTAATTAGATGACTTATGACATTTTAAAAAGGGGGAAATCATTTAATGAGAATTAACTTTAATGTATGAACAAATCTTTATTATCCTGGATGGTTAAATAAATTTATGTATTCATTGCCGTGAAAAGTTCTTTGAACATATAGTTTCCTTCTGGGAGGTCAGAGATAGTGTCAAAGATCGGGAGTTTAAAGCTATGCAGCATTTATTTAAATTGATCATAGCAGAAAATATATACAGTACATGAAAAAGTAGAAAATTGTAACTTCTTTTTTTGATACTTGATCCCTGAGCTGTCCACAAGTCGAAGAAGTTTGGGACAATTACAGCATGAAGTGTAATTCCGAGTACATTCACGAGACAAGAGCGGCTTACAGAAGAAAGTGCATACATTTTCATACTTTGTTCATAATGCTCCCCCGTGGGAATAGAACCCACAACCCTGGTGTTGCAAGTGCCATGCTCTACCAACTGAGCCACACGGGACGTAACTAGCCTGCTTTACAAATACATAGTAAAATATCTATCACCATAACCTATCTATCACCATCTTAGTAATGAGCTCTGTGATAACAGCCAGACAACGATCAGGACACATGGAAACGTCTCTAACAAGCCCTTCATTTCCTCAGTATTCTTTACTGTATTGTGTCAGTCCATGTTAGCGTTGAGCGGCTCCTCTTGTAGTCAGTTACCTCTGGTAACTTGATCCCGGGCAGAGGTAACGCATAATCATAAACTCTGGGTTATCTTCAGTTGGCACGTAAAACGCTTGGAAATTGACAATCGGATAAGAGTGTTTCAAAGTACCTACTTAAGACCCTGTACTAGTTGTCAGCTGGGTCTGTGTTGAATTCCAATTAGGTTCGTTGAATCTGTGACAGGTCTGAATCTGTGAGAATGAAAGAAAGATTTGTTAGTGGGCTACTATAGCACTAATATAAGAAATAGGACTGTCAGTCCAAAAATGTTTGTTGATGATTATTTTATATTTTGAACTATTATGATTGGCAGCATGGGACAAACATCTACATTAGAAAACACTTTTCATGCAAAGATGTGGTTTATTTAATTATGCCTCACACTATGTTCCCATCCAACCATTTTTATGCAAGTAAAGAATAAATAACCTGTCAGATAAAAAAATTCACGACAGGCCTGATGGAAAACAGCAAAACTTTATTGTTGTATATTTGCAGTCACGCGATGCTATGTTGTGGTCCTCCCACTATGACTTGGAAAAGCATGAAGGGTTAAATAGGCTACAGATTAAATTAAGATGAACTTCACAGGATTGTGAAAGTGCACGGCGATGAGCTTGATGGTCATTTCCAATAGGTTAAATATCAAGGATTATTATTTGTAGGCTATGCTGGTGACATGATTCTTATCCATAACCTCATCGTGGCTGCGTTCACACAGGCAGCCCAATTCTGATATTTTGCCACAAATTGGACTTTTGACCAATCAGATCAGATCTTTTGCCCATAATAGGCAAAAGATCAGAATTGTAGCACACCCTCTCCGCAAACTGTTGTCTAGCGAGCATGCAACAAGACCAGATTGGGCATGTTTGCTTTATCAGAGCACAATTTGTGACAAAACCATCAGTATAGTTGAAAATGCAATGGAAACACATTGAACTTCGTTTTTTTATTTGAGACATGAAGACATGATGCAAAGTTCTTTATATGTGCACTGGATCAATACCCACTGCATTTTATCTGCAACAAGACAGTTTGATGGAAACGCACCTCCGCTGGTAAAATGTGCATCTTTTTTTATGCAGGTAGAAGATAATTCACTTAAATATTTCAACAAGTGGATGGAAAACTTGCTAGTGCTGTAATACTCACCAGAGCTTCCACGACTTCCATAGGCTTCATCTAAAATGATAAGCAAAGGCAGAAATCAATATTAGTAGTATAGTACAGCAGTATTATAGTAGTATAGTGTACTGTACTGAAGGAAAATCATGGGCTTAACATGCTGACTAGACCACCTTTGCGAGCAGGTTGATTTTGTCCAACCACTCTAGACTCGATCAGGACACGCAGGTTGAAATATCAAAACAAACTCTGAACCAATTACATTAATTTGGGCAATTTAATTTAATTTATGGCAATTTAGCTAGCTAGCTAGGTTGCTGTTGCTAGCTAATTTGTCCTGGGATATAAACATTGGGTTGTTATTTTACATGAAACGGCACAAGGTCGTCCACAGATAAAAGGGTAAACCGAGTTTGTTTCTAGTAATCTCTCCTCCTTCTTCTTGATATGACGGTTGGCAACAAACTTTAAGTTGCATTACCGCCACCAACTGGACTGGCGTGTGGACCTCAGTTCATCATTCAATCACCCATGTGGGTATATGCTCCTAAAAACCAATGAGATGGGAGAGGCGGGACTTATAGCGTATCAAGCGTCACAAATAGAACCAAGTTCTATTTTAGCGCCTGGCTACGCAGATGCTCGTTGGCGCGCTCGAGCAGTGTGGATGCAATGATTGAATAACATGTGTGTACATTTATTTTGCGATGTGGTCAGTATGTTAGGGCTTAATAAAGCCATTTTTTGTTTACGTGACAATGCGTCAAAAAGCCCTGTAGGAGAATACTACACTCTGACGTCAGGACCTTGACAAAATTAACAGTGAGTGATGGCCATGAAAACACACATGACTTATGGCTATAGCTATGTTCAACAAGTATATTATTACTCTGGCTTTATTTAGCTCTATTTGTGAGAGCTAGATAACCTTTCATTACGTGGCCAGGAAGTTATGATCTCACCGTTTTCACCTTTCGCATCGGGGGCATTTGTAAGAACTTCTCTCTCAGAGGACAGATCGACTACAGTAGCCAAGAAAAGAAAACATTTTATGCCATTATTCTTTTTCGGATACCCACATCTAATAAAAAATGAAAATAGTCAGGGGAATACACACATCTATTTAATTTTCACCACTTGTTAAGAGTTGTTTATCATTTTCTAATTGACCTCATGTAATAATACTGCGCATGAATTGAATACTTACCAGAAGTGGTTTCACCTCCTTGATCTAAAATAATCAAAACACAAAGACATTAAAACACAATGAAAAGAGGTCCTGGAAACGAGACACCTATCCCAAGAATAAAACTCACCAATCAAACTCCCTCCATCTTGAGATCCCAGGGCAGCATTCTCTTCAGGATTAGCTGGGAAAAATCCTTTCCCATTAGTCTAGAACCTAAGTTCTATGTACAGTATCATACAATGTTTGGTTCCACATGGAGAAGAGTCTGTATGGCTCTGATCAAGCCAGTGTTTTAACACTTCTAACAAAACATGAGTCTAAATAAAGAGAATAAGTAATTAACCAGCATGCTTAGTACCTTGGTTAATATAATGCACTGTATTCATCGGCTGAGCACCCTTGTCTCTGTTTATGTTAGGCTGACATTCATTTGGTTTAATAGACTATACTCACCAGCCAAATGTCCATTACGCGCAGATCTCAGTCTGTTTTTGAAAAACCATACAACAACAACAACAACAACAAAAACAAAAACAGCCAGTAGGCAAACAAATAGTCCAATATTAGCTGGATGTGATCCCTCCACTTGACTCTTTACTTCTGAATGTTTTTTCACCTCTGTAAGCACACAAGAACACACAGTAGTCATTCCATTGGTTTCTGCATAGTTGTTATACAAGTGTACAAAATCCAACGATTATCTTTGAATGGTGTCCACTAAATTTATCCAACATTTACTAATTCTGACCTTAGAGACCATTTGAATTGCTCATAAACATCACAGTGTCCATGCTTTGAAGTAATTTCAAGACATTGAATTGAAAACAACATTTTACCCCAAGTGTTTTTCCGTGTTCCGGGGAAGCTTTTATGATTGACCACACATTGATACACTTCAGACTCGGAGGCGTTAATCATCACTGTCTTTCTCAGCTGGTAGGTATTGTCTTCGTTAGGTCTGACCCCTGATGACCGGACACCCTCCATCTCTGTTAAGTTTACATTGTTCCTAAACAGATTCATTTCGATGGGTGAGGAGCTGGGATAGGTTCCGGTTACTAGACACGTCAGGTTGTTGTGCCCAGGTTTTAGATAGCCACGAGGGACAGTGTAGATAAGTGGATCAGCTACAACATTGCAGAGACATAAGAATACATGGTTAATTACAGAACATAAATATGAGACCTGGGAAAAAAGGTTATGAATACAGATATGATTGACAGTGGGATAGGTGATAAGAATGTGATTCATACAGTTGGTGATTACATGACTTGATATACAGTAGTTGAATGCACTGACTAAGTGGCTTTGGATAAGAGTATCTTCTAAATGACAAAATGTAAATGAAAATGTTCTGAAAGAACGAACATACATCTGGAACAGCTTATGAAATTATAAATATGCAAAACCAATGACAAACCAACAGTTACACTCACATGAGTTATTGTACCGAGTTGCATTGAGTTCAAATTTCAGAAAATTATCGAGTGCCGAATAACATTCCACATTCAGAAAGTTGGATATTTTATATTTGATGCTCTCTTTTCTGTTCCAATTGTCTATAATTAACTGAGCAGCATAATCTGCTGGAGACCATTTATTTGTGTTATGAATGAAGTTCACTGTTGTTTCTCCATCATAGGCAAACTCAGCAAACAGGGTTTCCTCATCGTGAACAGGGTTGCGTTCAGGGATGTTCTTACAGCCAAACCTCATCTGCACAATAGCACCGCCTACAACAAAGATGAGAGGGATGAAAACAACGCTGATAAAGCAAAGATGGTAAACTATGAAATAATAGCTGCAACTCACTTAGATTTTTTGTCATGTGCATCTTCAGTTCTTCAGCTCTGGATAAAAGCCACTTATCAATCTTCTGTCGACTTCTAATACTGTCTTGCCAGTACTGATTCCCAAAGCTTTTCTCCTTTTCATTCCAGATTTTTTTAGGTACAGGGGACTTGAGAACACTGCTGTAGAAATCCATTGGTTCCCCATCCAACAAACCAACAACTTCATAGTGGGAAGAATTAAAGAAAGTGTACATGTACTCAAGTATATGTTCCTCTGTGAGCAGAGGATGTTGGGAGAGAAAGGGAGAAAAATTATGATAATTAAAACTATTTTATTAAAAAACAGAACAAATAATTGGCTACATTTACATTTTAGTCATTTAGCAGACTTACAGTTAGTGCATTCGAGAAATTGAAAATAAATGTAAGTGATTTCTTGTCTGAATAGATAAACATCTCGACAATATAAACTGTTAGAATAAGCTTGACTATGATAATATAAGCGTGAAATAAAACGTATGCAATTAACGTTAATGAGTTTGTTCTAGGTTTCATTTTCGTTTTACATTAATGGATATTTCGCCTTATCAGTTGAGAATCCAATGTTTTGTAGCCTAAAGGTGATGCAAAAATGTCATTTTTCTAGTTTTTCAGTTGCCTACTATACATAAAAACAATTTTAAAAATACCAAACCCGGTATTTTGGGTAGCTGATGGTGTACATAATGCAGTGGACAGTAGCCTATGTGAATAGATGCAAACATAGTATATTTATAGAATCCATTCCCTTCCGTATCTAATTCTATGTTCTAGATATTCTGTATCGTATTCCTTATAACGAACAAGTTCAGTTAAAAAGTTACATAGACTATCAGAACAGAACCTCAAAACAGCCCTAGCCAATTCATTTTGTAAAAACATAACTTACCTTCAGAGCCTGACTTTACATCAGTTTGGTAAATTAAAGAGAAAAGCATGAATATACATAAGTATCGGAACATAATTTTGTGGGCTAATGATGGTAGCGTTAGATTCTTACGATCAAACCACCCTCGCGGTTTGAATATTCTTTGCATTGCAGTCAAATCCCCTCCTAACATATTTATTTTTCTTCAGAGTTTGAGCCAATTACATGTCAACAAATATGACAGTCACGTGTTGTTAGGTGAAAATCCTTGCGATAGGTTCCTTCCATCTCTAGAAATAAAGATTCACAATACAGTCAGTGTAAATTAGGCTAGAATCTTCGGGGGACAAATTATTATATCACTTGCCACACTAATATATAAAACCCTTTTGTAGGATACATAGAACCTTTTTCTGAAAGTTTATAACATTTCGACCAAATAACCAAAATGTTCTATATAGCCTACAAAAGGGTTTTATATAGAACCTTTTAGGCTGCCATATGTTGCAACCTGGTCTCAGAGCATTTCTTATTCTGTATGTAAATCTGACGTCCTCCATTTAGTACACTATGTTATGTTTCGTATGGTATGTATTAATTTGTGAATGTCCATCATGAATTTTGTATAATATGGCACAAATGACAATTCATATGATATGTTTCGAATTGCAATCTGTACAAAGGTTAAGAATTTACAAAACGTACAATATGTTACGACTTTGCAAAAAGTATGTAATGAATTCCAATTTGTTGTTACTAACGTTAGCTAGGTGGCTAAGTTTCTAACGCTAACGTTAGCAAGGCTAGGGGTTTGTGTTAAGATTAGGAATTTGGTTAAAGAGTTAAGGTTAGGGTTAGCTAAAAGGGGTTGAGGTTAGAAGGGTAAGCTACAACCAACCATCCTCCTTTTGTTTTTTCCTTAAGTAACCATCTGTCTTATGTAACCATACCAAATGTAACATATTATAGCAAGATGGCGCCGTACTGGATGGCTGCCGTTTTGCAAACTCCGACCCAACTTTGCTATTTTGTGATTATTTTTACTTTATTTTCAAGAACAACCGACAAGAACTTTTGAACATCAGAGCAGCAGTTACTTACCCAAATTCCGGTTTCAACTTTGACTCATCTGCCCTGAGCACTCTCTGTAATTTCGACCCAATTTTCGGGCTACCCAAGAGGAAACGCCGGCATTACAAAGGCAAGAGGGGGGGATCCTGGTGAGATTAAGGCGAAGAGAAAACCGGCCACCTCTTCCCTCCATTCTACTGGCTAATGTACAGTCACTTGATAATAAGATGGAGGACCTTCGATCTCGGATCTGCTACCCACGGGACTCTCAAAACTGAAATATTCTTTGCTTTTCTGAAACATGTCTCTCGGACAATTGGCTATCCAACTCAATGGATTCTCCATTCACCGAGCAGAAAGGACAGTGGAGTCGGGGAAATCGAGGGGGGGGTCCCTTTTCATCAACACCAACTGGTGTGCCAACTCCAGCGTGTGGAAGTACCACTGTTCACCCTTCTTGGAATACCTGATGGTCAAATGCCGACCCTTCTACCTCCCAAGGGAGATTTAAGCTGTTATCGTTACTGTTATATACGTTCCACCTCAGGAAAATAAAAATAACAAGCTGGCACTTAAACTGTACAAGACTATAAACAAGCAGAAAACCTACATTCAGAGGCTGCTTTTCTGGTTGTTGGCAGATTCATCTAAATCTGCATCACTAAGACACGTGATGCCCAACTTCCATCAACACGTCTCCTACACTACTAGGGGCGATAAAGTCCTAGACCGCTGTTATTCTACCCACAAACAAGCATACAAGGCCCTCCCTCGTCCACCATTCGGCAAATCAGATCATGACCCCGTACTCGTGCTTCCTGTTTACAAGCAGAAGCTCAAACAGGAAGTACCCATGACTCTCTCCGTTGAGAAATGGTCACCAGAATCAGAGATTATGCTACAGGACTGGTTTGCTAGCGCTGATTGGAATATGTTTCAAGACTCCGCCGATAACATTGACGAACTATCCACCTCCGTCACTGGCTTCCTTAGTAAATGCATCAAAGACGTTGTCCACACAGTGAGGGTTCACTGCTTCCCAAATCAAAAGCCCTTGATTGGCGCTAAACTGAAGGACAGGGCTATCGCACAGAGCTATTATAAACAACACTGAGGCTACGGCTGAGGACAGGAATAAGTACAAGAAGTCCAGCTATGACCTCCGCAGTTTCAACAAAGGAGCAAAAGGACAATATAGGAATGAGGTGGAATAAACGGGCATGTGGCAGGGGCTGCAGTCCATTACAACAGAAGACCCAACCGTGATCTGCCCAACGATGCCTTTCTACCAGACGAACTCAATGCATTGTATGCATTCTTTGACAATCACAACATCATGCCAGGTGTGAGGGCCACTCTCCGAGGCTGACGTGAGAAAGGTCTTTAAATCAGGTCAACACCCGCAAGGGCGCGGGGCCTGACGGTATTCCAGGGCACGTTCTCAAACATGCGCAGAACTGGCAGGCATATCCTTGGTAATTTTCAACCTCTCATTTCCCAGTCTGTAATCCCCATGTTTTAAGATGACCACCATCATTTCTGTTCAAGAACTCTAAAGCTTCATGCCACGTCTACCGCCCTGTAGCACTCACTTCTATAATCGCGAAGTGCTTTGAGGTGCTGGTTATGGCACACATTAACCCCACCATTCCAGACACCCTACACCCAATCCAATTTGTATACTGCTCCAACAGATCAATAGAAGACACAATCTCAATCTGAACACCTCCCTCTGCAATTGGATCCTGGACTTCCCGACGGTCCGACCCCAGGGCGTAAGAGGAAGGAACACCACCTCCGCCACGCTGACCCTAAACACAGGGGCCCCACAGGGCTGTGTGCTTAGTCCCCTCCTTTACTCCCTGCTCACGCATGACTGTGTGGCCACGTACGACACCAACACCACCATCAAGTTTTCTGACGACACGACGGTGATAGGCCTGATCACCGGCGACAATGAGTCAGCCTACAGTCAGGAGGTCAGAGACCTGGCAATGTGGTGCTGGAGCAACAAACTCTCCCTCAATGTCAATAAGACCAAGGAGCTGATCGTTCAAACACACCTGCCGAGTCTTGAAGAAGGCTCAGACAGCGCCTCTTCCCCATCAGGAGGTTGAAAAAGTTTGGCATGGGCCCTCAAATAGTTCTACAGCTGTACCATTGAGAGCATCTTGACTGGCTGCTTCACGCCTTGGTATGGCAATAACACCGCCCTCGATTGCATGGCACTACAGAGTGGGGTGCGGACAGCCCAGTAAATCACTGGGGCCGAGCTTCCTGCCATCCAGGACCTCTATATCAGCGAAAGGAAGGCCCAGAAAATTGTTAAAGACTCCAATCACCCAAGCCATAAACTATTCTCTTCCGAATGGACTAATATTTCCCTGTGTATAACTGCGGTCAAGCTATCCTGCAAACGAAAATCCTCAGTCAAGCAATCCGCATTGTAGAATTTCCTGCTCACATGCACTGCACATTATGGTAGGCTTATCAAGTAGAATATGCTTTACAGGACACTGACAGTACTGCATCATGGGCAGCGCCATAGATGCAGCAAAGAGGTCAAACGAACTCAACTGGGTGGGACTTCAAACTTCATTGGCTGATCCCTCCTGGTGACCATGTTTGAGTCATGTCCACCTGGGTCATCAGGAGGGGTCAGTCAATGGCAATTCCATTGTTTTGCTCGAGTTTGATTGACCTCTTTACCGCATCTATGGCACTGCCCATGATGTCACAAAGGCTATAATGGCACACATACAAAGAAGAGTTGGCATTTAGCAGTCACTACTTCTAAACCTGAAAAGAGACAACTTCTACATGTTATGCAAGGAAAACAGCTAAATATATCAAAATCTGACTTAAGTAACCACATTGTGGGCCTGTTACAATATATAAATCATGACTGATTTAGCGAATATCCACTATAAGATCAGATTTGTTGAATGTATGCATATCCTTTACCGCATCTATTGAGCATCTTCAATTTGAAGTAGTACAATTTCTTCTTCACGATTACCTGACCCCTCCTGATGACCCAGGTGGACATGACTCAAACAGGGTCACAAGGAGCCAATGAAGTTGGAAGTCCCACCCAGTTGACTATGTAAAATAGTGAAAGCCCTCAATGGCGCTGCTCATGCTAATATAGCCTTTTGGCCACTAGAGGCCTCTGTCATTCTCTATTGTATTAACCAATGATTTACAGTGCATTCGGAAAGTATTCAAACCACTTGACTTTTTACACATTTTGTTACAGCCTTATTCTAAAATGGATTAAATCGTTTTTTTTACACAAAAAATAATACAATAAAAGTACATTATTCAAATCAAATCAAATGTTATTGGTCACATACACGTGTTTAGCAGATGTTATTGTGGGTGTAGCGAAATGCTTGTGCTTCTAATTCTGACAGTGCAGCAATATCTACTAAGTAATACCTAACAATTTCACAACAAATACCTAATACGCACAAATCTAAGTAAAATAATGGAATTAAGAATATATAAATATATGGATGAGCAATGTCAGAGCGGCATAGAATTGTGAGGGTCGACGCTGGAGACAGGAAGCGAGTGCAGGGAGAACGTTTAATAAATAACGGACATGAAACAGGACAGGAACAGCGTCTGGACAGGGGAAAAATAACGACATCAATGCAGACACAGGGAACAACTGGGGAAGCAGACAGTTATAGACAGGGCAATCAACAAAGGGAAGGAGTCCAGTTGAGTCCAATGATCGCTGCTGCGCGTAATGATGGTGACAGGTGTGCGTAATGAAGGGCAGCCTGGCACCCTCGAGTGCTAGAGTGGGAGCAGGGGGTGACAACACTAAGATACAGTATATACATATGAGATGAGTAATGCAAGATATGTAAACATTATTAAAGTGGCCAATGATTTCAAGTCTGTATATGTAGGCAGCAGCCTCTCTGTGCTAGTGATGGCTATTTAACAGTCTGATGGCCTTGAGATAGAAGCTGGTTTTCAGTCTCTCTGTCCCAGCTTTGATGCACCTGTACTGACCTCGCCTTCTGAGTGATAGCGGGGTGAACAGGCAGTGGCTCGGGTGGTTGTTGTCCTTGATGATCTTTTTGGCCTTCCTGTGACATCGAGTGCTGTAGGTGTCCTGGAGGGCAAGTAGTTTACTCCCGGTGATGCGTTGTGCAGACCGCACCACCCTCTGGAGAGCCCTGCGGTTGTGGGCGGTGCAGTTGCCGTACTATGCGGTGATACAGCCCAACAGGATGCTCTCAATTGTGCATCTGTAAAAGTGTGTGAGGGTTTTAGGTGACAATCCAAATTTCCTCAGTCTGAGGTTGAATAGGCACTGTTGCGCCTTCTTCGCCACGCTGTCTGTGTGGGTGGGCCATTTCAGTTTGTCAGTGATATGTACGCAGAGTAACTTAAAACTTTCCACCTTCTCCACTGCTGTCCCGTCGATGTGGATAGGGGGGTGCTCCCTCTGATGTTTCCTGAAGTCCACGATCTTCTCCTTTGTTTTGTTGACATTGAGTGAGAGGTTATTTTCCTGATACACACTCCCAGAGCCCTCACCTCCTCCCTGTAGGCTGTCTCGTCGTTGTTGGAAATCAAGCCAACTACTGTTGTGTCGTCTGCAAACTTGATGATTGAGTCGGAGGCATGCATGGCCACGCAGTAATGGGTGAACAGGAAGTTCAGGAGGTGGCTGAGAACGCACCCTTGTGGGGCCCCAGTGTTGAGGATCAGCGAAGTGGAGGTGTTGTTTCCTACCTTCACCACCTGGGAGCGGCCCATCAGGAAGTCCAGGACCCAATTGGGCAGGGTTCAGACCCAGGGCCTCAAGCTTAATGATGAGCTTGGAGGGTGCTATGGTGTTGAATGCTGAGCTATAGTCAATGAACAGAATTCTTACATAGATATTCCTCTTGTCCAGATGGGATAGGGCAGTGTGCAGGCAATTGCATCGTCTGTGGACGTATTGGGGTGGTAAGCAAATTGAAGTGGGTCTAGGGTGACAGGTAAGGTAGGATATGATCCTTTTTTACATTTTTTATTTTACCTTTACTTAACTAGGCAAATCAGTTGAGAACAAATTCTTATTTTCAATGACGGCCTAGGAAAAGTGGGTTAACTGCCTTGTTCAGCAGATTTTTACCTTGTCAGCTCTGGGATTCGATCTTGCAACCTTTCGGTTACTAGTCTAACGCTCTAACCACTAGGCTACCTGCCGCCCCTAAGTATCTCAAAGCATTTCATGATGGCAGAAGTCAGTGCTACGGGGCAATAGTCATTTAGTTCAGTTACCTTTGCATTCTTGGGTACAGGAACAATGGTTAAAATCAATGATCCCTGTCTGATCCCTACACAGGCTCATGAGTCTGGGAGGGAGTGCGGCACAGCTTGTCGCCCATAACCCTTCTAAATCTTCCACTGTGAATTCCTGAAGTCCCAGATACTTTTCTGCCGCAGCCACAATCACGTTCAATTTGTTTGAGCCGTGCAGTTTATCACAGTTGCAATGAACGCCACAAATCCACTTTCTTTACATACAGCATGTCCGCTTCTCTTGGTTGACAAATAGGCTTTTTCACTCTGGGCATTGGTGCAACCACTACCATTTCTTCAACTTCACTTGCTGTCTTTTATTTTTTATTAACAACAAATCAATACAAAAGATACACGGGGAACACAAGTATATTTAAAGAATATACAAAGGGCAGTTGGGCTAGGGGGTACAATAAGACATTACACAAAGACCTTAAGGAACATACACAAATTGATAATTCTAAAAMAAATTGTTGGTAGAGTATTTAATTGTCTTAAAATATTTAAATGTATTTTTGTAAGGTAAGAAAAAGTGGTGTTTTGTTTGTAAATGTAAATTTGTGAATATGAAAATTTGGCCAAAATAATTAAATAAATTACATGAAATTGTTTCTAATTATTTCTATCGTAGGTAAAGCATCCAAGCAGTACATATCTCCATAATAGGGTAACATCTTCATAAATTTGTTCAAATATACATCTGATGTCTTGCCACAGATTCCTTACATGAATACAATGCCAAAAAAGATGCACAGTTTCTGGGTGGTCATTACAAAAGGTACAATATTAATTTATATATATTTTTTAACTTCTTCATATAGTAGGTGACAGGATAATATTTATTCATAATTTAAAAATAAATGTCCTTAATTTWGTTAATAAGTAAGTACAGTACGTGTGAGGAGACATCCCAACTCTTTCCCAACAGATATTATCAATAAAACCATTCCAATAAATGCTTGTATATCTATATTGTTGTTGAATGGACCAAAAGAAAAACAAATCTTTCCTACTAATGAGTCAACAGGGGTAATCGAAGGTTGGTTCTGAGGGTCAGGTCTTCACATGTTCCTGAATAATAAAGCAACACATGAGGGAATGGCATCTAAATCAATTGCAAAATCTTTAGGTGTTACAGGGATATTATAAAGTGATAATTCTTTACATCTAAGTAAAAGACCCTCTGCATTTACAAGCTGGCTCACAAATAGGTGTCACGTTCATCATAATGATTAGACCAAGATGCAGCGTGGTATGTTTCCATCCCTTTTATTAGGAAGAGAAAACTCAAACAAAAACAATAAAGCGAACAAACGAAACGTGAAGCTCAAAATAGTGCTCGCAGGTAACTATACCTAGACAAGATCCCACAAAGCACAATGGGGAAGCACAATTTTTWTTWTTWTTTTATTTTATTTTACCGTTATTTTACCAGGTAAGTTGACTGAGAACACGTTCTCATTTGCAGCAACAACCTGGGGAATAGTTACAGGGGAGAGGAGGGGGATGAATGAGCCAATTGTAAACTGGGGATTATTAGGTGACCATGATGGTTTGAGGGCCAGATTGGGAATTTAGCCAGGACACCGGGGTTGGCTACCTAAATATGATCCCCAATCAGAGACAACGATAAACAGCTGCCTCTGATTGGGAACCATACCAGGCCAACATAGAAATATAATTCACCTAGATAACCCACCCATAATCACACCCCCCGACCTAACCAACGTAAAGCTCTCTATGGTCAGGGCGTGACAGTACCCCCCCCAAAGGTGCAGGCTCCTACGAACCGGTCCGTAGATCGTCGCCGGGGACTCCGGACCGTAGGTCGTCGCCGGAGTCTCCGGACCGGGAACCCCCGCTGGAGGCTCCGGACCTGGAACCCCCGCYGGAGGCTCCGTCGTAGGAGGTTCCGGACCGCGGACCGTCTGAGGAGGTTCCGGACTGTGAAACGTCGCCGGAAGCTCTGGACTGGGAACTGTCGCCGGAAGCTCTGGACTGGGAACTGTCGCCGGACTGTCTCTTATACACATCTAGATGTGTATAAGAGACAAGCTCTGGACTGGGAACTGTCGCCGGAAGCTCTGGACTGGGAACTGTCGCCGGAAGCTCTGGACTGGGAACTGTCGCCGGAAACTCTGGACTGGGAACTGTCGCCGGAAACTCTGGACTGTGGAGGAGCACTTGAGGCCTGATGCGTGGGACCGGTACAGGTGGCACCGGGCTGATGACACGCACCTCAGAGCGAGTACGGGGAGGAGGCACAGGACGTACTGGACTGTGGAGGCGCACTGGTGACACAGTGCGTAGAGCCGGCACAGGATATCCTGGAACGAGGAGGCGTACTGGAGACCAGGAGCGCTGAGCCGGCACAACCCGTCCTRGCTGGATGCTCCCTTTCGCACGGCAAGTGCGAGGAGCTGGCACAGAACGCACCGGGCTGTGGATGCGCACTGGAGACACATTTCGTATCTCCGCAAAAAGTGGTGCCTGACTGGTCCCACGCTCCTCACAGTGACTGTCTTGCTCCAGACACCAAACCATCCACTCTACCTCATCACTCCCCTCAACTATCTCACAATACTCCTCGCTCAGTCTATCCCGATATTCCTCTTCGCTCTCAGACTCGCCCCTCGGCTTCGCTGACCACTCCGTGTGACCCCCCCMAAAAAATGTTTTGAGGCTGCCTCTCGGGCTTCCGTCGTGGCGCCGAACCCTGGTGTCGTCGTTGTCCTTCCTTCACCGCTTGCGTCTGCTTCCATGGAAGGCTTTCATCTCCTGCCATTATCTCATCCCAAGTCCAGGATGTCTTTACCTCCTGGATATCCTCCCAGGCCCAGGATACCTGCTCATCCTGGCCACGCTGCTTGGTCTGTTTGTGGTGGGATCTTCTGTCACGTTCGTCATAATGATTGGACCAAGATGCAGCGTGGTATGCTTCCATCCCTTTAATTAGGAAGAGAAAATTCAAAGAACAAAAACAATAAAGCGAACAAACGAAACGTGAAGCTCAAAATAGTGCTCGCAGGCAACTATACCTAGACAAGATCCCACAAAGCACAATGGGGAAATGGCTACCTAAATATGATCCCCAATCAGAGACAACAATAAACAGCTGCCTCTGATTGGGAACCATACCAGGCCAACATAGAAATATAATTCACCTAGATAACAAACCCTTAATCACACCCAGACCTAACCAACATAGAGAATAAAAAGCTCTCTATGGTCAGGGCGTGACAATAGGATATTATTTCAGAACCAATATTCTAAAAATAAAGATGTGTTTTTATGCAATATGTCCAGATATAATATCTGTGTGGAAAGAAATTATGCTTATAAATTAAGGACCATGACAAGAAAACCTTCTGATAAGAAAGAGTTTCACTGGAACTTTGTCAATATTATAATTGCAAACAAACATGTTAATGCCACCAAAAGTAGAGAAGACATGATGAGGAATAAAGTTCCACAGAAAAGTGGGTCTTGTTAGGAATTGTTTTAAATAATACTTTTAAGATAAATTGGATAAAGGTCCAGAAAAGTCCAGAAAATTCAGCCCACCCATAAGTGTTCATTCCAACAGTTTTCCTAATGTAATGGGTACGGTTCCTCCACATAAATTTGAAAAGCATCTTGTCTATTTCTTTGTTTATTTTACTGTCAAGATATACAGTTGAAGTCGGAAGTTTACATACAATTTAGCCAAATACATTTAAACTCAGTTTTTCACAATTCCTGACATTTAATCCCAGGAAATATTCCCTGTCTTAGGTCAGTTAGGATCACCACTTTATTTTAAGAATGTGAAATGTCAGAATAATAGCAGAGAGAATGATTTGTTTCCGCTTTTATTTATTTCATCACATTCCCAGTGGATCAGAAGTTTACATACACTCAATTAGTATTTGGTAGCAATGCCTTTAAATTGTTTAACTTGGGTCAAATGTTTCGGGTAGCCTTCCACAAGCTTCCCACAATAAGTTGGGTGAATTTTGGGCCATTCCTTCTGACMGAGCTGGTGTAACTGAGTCAGGTTTGTAGGCCTCCTTGCTTGCACACGCTTTTTTCAGTTCTGCCCACAAATGTTCTATGGGATTGAGGTCAGGGCTTTGTGATGGCCACTCCAATACCTTAACTTTGTTGTCCTTAAGACATTTTGCCACAACTTTGGAAGTATGCTTGGGGTCTTTGTCCATTTGGAAGACCAATTTGCGACCAAGCTTTAACTTCCTGACTGATGTCTTGAGATGTTGCTTCAATATATCCACATAATTTTTCTACCTCATGATGCCATCTATTTTGTGAAGTGCACCAGTCCCTCCTGCAGCAAAGCACCGCCACAACATGATGCTGCCATCCCTGTGCTTCACAGTTGGGATGATGTTCTTCGGCTTGCAAGCCTCTCCCCTTTTTTCTCCAAACATAACTTTGGTCATTATGGCCAAACAGTTCTATTTTTGTTTCATCAGACCAGAGGACATTTCTCCAAAAAGTACGATCTTTGTCCCCATGTGCAGTTGCAAACCGTAGTCTGGCTTTTTTATGGTGGTTTTGGAGCAGTGGCTTCTTCCTTGCTGAGCGGCCTTTCAGGTTATGTCGATTAAGGACTCGTTTTACTGTGGATATAGATACTTTTGTACCTGTTTCCTCCAGCATCTTCACAAGGTTGTTTTACTGTGCTGTTGTTCTGGGATTGTTTTGCACTTTTCGCACCAAAGTACGCTCATCTCTAGGAGACAGAACGCGTCTCCTTCCTGAGCGGTATGATGGCTGCGTGGTCCCATGGTGTTTATACTTGCGTACAATTGTTTGCACAGATGAACGTGGTACCTTCAGGCATTTGGAAATTGCTCCCAAGGATGAACCAGACTTGTGGAGGTCTACCATTTTTTTTCTGAGGTCTTGGCTGATTTGTTTTGATTTTCCCATGATGTCAAGCAAAGAGGCACGGAGTCTGAAGGTAGGCCTTGTGGTGGATGAATCAGAATTAGTTGGGTAACATAGATAATTAAGATGTCTTATCTGCATAATATGCTTATGTGATATACTTGTTATTAGAGTGTATCCCTTTGGACTCTGGTGTTGGCAGTTGCACTTCTTCCCTCAGCTGGGGCTCAGTCACTTGGGGCCCAGAGAGGGGAGAGGTCAGGCTTGTATTTTACATGTCCTTGGTGCCATGCAGAATATCAGAAAGGAAAGAGGACAGGAGGGAACATTGTCTTCATATGTGAATGTATCTGTTAAACCATGTGAAGGGATGGCATGATTAATGGGGAACCAATTACTTGTCTTCACAATGTCTGTGCGCAAGTCACTCCCTCCTTTGGCATTGAGGGGAGGTATATGGCAGTGTCTGGAACCATTGTATGTCCTCTCTGATGTTGCACTTATCCTGGGATAGTGTATGACCTAGAGACTCACTCCCCTCAGTGAGTTTGTCCAGGAAGTTTGTCCAGGAGTGAGTCAAGAAGGGGTTTTACTTGAGATGGGCATATCTAGAGTTGACAATTGAGTTATGCCATTGGATGAGTTGGTGTTTTTGTGCTATGAAGTACCAGGAACGAGATTAGAACCTCGTTTTAGGGACCAAACTGAACGATAATTTATAGCGAATGCTATCTAGCTACGGGATACTCCTTTCTCATTTATAAAGTCTCACTTTGTGAACTGTTCATAATATATGTGGTTTGTTATGTCGACTAGGGGGTGGATCTTTGCTATAAAAGATCTCAGTAGCCATTGTGTTGTCACTCTCAACTGATCATTAGAAAATGGTGAATCGTTGAAAGTCATTGCTATTGCAAAGCTCTTATTATTAAAGATATAGTTTAAGTATAACTTTGACTTGTGTGAAGTTTGTCTCTCCTCGTTTGATAATACAGAAATTAACCACCACAGCCTTGAAATACATCCACAGGTACACCTCCAATTGACTCAAATTATGTCAATTAGCCTATCAGAAGCTTCTAAAGCCATGACATCATTTTCTGGAGTTTTCCAAGCTGTTTAAAGGCACAGTCAACTTAGTGTATGTCAACTTCTGACCCACTGGAATTGTGATACAGTGAATTATAAGTGAAATAATCTGTCTGTAAACAATCGTTGGGAAAATTACTTGTGTCATGCACAAAGTAGATGTCCTAACCCACTTGCCAAAATTATAGTTTGTTAACAAGAAATGTGTGGAGTGGTTGAAAAACGAGTTTTAATGACTCCAACCTAAGTGTATGTAAACTTCCGACTTCAACTGTAACAGGTGCCCTACTCCGGAGTTCGAAGCACAATACCACGGGTAACTCGATTCTTATAAGACCCACTGCCCTCTTCCTCTGTTCCTCAGACACACCAGGACAAGCCCACTCATTCTGATTTAACTTTTCCCAAAATACGATTCAACCTGTTCTAAACCCTACTCTGATTTGTTTTTACTTTGAGATACGTTTTCTGGCAGAAAATACAACGTACAACGAGAGTGTATACAAATTCATTGCTTTAACTAATTATGACAAACGTTAAGAAAATGTTGAACAATGTAATAAAGTAATGACTTTTAAAATAAGTTACCTCACACGTTATGTTGTCTGACAATTTGTTAACTACGAACCACATAGCATATCATTACCGATATGTTAGCTAGCTACCTAAGCGTAATTAACTTGTTGCCAGCAGCACAGTCAGTCACCAACGCTCTGGATAACATAAAAACTGCCTAACCAGCTCTGCTAGAGCGAGTAAAATGGTCAGAGTGGTCTCATTTGTGTCTGGAAGTAGCTAGCAAGCTAGCCAACGTTAGCTTGGGTGCTTGACTGCAGTTGTGTTGTAAGGTCAGAACGCTCAAATCAACCCTAATCCTCTTCCCGAGCATCCGGTGTGCGCTCCGAGAGCGAAACGCTCTGAATTTACAAACTGACAAGCTGACAATGCGCTGAATTTACGAGTGCACTCTGGCACCCCAGATAGAATTTAAGATGTCTAACTAGTAATTTGTTATGCTAACTAGCTAGCAAGAGGTTGCATAGCAACATCATCAACTTCCAGTAGACAGGCGAAGAGCTAGTATGCTCAACTGAAAGAATATTGTTCGTCTACTACAGTATACTAAAATGAACTAATAGTATGTAGTATATACTCATTAAGTATATAGTATACAGTATATTAGTATGGGTATTCGAACACAGCTATAGTATAGGCATTCTCTGGCCAATCGAATTCTGCCGGGATAATCATTCTCACTTGTGTTCTTAATTAATTGCCTTAGCACAGCTTGAAAGCGTGATTAACATGTTATCTAAATCACGTGCAATTACACTGAAATGAATTGGGGTGCAGGTTGTGGCTAGATGATATACAACTACCTAAAAATATAAGAATTGCATGTGCGAGTTGCGTTTTACCTAACCACAACAGCAAACAGGTATTTTGACACAGAGTAGGACACTGAAGTTGGTAAGCCTACTATGTAATCAATTTAAATGTAGCCTCACTCGTTTTTATGAAGTGTTTCTACACCTGAAGCTAAATTCAGGTAGGTTACTTTTCCCACCAAAGAATAATGCTAGTTTGTGAATGTGTCATACAGGCCCAATAAATCACAATTCAATTGAGTACAGACTTAACTATTATGAATAACAGGGACAGAATGTAATACGGTATTTTATTAAATAGTTTGGGTATGGCCTCCTCTCAGGTGAATGCTCCACGGAACCAGATGCTGATGACAGGTAACCCTTTGCAGGGAAGCTGGCATCGAAATCCCCCTGCTAGGGGTAAGGAGTTCCAAATGTGGGCCTTAAGGGTAGTATTGGTGGGGAGGTGGATGGTTGTCAGAAACTGTTGTTGAAAAACAGCAAGTGGGAGAACATGGGTAAGATGAAATATAAATACATCCAAAGGTTTATACCCATTGGTTGAGAGAGGAAAGTAATAATTGCAAGAATGAGCCCATAGGTTAAACGGAAAGCATACAGAATGTGCATGATTGTGCTGTGTTTATAGGCTAAAGGTAAATAGGTGAATGACATTCCGTACATGGCTAACGGAAAGAGGAAAAGAACGAGACGCTATCCTAATGATGATACCTTTGTATTCATTCCCACTATGTCCTGTATAATAGAAAAGAGTGCATTATGTTATGCTGCTTGATGAAGTTAAACGAGCATTCAAACCAGCCTTCCTGATTTTAACTTTCATAAATTACATTACAACAATAATACACCTAACTTTTACCCACCCACCTGCTAGGACTAAGCATGCTATTGCTGTCTCTTATTTTGGAATGTATAATGTCAGGCAATATGGTTAGATATTAGGTCCAGAAAGCCCCACGCAACCATTTCATCTCCACGGTTACTGACAACATCAGCAAGTTGAGCTACATGCTGTCTGAACAAACACAACACTGCGGTGAGTGTACGAATTTGTTTAGGCATATACATGACCGTGTGTGTGTGTGTGTAAATGTCTACCTCTATGACCTCTGTCTTTTTCTGAAAAGGAAATAATGGAGGCTGAAGTTGCAGGTGCCCAAAATCAAGGCTGGCATATGGACGGTGATGGTGATGTCACTACTCTGCCCAGTGAGGGAGAGGAGCAAGTGCGAGACACAGAGACAGGTGGAACAGTTTTTGATATCCTTCGATGTATAGTTCTGGGCTTAGTTTTAACTTTGATCAATTGAGTGGGTGAGATTATAGCAGGATGCATGAGATCAATGTCACTAATTGAAACCAAAGTCGCAAGAAAACATCACTCACAATTTGTAAAAAAAAATAAAAAAGTAAAAAATGCAACATATTTACACTGTGTATGAACGCTGTCTCATGTCATACTGAATTGGTTATGTTGCCTATTTGTCTATTTTTCAGATGAGTCTTCTAGGTTAGAGCAGGAACCCAATGAAGTCTTTTTGCTCATGGATGGCCATGTAAGAGAAACGTACAATTTAAGACAGGTCTTGCTATTTTCTCCTTCTCTCCCTGACTACTTATTTTCTCTCCCTATGTGTTTTCTCTGTAGGGGCTGCAAGATGAATATGTACAGTCTTTTGATTGTCCACCAACTCCCACTTCTGGTTTTCTGGGAGTTCTTAGATATAAGAGGGAGTCCCAGGACCAAGCACCAAACCCAAGGAACATCCTCCCAGAGGTACAACACCTTACCCATCTGTCCACTACCACACCATAGTCTCCGTAATCTCTTCATAGTCTACTTTATTAGTTCCATGTGTCAGCCAGATACTAATGATCAGAATATGAGAGGTCACAAAGTATCGCCCCTCAAACCCGGCTCTTCTATCTCGGAAGATGTTTTCCACTCAGGGATACAACTGGCATTGTGATGTTATGAATATAATGTGCAACCCATATGCAGTATGTCATAGAAATTGTGAATAGCACAACTGAGACATTTTTGGAGACGGTGTATAACTCTGTATTATTGTAAGTGATCCATTGTGTGATCATCTTTGATCACACGCCCCTGTTGTCCTGCTCCAGCCTCTCAGGGACTCTCCAGTGATGTGTGAGTACTGTGGAGAGAAAGCAAGGCCTCCACTTGGCCCAACATTTGCAGAGGACCCTGAGGTAAGGCTGAATGTCATGGATGGTAAAATGAAACGCCCTGCAACAAGCATCACCTAAATAGGGGATTTGGAATATTAGAGTGTGGAACAAAGCATGACACATGATTTTTATGATATGCCCCTCCCCACACTCCATTTGCCCCTCCCCACACTCTGTATGCATGCACACACATACCCTACCCTACTCTATTTCTCTCTTTCATTATCTGTCTCACACACATGCCCTCACACACACACACAGATCTTCTGCTGTGCCCAGTACCAGCAGCTGTGTGACATGCTGGCCCATGAAAGGTGGCTTGCCCTGCAGAGACCTGATCAGGAGGATGACGCAACACTCCCACCTAACAATCAGCCAACCAGAGAGGAGGAGGAGCTGCAGGCCCAGGCCCGGGACAGAGAGGAGCACAGGTATGAGGGGTCATGGATGAAAGGTCAAAATAAGGGACAAATGTGCGTCTGATTCTCTGTCTAGGAAACGGGTGCCACTAAGGCAGCTTGCTGCCTGAACATGATTGGATCATTGGTTTTCCTTACTAATGGATAATCTGCCATTAGTTTCTTAGTGTCTGACTCTCTATTGTTCTCCACACGTTGGGATTGGGAAGAATAGTCTGCAATACCATAAGCATAATCAGGTGTGCTTGATTGAGCTTGCCTTGTGTGCCGGATGGGTGGAGTTTGAATTTAGGACTGAAATCCAGCACATCACGAGCAAACTCCACCTCTTCCTCCTCAGAAAGCAGGAGCAAGAGCGAGAGCGACTCTACCAGGACACACAGTCAACCCTCCGATCTGCAGATACCTGTGAGTACGCAACAGTTTAGAAACACACATTTAAATATGAGTCTGTTTTCTGTGGAAATGGTCAATTAATTGCTTTAAGTTCATTCAGGATGTTCATTTTTATAAATATATATATTTTAAAAGCCATACATTTCCATTAACTTTAAACTGATGGAGTTTTAATGTCATTGACCTGCTGTCCTGTTTCATAGACACCCCCTTCTCTAGGACCATCAGCTACCAGCTGTCCACCTGTACAGCCAAAGAGGGACAGTGGACTGTTACACAACATCCTGGGATTGAGGAGGACCTGGAAAAAGAAAATGGAGACCCCCTTTATGACCATGAGTCATTTGAGTTTGGCATTTCTCCGCATCAGGTACAAATTACTTTTAACCTTTATTGCATTTACTTTGAATATAACAACATGGTGGATGAGGCAGCAAGACAAGTGCGGAGATTCTAGTGTACAGGTTTGCATGAGGACAGTGTCATCATGTGGTCACCAGGAGAGGTGCTTGGGTAAAATCCTTGAGGAAGCCAAGCCAAGCCAGTAAATAAGCCATATTACAACCTCTGTTGTGATAATTGTGTTTGCTCTATAACCCTTTCGTTCATACGCTACAGCGATATACAATAAGGCCGTGACAACAAAAAGACAAGTCACACAGCGGCGTAATAAATTAAACTACACATGTTTGTTTAATCACAAAACCAGAGAGCAACATCTGTCCGGTGAAGTCCACAAAGCAAATTATACATATGTTAGAAGTTCACCTAGGGGTCATGATTGGGGCTGTACAAATGTTTGATGTATTAGAATAATTGATTATGCTTATGTTGTATTAATAGAAGGGGAGGGGTTATAAGACCCCTTCCTCCTTACATTTATAGGGTCCTAGACTACAGATTAACAATATATATATTCATTATAAAGGTTTAGAATTGTTCCACAGTTGTTTTATAGTTCTCTCTCTCTCTCTCTCTTATAAGGAGACCCCTCTGAGAAATGTGTGACTGAGACAGAACTCTGCAGGGGAGTGAAGGAGATAAGACTAGTCAGACATTCCACAATAAATCAACTTTGGGGAGTGGACATTTACTGCTAAGCTGTTAGATAACACTAAAAGCCTTGTTTATATAGCTTTGTAGGCATGGTTTTGGTCTCAGGAGTAAAAGGTAATGACGTAGGCAGTGACATCACTAGGGCTGGACTTCGGGTTTGATAAAATAACATGGGACCTTTTCTTTGATGCAGAATTTACGCTGAAACATGCGTGCTATGTTCCTGATTGTCAACTTCAGTCTGCAATTGCATTAAAGGTTTTTGAATGATTTAATTAAAGATATTGTCATAATGCTAATTTCACCAATGAACCAATGATTGACAAGGAAACAGGAACGAACCCTAACACATACAAACAGTTATCACCTGAAGCATGGTCAAGCAAGTTAATGTTGGACAGTTTACTAAACAACTACTGATTTACAACTACAGGGTTACCGCAAGTCAGCACAAAGACAGACACTGCCTCCGCTATTCAGCACCATTTCAACTTAAACATTTAAACACCATCAAATCAACAAGGCTATATATGGTTTGTTTAATAATACTTAAAAGTAAAAAGAATTAAGATGCCAAAAACAATTTAGTCCAATCAATGTTTCTAAATATCATCTGGCTGTCCACTGTACTGATTTCTCTGTGTGTGTGCACGCTCGCGCAAGTAAAACAAAACATGTTGACTCACCCTACTCGTAGACTAGTTGAATGCCAATACCCTGATCCTCCTCTTTTTCATGTTGTCAAAACGGTCTATGGCTCTGTCATACAGTACACGTTTAGTTATTGTTGTTATAGGCTACCTAGCTAAAATGCTTGCGAGACTGACTGCCTTGCATGGGCAACAATGAACCACTAAGTTAGCTAGGTAGCTAGTTAACGTGAGCCTACTAGGCTACATATTAAGCTTCAATAGTCTCAGTCTAGTGGCACAACATATTCATTTATGGTTAGATCAGAGTCACCGTCAAAATYGGAGTACACAGAWTTAAGTAAAACCACAAGTCCAAATCCCCATCTCCATCCATGGCTTAGGATCAACACTAGCAGACCAGAAACTGACACGTTTTTCTGAAAATTAAGTGATTAAGAGATTTGATTGGTCTGAAGCCAAATCCAAACTGGCCTCCCTTGCGAGCGTTTTGTTACACCAGGACAGCCCACAGTTGAGCTCATCTCAATGCTTATTGGCTAATTTTTTAATTTTTTAATTTATCAAGGGAGGCCAAATGCTTGTTGGCATCAATCAATCAAATGGTACGGTGGCAACATGTTACACTCTTTAGGTCCAGACAGCATCAGATACATGGTTACCCATACTAAGACAGTGGGGGCGCTGTTTCCTTCGCACTGATGATTTCTCTGAGATTCAGCCACTTGCGAATTGACTGAAAATTATGATCAATTATGGTCAAATATTTTGAGGAAGCCTTGCTTCCCTTGGCATCAATKAATACACGCCACTGATGGTCACACCTGAAAATACTTATGAATACAGGTTATGTTAACTGATCAATGCGTTTTGTATATGGATTGCGTTGGCAGGATGGGGCACAATTTCTGGAGAAGTATTATGCCTGTGGGAGCAAGTTTCTCACAGTCTTCCCAGATGGTTCTGCCCAGGTGTTGTATCCTTTCACAACATAAGTTAACTCATTGTTGGAGATTTTAACTCTATGATCATGTAATTTTGTATCGTCCATCCTTATCATAATGCCAAACAGCTATCCCTCTGGGTTCTTGGCCCTGGTCATAATCTCTGATGGAAGAGAAAGGGTATGCATTGTACACGATGACCACTCCCTTGGGCAGCCAATCAGGGCCCTATTCCAATCTGATGGCAGGGCCACATGTTACCATGGCAACGGTAATGTCTGGTAAGACGGACACTCTTTGTGATTAGTAATTTGTAATAGAAAATGTGTACTTATTCAGGAAAATGTCTTGTCCGTAACGTCAGTATCTGTCCCAGGTTGAGCTTGGACGCGTCAGGAGGTCAGTGTCTGAATGATGCGGGGGCCAGGATCAGAAGGTGGAGTTGGAGAGGCCACAGCCAGACGCCCACCCCCCTGCGGCCGGTCTTCCTGTCTTTAAACCACAGCCTGGGGGTGAGGGTCCTGGGACAGGAACACATGTTTGTGTCCTTCCTTTCTGCTGGCCAACAGGCCAAGTTCAGTGTGGGGGCCTGTTTGCAGGTAAGCATAGGCCAACTCACACTGACAAATGTACTCATTCATATACACCTGTCCACACCAACACATATCCTCTTAGATGTATTTGGGGGACTTTGAGCGGTTCTGGACTGGTTCTGACTGACTTTTTTGTGTACAAAGTGCTCTGTGAACGTTGTAGGGTCCCGTGTCTTATAGTGCAAGAAAGCCCCACCTCTCTGCTCTCCTCTCCACGGGGCTGACTTGAAATGTCAGGTTTCAGGCCCGACATTTGCATAGGCAGTGATGTGTCACATTTTCTGGCCTATCGAGACAAAGGAACGATTTCCTGTGTCTGTGAAACTCACAAATGGGCTTGCAGTAGAGTGTATGAAACTGTGGAATATAGTGGATGCAACAATACTAGTTTCATCTCGCTGTGATATTTTCAGCCAGATTTAGCTCTCAACACGAAAAAATATGTAATAATTTATTAGAATTGAACTAAGATCACTTTCTCTTAGTCACGGATGGAGGAAATCACTGAGTCCTTAAAGCTGAAGTTGTAATGAGTCAACAAACATTTGAATGGTGTCTCTGCATCGCTCAGTGGACATTTAGGAGAAACTGATCTTTTGGCAGTTATGTCAAAGATAGAACAAACAGCCAGATTTTTCACTGATTATAAAAGTCTGAAGCATCCGGTTGGAATTTCCACTCACCACCAAATATGGTGATGAGAGGAAACCCAGTGGCCGGCAGTGGGAGAAGATGGAGCGAGATGGATTTTGTCCAACATTATGCAAGTGTTATCGTTGATGAAAATTTTGATCTCAATTCAGTTTCTGTTCCAAAAACTAGAATCTGTTGGTAAAGTCTGCAAAACTGTTACTCTTTGCCAAAGTTTCAAAAAGATTGTGTTAAGGAGTGCAAGGGCGAATTGCGTTATTGCACAAGCGCACTTCAGAGTAGGCGTTCTCTAATGGAAATATGYAAATACATGCTAGAATGCGCCAATGGGATCTCTCTAGATCATGCTTGGCTCTGCCCAACTCCTATAATTAATTTGCTCCCACTGTGGTTTATCTTGGGTTAGTTATAAAATGTATTTGGTTATATGAAATATTGTACTGACCATATTTAATTTACAGTTATGTGAAATCTTAAGTCATTTATAATTTGATTATTACTATATTTAAAAGCATGTCAGTAATTTCAAGTGCTATTGCCCCACTTTTGTTGAATAGGGRAAAATATATGATTTTTCACAATATTTGTACTTTGTAGTTGAACTTGTGTCCTCAATTGTGAATACACCTCAGCAATTTATAACTATTTTGCACCAGAAAGGTGAGTGTATATTTAAGCGGAAATCAACATTTTGCCCAATTATTCAACTAGAAATCTTATAAGAATAATAATTTGTAAAAATGATTTTAACAGCCAGTGGCTCTGGGGATGATTCAGGCTCCAGGTCCATCCATATCCAAGGAGGAGTTTATTCTGTTGGCTGGACGGATAAGGGTCCATCAGGTCATTAGGCATCTCCACCACTGCCTGCGCTGCCCCTCCAACCCAAGGCCTCTGAGGGCTGGACTAGCCCCTAGCCTCCTCTCACTGGCCAAAAGGTTACTGGACTTGAGTTGCTCTCTTCAGCTTGAGGAGCGTGAGAGGGCCTTTGTCCACAGGTGTCTTCAGGATTGCCTGTGATCTCTATACCAAAGAATCATTATGTGGAAACATTGAACATTTCAGCTCATTATGACACCACACAGATTTGACTATAGAGATCCTATTAAATTAATTCCTAATTATATGGATTTGACTTACATCACAGCCTACAGTGCCTTCAGAAAGTTTTCATAACCCTTGACCTTTTCCACATTTTGTTGTGTTACACGGTGGGATAAAAAGAAATGGTCAACTATTTCACAAAATACTCTGTCAAAGTGGAAGAGAAATTCTAACATTTGTATAAAAAAATATATTATTAGATAAGTATTCAACCCCCTGAGTCAATACAGGTTAGAATCACATTTGACAGTGAATTCAGCTGTGAGTCTTTCTGGGTAAGTCCCTAAGATCTTTGAACGCCTGGATTGTACAATATTTGCACATTATTAGATTTTTTTATTATTCAACCTCAAGTTGGTTGTTGATCATTGCTGTACAGCCATTTTCATGTCTTGCCATAGATTTTCAAGCTGATTTAAAATCAAAACTGTAACTCGGCCACTCAGGAACATTCAATGTCGTCTTGGTAAGCAACTCCAGTGTACATTTGGTCTTGTGTTTTAGGTTATTGTCCTGCTGAAATTTGTCTCCCAGTGTTTGTTGGGAGGCAGACTGAACCAGGTTTTCCGCTAGGATTTCGCCTGTGCTTTGCTCTATTTTGTTTCTTTTTACCCTAAACTCCCAAGTCCTTGCCGATGACAAGCATACTCATAACATGATGCAGCCACCACCATGCTTGAAAATATGAGGAGTGGTACTTAGTGATGTGTTGTGTTGGATTTGCCCCAAACATAATGCTTTGTATTCAGGATATGAAGTAAATTTCTTTGCCAACTTTTTAGTAGTTTTACAAACAGGATGCATGTTTTGGAATATTTATAATCTGTACAGGCTTTCTTTTCATTCTGTCGTTTAGGTTAGTGTTGTGGAATATCTTCAATGTTGATCCATCCTCAGTTTTCTCCTATCACAGCCTTTCAACTCTGTAACTGTTTTAAAGTCACCATTGGCCTCATCCTGAAATGCCTGAGCGTTTTCCTTCCTTTCCGTCAACTGGGTTAGGAAGGACACCTGTATTTTTGTAGTGACTGTGTGTATTGATACACCATCCAAAGTGTAATTATTAAGTTCACCATGCTCAAAGTGATATTCAATGTCTGCTTTTTTAAATGATTTGTTATCTACCAATAGGTGCCCTTCTTTGTGAGGCATTGTAAAACCTCCCTGGTTTTTGTGGATGAATTTGTGTTTGAAATGCACTGCTTGACTGAGGGACCTTACAAATAATTCTGTGTGGGGTCTAACATGATTCAAAAATCTGTGAGTCCATGCAACTTATTATGTGACTTGTTAAGCAAATTTTCATACCTGAACTTATTTAGGCTTGCCATAACAAAGGGGTTGAATACTTATTGACTCAAGACATTTCAGCTTTTCATTTTTAATTAATGATAAATGTAAATCAAATACACACTTTGACATTATCGGGTATTGTGTGTAGGCCAGTGACACAATCTCAAGTTAATCAATTTTAAATTCTGCCTGTAACACAACAAAAACTTGGGAAAAGTCCAGGGTGTGAATACTTTCTGAAGGCAGTGTACTTGTACAAACTTCCATCCCATTATGACATCACACAACACCCCCATCGTCCTTATTAACCATTCATCTCATTATGACCTAACACAGCACCACTTGCATCATGTCACATGCAGTGAACACTCAGCTCATTGTGACATCATAGTGCCATAAGACTGTGCCTACTGTGTAATATTGACTGTAATATTAACTTTTTTTTATTACAGTTGTGTCTGATACTTTTGAGACCTCTGCAATGTGTAATTGTGAGAAGCTTGATTTAATTTTAAACATGAAATGAATTATGTGAAACTACTCAAGTGTCACAATAACTTAACTTAATTTCAATATTAATTTCTGACTTTCAATAGATATTTATTTTATATGATTTTTATTTTTTTCTAGATTCATCAGTGTGTATCAAATGTATTACATCAAATAATGTTATTTGTAGCAACATAAAATTAACACAGGTTGGTGGAACCTTAATTGGGGAGGACTGGCTCGTGGTAATGGCAGCCATCGTTATGAGCCGTCCTCCCCTCAGCAGCTTCCTGTGATAAACACCTATGAGCAGGGTCAATAGTAATTGTAGTCTTGAATTGTGCCATGTGTTAAAACCTCTCTGGGATCGCGGGACGCTTGCGTCCCAACAGCCTGTTAAAATGTAGAGCGCCAGATTCAAAAAAAAATCTATAAAATCAAACTTTATTAAATTACACATATAAGATACCAAATTAAAGCTACACTCGTTGTGAATCCAGCCAACATGTCAGATTTCAAAAAGGCTTTTCGGCGAAAGCATAAGATGCTATTATCTGATGGTAGTGCAATGGCTACACTCTCTTTGTTGACAATTTCATCCATGCCGGCGCTACTCAAAACGCAGAAATAAAATATAAAACATGCATTACCTTTGACGAGATTCTTTTGTTGGCACTCCAATATGTCCCATAAACATCACAAATGGTCCTTTAGTTCGATTAATTCCGTCCATATATATCCAAATTGTCCATTTATTTGGCGCCGTTGTACCAGGAAAAAAAGCGTTCAATTTGCGCAAAATCACGACAAAATATCTAAAAAATTTGCTAAACTTTGCCAAAACATTTCAAAGTACTTTTGTAATACAACTTAAGGTATTTGTAAACGTTAATAATCGATCAAATTGAAGACGGGTCAATCTGTTTTCAATACAGGATATCAACAAACTCAACTCTCAAACATAAACACACGACGTCACTCCACTTCCGGGTCAATATCTTTCTCAGTTGACTAATGAAAAACCTTAACCTTTTTCCATACAATGGCGACATCCAGTGGAAGCAGTAGAAACTGCGTGGATAGTGATTAGAATTCTGGTTTGCCCATGATAATCCATTGAACATACAGGAACTTAACAATAAAAAAGTTAGTCCGCAGGGTTTTGACTGCTATATAAGTTCTGTTATACTTACAGATATGATTCAAACAGTTTTAGAAACTTCAGAGTGTTTTCTATCCAAATCTACTAATAATATGCATATCTTATATTCTGGGGATGAGTAGCACGAAGTAGCACGCTATTTTTCCCTAAGTGAAAACTCTGCACCCTATCCTCAAGAAGTTTCGTTGTAAGAGTGGAGGCTGCTGAGGTGAGGATGRCTCATAATAATGGCTGGAACGGCGCAAATGGAATGCCATCAAACACATGCAAACCATGTTTTTCATGTATTTGATACCATTCTGCTCCAGCCATTACCGCAAGCCCGTTCTCCCCAATTAAGGTGTCACCAACCTCCTGTGGTTGTAACACTGATAGCGAGGCTAGTAGGTTGTACTATGTCTTTCACTGTGGATTAAAGAGTCTGGTGTAATCCAAGATGGGAGGGTCTCTGCATTAAGAGACTCAACCAGAACTGTTCCTGTCCAGATGAGACTCTGCTTAAGCTCTTGCTAAACCCCTTAATCATTTAACCTAATTGGAAGATATGCTCTTGTAGACATGCTTCTCTTTACGAGTCTAGGTAGCATTTTAGACGGTTATGATTGCAATATTCTTTAGGCAGCAATATACTCCTATTAAGTGGCATGTCAAAACATGGTGGTACACTGAAGAAAAATATAAATGCAACATGTAAAGTGTTGGTCCCATGTTTCATGAGCTGATATACAGTACTGTGCAACAGTTTTAGGCAGGTGTGAAAAAATGCTGTAAGGTAACAATGCTTTCAAAAATAAACATGTTAATAGATTGCATTTAGTTAATTGATAAATATAAAGTGAGTGAACAGAAGAAGAAAATCTAATCCATATTTGGTGTGACCACCTTTTGCTTTCAAAACAGCATCAATTCTTCTAGGTACACTTGCACAAAGTCAGGGATTTTGTAGGCATATAGTCAGGTGTATGATTAAACAATTATACCAAACAGGTGCTAATGATCATCAATTCAATATGTAGGTTGAAACACAATCATTAACTGAAACAGAAACAGCTGTGTAGGAGGAATAAAACTGGGTGAGGAACAGTCAAACTCAGCTAACAAGGTGAGGTGGCTGAAGACAGTTTACTGTCAAAAGTCATACACCTTGGCAAGACTGAGCACAGCAACAAGACACAGATGTGCTGTCCAAGCTCTTTTGAAGAAGCACAAAGAAATCGGCAACGTTGAGGACCGTAGAAGCAGTGGTCGGCCAAGGAAACTTACTGCATCAGATGAAAGACACATCATGCTTACTTCCCTTCACAATCGGAAGATGTCCAGCAGTGCAATCTGCTCAGAATTGGCAGAAAACAGTGGGACCCTGGTACACCCATCTACTGTCTGGAGAGGTCTGGTCAGAAGTGGCCTTCATGGAAGACTTGCGGCCAAAAAGCCATACCTCCGACGTGGAAACAAGGCCAAGCGACTCAACTATGCACGAAAACACAGGAACTGGGGTGCAGAAAAATGACAGCAGGTGCTCTGGACTGATGAGTCAAAATGTGAAATATTTGGCTGGAGCAGAAGGCAGTTTGTTTGCCGAAGGGCTGTAGAGCGGTACACGAATGAGTGTCTGCAGGCAACAGTGAAGCATGGTGAAGGTTCCTTGCAAGTTTGAGGCTGCATTTCTGCAAATGGAGTCGGGGATTTGGTCAGAATGAATGGTCTCCTCAATGCTGAGAAGTACAGGCAGATAATTATCCATCATGCAATACCATCAGGGAGGCATCTGATTGGCCCCAAATTTATTCTGCAGCATGACAACGACCCCAAACATACAGCGAAAGTCATTAACAACTATCTTCAGTGTAAAGAAGAACAAGGAGTCCTGGAAGTGATGGTATGGCCCCCACAGAGCCCTGATCTCTACATCATCGAGTCTGTCTGGGATTACTTGAAGAGAGAGAAGCACCTGAGGCTGCCTAAATCCACAGAAAAACAGTGGTTAATTCTCCAAGATGTTAAGGCCAACCTACCTGCCGAGTTCCTTCAAAAACTTTGTGCAAGTGTACCTAGAAGAATTGACACTGTTTTGAAGGCAAATGGTGGTCACACCAAATATTGATTTGATGTAGATTTTTCTTCTGTTCACTCACTTTGCATTTAGTTAATTGATAAATATAATCTATTAACATGTCTATTTTTGAAAGCATTCTTACTTTACAGCATTTTTTCACACCTGCCTAAAACTTTTGCATAGTACTGTAAAAGATTGCAGAAATGATCAAAAAGCTTATTTCTCTCAAATGATGTGCACAAATTTGCTTACAACCTGGTTAGTGAACATTTCTCGCTTGCCAAGATAATCCATCCACCTGACATCCACCTGTGGCATATACAGTGCATTCGGGAAAGTATTCAGACCCCTTGACTTTTAACACATTTTGTTCCGTTACAGCCTTATTCTAAAATTGATTAAATAACAATTTTCCCTCATCAATCTATAACACAATACCCCATAATGACAAAAATCTGAAATACCTTATTTACATAAGTATTCAGACCCTTTGCTGAGTTTAGGTGCATCCTGTTCCCACATCCTTGAGATGTTTCTACAACTTGATTGGAATCCACCTGTGGTAAATGCAATTGATTGGACATGATTTGGAAAGGCACACACCTGTCTATATAAAGGTCCCACAGTTGACAGTGCATGTCAGAGCAAAAACCAAGCCATGAGGTCGAAGGAATTGTCCGTAGAGCTCCGAGACAGGATTGTGTCGAGGCACAGGTCTGGGGAAGGATACCAAAACATTTCTGCAGCATTGAAGATCCCCAAGAACACAGTAAGCACCAAGACTCTTCTTAGAGCTGGGCAATCGTGGGAGAAGGGCCTTGGTCAGGGAGGTGACCATGAACCCAATGGTCATTCTGACAGAGCTCCAGTTTCTCTGTGGACAACCATCTCTGCAGCACTCCACCAATCAGGCCTTTATGGTAGAGTATATATATATATTTTAGAATAAGGCTGTAACGTAACAAAATGTGGAAAAAGTGAAGGGGTCTGAATACTTTTCAAATGCACTGTAAAGAAGCTGATTTAAACAGAATAATTATTACACAGGTGCACCTTGTGCTGGGGGGAATAAAAAAGTCACTCAAATGTGCAGATTTCGTACACAACACAATGCCTCAGATGTCTCTAGTTTTGAGGGAGCGTGCAATTGGCATGCTGACTGCAGGAATGTCCACCTGAGCTGTTGCCAGAGAATTTAATGTTTATTTCTTCTGTTTATTTCTTCTCCAACGTCATTTTAGATAATTTGGCAGTATGTCCAACCGGTCTCACAACAGTAGACCACAGGTATGGCGTCGTGTGAGCGAGTGATTTGCTGATGTCAACGTTGTGAACAGAGTGCCCTATGGTGGGGTTATGGTTAGGCAGGCATAAGCTACGGACAACGAACAAAATTGCGTTTTATCTATGGTATTTTGAATGCACAGAGATACCATGACGAGATCCTGAGGCCCATTTTCGTGCCATTCATCTGCCGTCATCACCTCATGTTTCAGCATGATAATGCACGGCCCCATGTCTCAAGGATTTGTACACAATTCCTGGAAGCTGAAAATGTCCCAATTCTTCCATTGCCTGCATACTCACCAGACATGTCACCCAATGAGTATGTTTGGGATGCTCTGGATTGACTTGTATGACAGCGTGTTCCAGTTCCCACCAACATCCAGCACTTCGCACAACCATTGAAGAGAAGTTGGACAACATTCCACAGGCTACAATCAACAGCCTGATCAACTCTATACGAAGGAGATGTGTCGCACTGCATGAGGCAAATGGTCACACCAGATACTGACTGGTTTTYTGATCCTGATTTTTCTTTAAGGTATCTGACCAACAGATATGTATTCACAGTCATGTGAAATCTATAGATTAGGTCCTAATGAATTTATTTAAATTGACTGATTTCCTTATGTAACGGATGTGAAATGGCTAGCTAGTTAGCGGGTATGCGCTACTAGCATTTCAATCAGTTACGTCACTTGCTCTGAGACTTAAGTAGGGTTTCCCCTTGCTCTGCAAGGGCCGCGGCTTTTGTGGAGCGATGGGTAACGACGCTTCGTGGGTGTCAGTTGTTGATGTGTGCAGAGGGTCCCTGGTTYGCGCCCGTGTCGGGGCGAGGGGACGGTTTAAAGTTATACTGTTACACTTATATGAAGTGTAACTCAGTAAAATCTTTGAAATTGTTGTATGTTGCGTTTATATTTTTGTTCAGTATAGATAGATTTTGGTGTGAAGAAGAATGATTGGAAGCGGCATCTTTCCATGCAACACACTTAGTTATTTCGGGTGTACACTACAGGACTTTGGCCAGGATTTAGCTGCTCAGACAAGTTTTTGAGATTCGAGACAAAATCCCCACGTGGTTCACCGACGCTCGTTTAATTTGAGCTGGTCAAAGACGCAATCTTTAGAACTCTAGGTCCTTGTGATAGAGTACAATTACTACTGCCTAGAACCCAGAGTTTTTCCTGGTCAAGTCACATGGTCAGAAAGAATCCAGGGGCCCGAACTTAAAGTATTACTGCAAAGACTATTTCAGCCATTTCAACTGTCAGTTATTAGCTAGGAAATCATTTTATTAGATGGTATTGGAACATTGCCAATTGTGTGCTAATAGTAGGCTATTCCACAAACAGGCCTGGCAAAGCACTGCATTAAATTTTTAGATTTTAAATCATTAATTTCATGCTTTATTGTAAGATTAGAATAATTGTATTTGATATAGTGACGCACTGCATGACCAAAAGTATGGGGACACCTGCTCATCGAATATCTCATTCCAAAATCATGGGCATTAATATGGAGTTGGTCTGGGGAGGCTTTCTACTAGATGTTAAAACAATGCTTTGGAGACTTGCTTCCATTCAGAGCATTAGTGAGGTCGGGCACCGATGTTGGGCGATTAGGCCTGGCTCGCAGTCTGCGTTCCAATTCATTGCAAAGGTGGTCAATGGGGTTGAGGTGAGGGCTCTGTGCAGGCCAGTCAATTTCTTCCACACCAATCTCAACAAACCATTTCTGTATGGACCTTGCTTCATGCACTGGGGCATTGTCATGCTGAAACAGGAAAAGGACTTCCCCAAATTGTTGCCACAAAGTTGGAAGCACAGAATCATCTAGAATGTCATTCTAAACTGACTTGTTGGAAAGTTGGCATCCTATGACGGTGCCACGTTGAAAGTCACTGAGCTCTTCAGTAAGGCCATTCTACTGCCATTGCATGGCTGTGTGCTCGATTTTATACACCTGTCAGTAACGGGTTTGGCTGAAATAGCCGATCCACTAATTTGAAGGGGTATCCACATACTTTTGTATATATAGTGTATGTACATATAACTAGGAATAAAGTGACTAGACAACAGGAAAGATACACAGTAGTTAGTGTATGGGATGAGTCAAAAAGGTTTGTATATACTTTTATACACTACCGTTCAAAAGTTTGGGGTCACTTAAAAATGTCCTTGTTTTTGAAAGAAAAGCAAATTTTTTTGTCCATTAAAATAACATCGAATTGATCAGAAATACAGTGTAGACATTGTTAATGTTGTAAATGACTATTGTAGCTGGAAACAGCTGATTTTTAATGGAACATATGGAATATATGTAACCGATGTGAAATGGCTAGCTAGTTAGCGGTGGTGCGCGCTAATAGCGTTTCAATTGGTGACGCCACTTGCTCTGAGACCTTGAAGTAGTGGTTCCCCTTGCTCTGCAAGGGCCGCGGCCTTTGTGGAGCGATGGGTAACGATGCTTCGTGGGTGACTGTTGTTGATATGTGCAGAGGGTCCCTGGTTCGCGCCCGGGTCGAGGGGACGGACTAAAGTAATACTGTTACATTGATGCTGTTGACCCGGATAACTGGTTGCTGCGGAAAAGGAGGAGGTCGAAAGGGGGGTGAATGTAACCGATGTGAAATGGCTAGCTAGCGGCGGTGCGCACTAATAGCCTTTCAAGCGGTGACGTCACTCGCTTTGAGACCTTGAAGTAGTGGTTCCCTTTGAAGTACTGGTTCCCCTTGCTCTGCAAAGACCGCGGCCCTTGCAAAGCAAGGGGAACCACTACTTCAAGGTTTCAGAGCAAGTGACGTCACCGACTGAAAGGCTGCTAGCGCGCACCACCGCTCCCTAGCTAGCCATTTCACATCGGTTACATATACAATAATCATTTACAACATTAACAATGTTAACATTGTGTTTCTTTCTGATCAATTTGATGTTATTTTAATGGACAAAAAAAATTGCTTTTCAAAAACAAGGACATTTCTAAGTGACCCCAAACTTTTGAACGGTAGATTATATAGTGTACCTTCAATATAATTTCTATCCATTGTAGTCCTCCATAAGTACTGAAGAGTGCAAATTCTAAATCAATACATTTCCAATACACTTTACATCTGCTAAGTTATCGGTCTCCTGCATTTACAAAGGTCTTTAGAATGAAACTGTGATCATGTTTCTTACAAAAATATATCCCCTCCTGGATTTATCTGTGCACGTAACCTTTGAAAAACAGCTGGTGTGGTTTTTCTCTTGATCTTATCCGCCTAGTCACGTTAGAAAATAATTTACTTATCGTCATACCAACAACCAAAATCAGTTAACCTTGTCCTAGCTCAAGCAGACCAAGCTCACCCAACTCTTTCACCATTAGACAGACATTTTATTAATCTTCTTAGCTCCACTTCCAGCTATGCAAAGAAATATACAAATTACAATAATTCTGAAATGCTATTTTAGATGTTATTCAAATGCTCATGATCAGATGATGTAAAATGTTTTCTGTGTAGTACACGAACAATGGTTATACTATAAATAATGGCTCAAAAGCAAAACGTCATGACTATATGAGGCGTGTGAGTTAAGTTTGGGGAAGCAAATTTTCACCATAAAAATGCACCTTTATAATAAAGCATTCCATGCATCATCGCATTTGCACTTATGCAAGCCTACTATTCTTAATGTGATGAGTAGATTGGATTGTCATAATTTAGGCTAATAATATAACTCAATCCCTGTTGGATGTAATGCTGAGCATGTATAGCGTACAGGCCTAGGCCAGGGCAACTGTCGGCCCTTGGAATAGTAGAATACACAAGGAGCAATTTCGAAATGTGGTTTTACATCAGCATTTTTGGGGGGGGGGGGTTGCTAAATTAGTTTAGCGGTCAGCTATCTAGACYTGTTATCATGGTCAAATTACCAGCCACCATTGATTTTGTTAGTCTCATTCATATATTAAACTGCAAGCATTTCTCTCCACCCTATGGCACAAATATATATATTATTGCAGGAAATGTATTGTAAAACAGCTAATCTTCCTCTCTGCCCCATGGCAAAATGAGTAAAATTGCATGAAATTAGTTAAATTGCTAAATCTTCTCTGCCCCGCGGCAAAATGTGTAGAATTGGAGGAAATTAACTCTAAAACGTTTTATTTATTTACACCACTGTCAAGATGGGGTCCACTAGCTCAAATAAGTTGATAATTGTTATAGTAAAAGTCAGATTAGTCTTATCATTGTTTTCTCCTGACAGCAATAACAGTTTACTTTCCAAACTAGGTTTTCTTGCAATTGTATTTCGAAATATTGCGAAATGCCTGGATGAGCCTTTGCTTTTCAATGAGTCACAACTAAACAATCATGCATTTGGTATTTGCCGTGTGCTGCATTTCCGACTGTAGGCAATGCTTATGGCCCACTGTGGGCAAATCATACTTTAGTAGCCCATTTTAAATGATTTTATTTATTTCTGTAGACAGGAATAGGCTAATTAGGCTATATCATTTTGGCCTTACGGACACGCCACCTATGGTCATGCCTAACTCACATGGATCGATGTGTGGCTAATTAAAGGGGGGGAAATCTATATTAATCTCTAATATCTGACCATCCACATCAATATTGTTGCGCTTAAATTGATCCATGTGAGCATAAGAGACAAAACTGAATGTTTATTGTAACAAGATAAACTATCTGCAGTAGTAATAGTACAACAAAATGGCTGTTGCGGTTGCCGTAGATCCCAAGCCAGCATCAGGGGCGGGGCGTCTAAGGGGCGTGGTGAGGAGCGATGGGGACATCCAGTCTGAGCTAGCAGTCTTCCTGCCTTCAGCGCAGACCTTCATTAACATCACCTCACAGTCCATTGAGAAACCCACCTCAAACCTGCAGAGGAAAAAAAGACACAAAAGTGAGTACATCAAACGCATCCAAAAGTCCTTGAAGTTCTGTCAAAAAGTGACACCCTAACTTTTGATGTGAGGTTGAGTAGGTTCAGTATTCCTAAACTGACAACTATGGTCATGTGAATAGAACATTTAAGCGCACAAACACCATACCACACAGTAAATTAGTCTGAGATAGTGTGTGTGTGTGTGTGTGTGTGTGTGTGTGAGAGATGGTGGTTCTTTCCACTGTGCAGACTGAAGTGGATAGAAGACGTGGAGGATGGTTCCGTACGTGGAGGGGTCTATGGCTCCACCGGGGGGGGTGAGACAGGGTTAGGAGCGGTGGTGGGGGAGTGTGTCCATGGGTACATTCATCTTCATCTCGTTCTCCAGGATCTGGACCAGCTGCTGCATGGAGGGCAGGTGACCCGACTCCAGCTTGGACCACACTGGCACATCTGCCCAGGTAGGTACAAACAAATCAACTCTCCGCACTCTTTTCTGTGTGATGTTTTACAATGATGCAGGGTCCGTGGAGGATTTGTGCATACTCATGCAAACAAGTAATGTGGCAAAGTGAGCCTTACCGTTTAACGTGATTTCAAACGCTCCTGTTGACATACACTGGTTTTCAATCATGTTGCTGAAGAAAAACACCATCATGCAGGCATAAATCTGAGAGAGACAAACAGAAACTCAATATCTACACCAATCGATGAGTGTTTTGCCATGGATTCCATCCTCTCTGGGGCAAAGTTCACTGGTTGTCAATTCAATACTTTGAGTTATAAAGTTTGTATATAACATGTATATAAGTGTTGATAACAATCTCAAATTGTTCCATAGCCTTACGTCTGTGTACCCAGCTCAAGGATAAAACAGCAACATGTTATAACAGTAGGCAGAGGAACACACAAGAGTAATGTAGTGCTCCTGTGTTACTACTTACATAACCCATGTACATTCTTATTTGCCCACAGTGTGTTTTGCATATACTATAGGCACCAAAAGTATTGGGACACTGACACATTTGTTGTTTCAGCTCTGCACTCCAGCACTTTGGATTTGAAATTATACAATGACAATGAGGTTAAAGCTTTCATTTGGAGGGTATTTTCATCCATATCGGGTTTCAATTTTATTGTAAATAAGAATCTACATTAATGTGGATGCTACCATGGTTACAGATAATCCTGAATGAATCATGAATAATGAGTGAGAAAGTTAATCATAAATATACCACCCCCCCCAAAAAAATGCTACCCACCCAGCATGTCTTGGGGGGAGGATATTTGTGCGTCTAACTTTCTCGCTCTACTGTTGGAGCTCACTGTATATATGGATGGGATTTCAATACTGCGTGCACTCTACTTCAGCACCACTGGCTCATGTTACCTTGGAGATCCAGGTTCATAGCCAGGGAAAACAACAAACAGTTGTTATGAACTCCCATGGGTAAGGTATGAGAGAGTGTCTCTCAGTAGTCACTTGTCTATGACTACTCTTACATTTTCAATGTATCTCTTAAGGACTGAGTTAAATAAACAAATCAACATGGCTATACTTAAACTGCAGAGTATTGTTATACAATAACATACGGTATGCCTGTGACGCTAACACCAAGTGYCATGTAGCATTTTTTCCTTAAGAGACTCACCTTATTCTCCTGTCCCCAGACCCAGACGCCTGGGGCTTGCATACCGCAGAGGGCAAAAGGGTCCTTGCCGATGATGATCAGTCCGATCAGTGCCAGCTTGAACATGGACAGGAAGGAAGCAACGTGTCTGAGGACAGCAAACAAGATGTCAACTTCCAGAGAGAGGGTAGAACATAGTGGCAGATATCAAGGTGTAAATCGTCAACAAAGAAAAGGATTTTGCACCCGGCGGTATGTGGTGTGTTAGCCCTTAGGCCCAGAACAGATGAAGACCTGAGGGTCAATTTGTTGTTAACAACCACACATGGGAGAATACATTGCAATACGCTTCCAATTTAAGTGTCAAGTGTTTCCATGGTATGGTGGCACACAGTGTAACCAGTTCTTTTGATATACACTAGATGTCTGATAGGGAGTACTGTGTTGAAGCCACTGTGCCTCCATCTTAGCACTCCTATAGATATTAATTTATTAATGTCTACATTATTATAGACACCTCAATGCATATTGTAATGACATTATGCATTATTACATTGTGAGCTAAACATAAAAATAAAAAGTAAAAACATTTTAATTAAAGTATAATTTTTTGAGATGACTAACTTGTCCCCACAACAACACAAACATGTAAATACATGTAATTTTGTCCTTGAAACATTAAACATTTAACTGAAATACTGTAGAATTCCATTCATTCCTATGGAGGACTGCTCCTACTGGGGAGTGCCAACATGGCCGACCGGTGGCTTCAAAGCCTCTCAATRGCCAATAGATAGCATCAGCAATCCAGGATTTATATACATCATTGAGTGTAATTTACCGGTAGAGGGGTAGAGGAAGGTAGTTCTCTCCCTCAATGCGGATGTCTGGGTACCGCTGGTACAAGACCTGCATGTACTCCTCAAACACCCTCTTGTACCCTCAGGAGATGCTGAGAGAGAGTTACAGAGAGTCAAACAGGGCCAGAGTCAGGGGAACAGACAGAAAAACACACAGTCCTCAGAGGCAAGGCTAGATACACTTGGTCACAGCCAAACATATACACAAACTAAAGTCCAAAGTCATCTTTGATTGGTTGTTGCGACTTCCATGCTAATACTGGTGTGTTGCCAGTAAAGCATGTGGTGACATTTCATTGTATGGCACACGGTTACTCTATTGTACAAATGCATAATTAAACTACTGAATATAACCATTTCACATTCCAAACACAAATCTCCCTTGGTCTGAGTTAATGCCATGCTCTTGATATGGTATAAATTAATCCAACAATTATTGCCTACATGGGTATGCAAATCACAGGATTAACTATTTGACAGTGGAAGTAGAGTAACTAACTAGATGTTTTTTCAAACTCACCACAGATGATTAATTAACAGACAAAACACGGTTGTCATTTAGCTACATAAACATGTGGATGTTGTTAGCTAACCAAAAATATTGCGCTGATTAAGGTTAGTTGACTACACCCACCCAACTTCCTGAACAGAATTAGTTAGTTAGTTACCTAATAGGATTTAACTAACTACAGTAGCTTTGCACTGCCGTAGTTAGGTTCGTTAGTTCGTTACCTCTAGCTAAATAATTAATTCAGGAAAAATGGGTTAGATCATGTTTTGAACAAAAATATGGGACGCTACACCAGTTTGACAGTCAATTTGTTTACATGGAAATTATAACGATTCTGGTTCCGAGACAGGAAATGCAAATTCGGTTTAGACTCACAGGCAAGTAGCTAATGCTAACTGAACAACAGAGGTCTACTCAAAATGTATTGTCCTCCCTTACCAGATTTGGAATTTAAGAAGTGGCCCTGTTGCAAATTGCATCTTCATCTTCTTAATGCCGCTGTTATCAGCCGACGCAGCACAGTACAAGGAGAGAACTCCTAGAAATATGATCGAAAAAGGTAGCCACCTCTCCGCCATTCTGCAACGATTTCTTCACTTCTGTATCAGTCCCGTGCTCCCGTCCCCCACTCTGCTCTGTGAAACTACTGCCGCGTTCACGTTCTAGACGGAACTAGGAAATACTGAAATTTCCGACTTGTTACCTGATTGAACGCGGCACTTATGTAACTGCAACCAGTTAGCAAGTCGGACATTTCAGAGTTCCGACTAGTATGAACGCAGTATATTGCCCGAGAAATTGAGTTAAGTGAAACGTCACAGTACAGAGTGAAAAAATAAGCACATGTATAATAAATTCTGTAATGTTTCTGAGTATGAATATACATGACAGTACACCTTTAAAGACACTTACAAAAAACACGTTCACTAGCCAGTTTTAAGGCTCCTGAGTGGCGCAGCGGTCTAAGGCACTGCATCTCGGTGCTAGAGGCGTCACTATAGACCCTGGTTCGATCACGGGCTGTATCACAACCGGCCGTGATCGGGAGTCCCATAGGGCGGCGCACAATTGGCCCAGCGTCGTCCAGGTTAGGGGGTAGCCTTCATTGTAAATAATATATTTTTCTTAACTGACATGCCCAGTTAAATAAAAAAGAACGTTGCTCAACCAGAGAAAGTCTGTTTAGAAAACATCTAAGAAGAAAGAGTGCCTTTCTATGTTATTGGAATGTAAATTTATTTCGCATGTATCTAAAAAAGGTTTAGTCCAACCCAGGGGACTAAAGGGGCCAGGGGTCAGGTTTTTTTTGTGTGTGGGGGGGGGATTGAAATTACTTCATTCAAAAGTGAAGTATGACATAGTAGCCCAATGAGAGGAAGCCCAGTGGCCGGCAGTAGGAGAAGATGAAACGAGATGGATTTTGGCCGACATTCCGCTAATTTTCTTATCGATTAAACATTTGATCTCAATACAGTTTTCTGTTACCAAAACTAGAATCTATTACTAACAGAGTGGACTAAAGTTTTTTTAAATGCCGTTGTTTATTCACAGAGTAGGCGTTCCTTAACGGAAATATGCAAATATATTAGAACACGCCAATGGGATCTCGCTAGCTTTTGCGTGTTCTGCCACTATGACTCATTTCTAGCCAATTGAAATGACAAGCTGTGGTCTATCTTGGTTTAGTTATAAAACTCTTTGGCATAGGTAAATAGATACACGTCATCATTAAAAACCGCATCACAAGAGCGAACGCTTTAAAATTGATGCGCAACGAGCGTTCAATGAGTAGGTGACCGTTTACCTGTACAATTGAATTATCAACAACAAAAAATATGTCAATTGTAATATTGAATTATCTTACTGCACACAACCAAGTGCAGTGCCTTGCCTGTCATCTGACTGTGGATTGGATATATTAGTACTGTAATGACCCTGCGTTTATAAGCGCGAATATCGACTCTGCCGCTTGAGTACATTCTGATCATTGTTTGTTTGGGTAACCATTGTCCTACCTTACATGTTCCCCTATACAAGAATGAAGACACTACTGAAATTAATTTTTTAAAACGACTGAAATTAATTTGAAATGAACATGTCACTGTCAATGCAGCCATCGAAGTCAAGTGCATTAGGTTTGCATTTACTACATATATCAAAGTCGAAAGAGCTGAAGTACTAGAATTGTGAAACTACACTAGCAAATGCAATAATATGGTAAGCGATAGTTTGTAATGATCAAAGTGGGAAGAACTATATCGCGACACAGTGGGCGGCGGAAAGATATAGCAAATATACATTGCAAGTTCGAAATGCGGTCTTCCTGTGTGGGCGGGCTTAAGACTTTGCATACGTAGACATTTGTCCTGCTTTTATTCTCCCTTTTGAAACATTTTGTACTGTAGAGTAGACGAGTGCCAGCTGCATACCAGTGAGCCATATTAACCATATAACTAACATTCCACATTTTTGTAAAATAATTCMTAACCTACTTATTTGGAAGATGGTCGCCAAACAGAGGATTCGTATGGCCAACGAAAAACACAGCAAGAATATCACGCAAAGAGGCAACGTAGCCAAATCTACGGTAACATTTGAACTATTTTATTTTGGTTTGCAAACGGGTTAAGGAATATGTTACTTAAAATGAGTAACTAGCAAATGCTTAATTGTCTGATTGTTTGCTAGTTTTTTTTGTTTCATTTTTTTGTCAACATATACTTATGCTTTGCCCTTAGTATATGCAAATTGCCAAGTTGCCCAGCTCTCAATCTTTGGTCAGCTGTTGCGGTAGTATCCATGAAATGTAACATCATACAAAGTTGTTTACATTCTATTTAAACAGCTGTATGTTTCTGATTACCGGTTTGAGAATTATACATGTTTGACCGTTGACATGTTAGTACAGTAGCATGACGTGTACTGTATTTGGTTTCACAGAGAAACCCTCAAGATGATAAGGTGGCTGTGGGACCCTGGCTGTTGGCACTCTTCATCTTTGTTGTGTGTGGATCAGGTGAGTTCTGTTGACTATTTTACTAATTTCCCAGTGATGATGAGCAGAACTCTGAAATTGATCCGTACTTTATTCCAGACACTTTTGTTGATCTGAAAGGATTGGAAAGGTGTATCCAACATTCTGCCGAGCTTGTCATAAGGCCAGATAAAACTAAATTGCTTACCTATCTATACCTTTGAGGTCTACAAGTGTAGATTTGGAACGTGAAATCGTAGTGCTGGGGCAAATTGTGTCCTCCCTTTGCTTCTTTCTTCATATCTGAAATGAGCATGCGTATACAGAATCTTTTTTTTTCTTTTTTTTCTCAACCGTGTGCAGGTGTTCACATTCCCACAGGTGTGATGTCTTGTACGACTTGTTATGTTGCTGAATATAACATTGAAATAAAAAACATATATCATAACCTTATCTCACAAACAGTCTTTAAAGTAGACCAGGGGTATAATCATTAGTCCAAACTGTAGCAAACAGAAAATCTTTTGCAACAAAAATTTGTTTCTATTGGACAAATTCAGGTAGGTCTCTCCCTGTTTGGTTCTGTTTGGTTCCTAGTGTAGACCCACGTCTACAGTATGAAAGTCCCACCTAATTCCTGGATCATGGACCACTCTGTTTTTGAATGGCCTTCAAGATTATATCATCAAATTCATATGTAAGATTATATTCATATTCGTGGAATAATTTACATTTACCTGATGCCTTTCATTAATGTTTTTCAATTATGTTTTATTTTTGTGTAATTGAACATGTTCAACGGCATTGGGTAGAATTAAATTAATCCACAAATACTAATAGAATTGTACATATACAGTATCTTAAATGGTCACGGTTTCATGATGCTATAATAAGGCCATTCAAAAACAGTGTGGGACATGATCCAGGAAGTAGGCAGGACCTTCATACTGTATTCAAACCAAGCAATGGTCTCATTAGGGGTTTGTTAGGCTCTTTAATATATGCCATATAGCAGACGCTTTTATCCAAAGTGACTTACAGTCATGCGTGCATACATTTTACGTATGGGTGGTCTCTGGAATCGAATCCACTACCCTGGCATTACAAGCGCCGTGCTCTACCAACTGAGCTACAAAGGACCACTATATCTCCTGACAGCCATAGGGTTGTCAGCCTTTGCACATCTATCTTTTTGTCAATATTTGCTTTTAACAGGCAATATCAATGCGTTTGTTGCCTCTCTCAGCTAATATTAGGGAAAGACAAATCTTGATAAGTGTTCGAAGAACTCCGCCTGCTAACTGTTGGGAGACTGTTTTCATCTTTTATCCTGGGTCAGACAGAATGTTTGTACTGTTTCTGTGTGGTCTGATTTGACATTTTGGCTTACTCCCTTGTMCTCCCCTCCCACTGTTTGTCCCAGTCCAGGCTTTTACTAGTCAGTGGGTTTGGCAACACTTTCAGAGATTCCAGCAGAATATAATAGAGGAATTACATTAGTCACCTTGGAAACATAAATTAATACTTTGCAGGAAAGGAGGGATATAGTCACACTGGCGAGTTAAAAGAAAGGAGAAAAGGTAGAGTAGACTATTCCAGCAGTACATTCTGGTCAGTTCCCAACAGTGTTCCGAGCTTCAATGGCGACTGCTGTTGTCAGTGAATAAAAACCTTCACTTTGGGTCAGGGTTTTCTAGCGTCATCTGAGGTATTCTTTGACTCAGCTAAATTCCTTGTCAATGAACTCCAGTGTAGATTTGTTTTCTTAACATCAGAATTATCTCTCTCCACAGCTATCTTCCAGATCATTCAGAGCATTCGGATGGGCATGTAGGATGACATGTCCACCCCGTCCATTCCACTCAGTATCCGCCGAACCAAGTACCACCTCTCTCAGCTCGATGACGTCCCATTATCCTTCACTCAACATTCTCAGTCTTCTTAAGTTGCACACAGCTAGGCCAAGGACGATGAGCCACTGTCTTGCACTTTTAGTGACTTTCTGTTCTTAATTTGTATTATTTTGTTTGACCTTTGTTATTTGTCTTTCTGGTTACTTTTGGCAAGCTCTGTCAAGTCATTCCTACCTTGTGCCTTAAATGATAGAGGTTAACAATTTTCAGCACACAACAAAAAGCCATTCAAGCTGCATTCCAATAGTGGGGTTTCTGAAATAATAAGGTGATGTGCTCTGTCAATCTCAGGCAAGTTGGCCATCTTGTGGAATTGTGAGCTCTGTTTTTGGTGGTCCTTTCTGGAAGTCTTATTTGCCACCACTTTGTTGTAATTTCAGTGTGTAATATGAACTACAATTTCTTCTTTCATTTAGTGTATTGAAAGAAATGTTCTGTTTTGCTTTGAACATGTTTTCTGTTTGGTAGAATGACCAAATGTCTTGGTCAGACTGGAAAGAAATTCAGCAACACAAATCTTAGCACAAGATTTGAAGCTGGATATAATACTCATGCCAAAAGAACAACTAAATGGTAGAAACCAGAGCCATGTATTTAGAAAGTTAGGACATTGAAGTTATGGCATTATGATCCATTTACATGACACCGTATAATCAAAGAGTTCCATATGGCAGCCATGTTAGCTCCCTATGGACAATATTAACCAATAGCAGTTCATGGAATTTTCTAAATTTTAAACAATGCTATGTAACTGAATGTCTATAATTAAAATACTTGTCATATAAATGAAATGCTCAAAGCCGCTAACATGGTGTTGGTTTAAGAAGTTGGGCAAACTCTATATGGTTTTGGTAGAAATTAGTGGTACGTAATGATAAGCAGTCCTATTGTTTTTTTGCGGTCTAGTCCTCATCTACTTTTTAAATATTTTGTATCTATTGATTGGCCCTCCTATTCTTGGGGCTTTGGGATTGTCAACTGATCCACAGTCAGTTGAATATGGATCAGTAAAAGTAAGAAGGACATCTTCAAGCTTTGATAGTTGATCTGACGTCCTGTCCTCATGTTTACGGAAACAGTTCAAGGCTCAAGCTTACTGGATAAACTGTAATTATCTTCACTAAACCAGTGTTTAGAAGTAAATATTAAGGGCTGGATGAAAATGTCAACCTGGTTATTTTACTGTGCATAAAGTATGCTGGCAATGTAAGAGCGAAATTAATTAAATATGATAATTGGTACATTATTTTGTGTGCTTTTCTTATGTAAGATACCAATCACCCAGAATAAATACGAACATATTTGCATGTACAGTTGAAGTTGGAAGTTTACATACAATTTAGCCAAGTACATTTTTAAACTCAGTTTTTCACAATTCCTGACATTTAATCCCAGTAAAAATTCCCCGTCTTAGGTCAGTTAGGATCACCACTTTATTTTAAGAATGTGAAATGTCAAAATAATAGTAGAGAGACTGATTTATTTCAGCTTTTATTTCTTTCATCACATTCCCAGTGGGTCAGAAGTTTACATACACTCAATTAGTATTTGGTAGCATTGCCTTTCAATTGTTTAACTTGGGTCAAATGTTTCAGGTAGCCTTACACAAGCTTCCCACAATAAGTTGGGTGAATTTTGGCCCATTCCTCTTGACCGAGCTGGTGTAACCGAGTCAGGTTTTTAGGCCTCCTTGCTCACTCACGCTTTTCAGTTCTGGCCACAAATGTTCTATGGGATTGAGGTCAGGGCTTTGTGATGGCCACTCCAATACCTTGACTTTGTTGTCCTTAAGCCATTTTGCCACAACTTTGGAAGTATGCTTGGGGTCTGCATTGTCAATTTTGAAGACCCATTTGCGACCAAGCTTTAACTTCCTGACTGATGTTGCTTCAATATATCCACATCATTTCCCTACCTCATGATGCCATCTATTTTGTGAAGTGCACCAGTCCCCCCTCCAGCAAAGCACCCCCACAACATGATGCTGCCACCCCCGTGCTTCACGATTGGGATGGTGTTCTTCGGCATGCAAGCATCCCCATTTTTCCTCCAAACATAACTTTGGTCATTAGGGCCAAATAGTTCTATTTTTGTTTCATCAGACCAGAGGACATTTCTCCAAAAAGTACGATCTTTATCCCCATGTGCAGTTGCAAACGTAGTCTGGATTTTTTATGGCGGTTTTGGAGCAGTGGCTTCTTCTTTGCTGAGCGGCATTTCAGGTTATGCCAATATAGGACTCGTTTTACTGTGGATATAGATACTTTTGTACCTGTTTCCTCCAGCATCTTCACAAGGTCCTTTGCTGTTGTTCTGGGATTGATTTGCACTTTTTGCACCAAAGTACGTTCATCTCCAGGAGACAGAACGCGTCTCCTTCCTGAGCGGTATGACGGCTGCGTGGTCCCATGGTGTTTATACTTGCGTACAATTGTTTGTACAGATGAACGTGGTACCTTCAGGCGTTTGGAAATTGCTCCCAAGGATGAACCAGACTTGTGGAGGTCTCCAATTTTTTTTCTGAGGTCTTGGCTGATTTCTTTTGATTTCCCCATGATGTCAAGCAAAGAGGCACTGAGTTTGAAGGTAGGCCTTCATTTTCTGGAATTTTCCAAGCTGTTTAAAGTCACAGTCAACTTAGTGAATGTAAACTTCTGACCCACTGGAATTGTGATACAGTGAATTATGAGTGAAATAGTCTGTCTGTAAATAATTGTTGGAAAAATTACTTGTGTCATGCACAAAGTAGATGTCCTAACCGACTTGCCAAAACTATAATTTGTTAACAAGAAATTTGTGGAATGGTTGAAAAACGAGTTTTAATGGCTCCAACCTAAGTGTATGTAAACTTCCGACTTCAACTGTATGTACACACACATACATCAGTGGAGGCTGCTGAGGGGAGGATGGCTCAAAATAATAGCTGGACTAATATCAAACACATGGTTTTGATGTTTGATTCCATTCACTACATTCCAGTCATAACACTTCGTTCCAGCCATTATTATGAGACATCCTCCACTGGCATGCATACATACATAATATTGTAGTTTCCTGAAAAGAATTTGCCTGAATAGTTAGTTGCCTCAAGGTGGCAGAATAATACCGTTCTCCGACTTCAGAGATTTTAGCGTAAAATTCACCGGAAACATCAGACCACGCATAAAAAATAACGTCATTTCCTGGAAAAATGTTCTGGTTGTTGTAGTTCCTATGTGGAGTAAACCACATACTGTAATGTCTTTGAGTAAACCTGTCAATCCGAGGATTGCAGAAGTACTGTGTTGATAATCCGTCTGCTCTTCCCCTCTACATATCGAGCTGCTGGCACAGTTCGTGACATTGGACTAACGTTACCGGCATGTTGGGATTCGGTAAATTGTTATACTAGCTAGTTGTTGAATTTAGCGTTAGCCAACAGCTAGCTAGTTAGCATCAGAAAGCGCACCAACTTCACAGTCAGTAGGTAGCAAAGATTTTCATAGAACACTGCCTATGAGCTAGTTTGCAACAGTAACGTTAGCTACTTCTACACTACARACCCCAGGCCAAGCACAACGGTAAGTTCGTAAATCATATTACAGCTAAGTATTTTTAGCTAGCTAGCTATAGTGTGATCAGATTGGTTTTCCAGAGAGTTATACTTGGCACAACTGGCTACCTAGCTAGCTACGTACTTTGTTGGATTGTCAGAGATAGTCAAACTAATATATGGAAGACAGCTTGTTAAGACTGGACATCTGCACTTCGAGGTCACTCTCTCTTTGTCAGTTAAACGAAGCTAGCTACGTGTGATAACCCCTACCTCCGCCTTTCTCTCTACTATTAGATGACAATCGATTGCTGTAGATTGTAGCCAGCAGATACGCCCCGTTTGCTTACAGCTGCACAAGGTCGGACAGGCTTCCCGTGTAAATGCATCCATTGGCATACTTCCATCCAAACAGTTTGGTACAGTTAAGCATATTTTATGACAACAGTTTGTGACGTTTTGGTCTTCGGCAAGGTTTTTGTTGGCTGGTCGTGCACACACTTTTTTTTGAGTCAATGCTCCTTTATTGGTGATTGTTGTCAGTGTTTGTTGTCAGTCAACAAGAGATGACACATTTTCATGCAATTTTTTTCACTTAAGAAATACTGCACCAAACATCCCAGTTTGATGTAAAATTGCGAGACAGATCTCCTTGGCAAAAACGTCAAAATTAATGATTTCTTTAGTTATTTTAGATTCATTCTGACTATTTTGAGAAAGTGGCTACAGTGACTCAAGATGGGTAAACAGTAATATTGCTGCTTTTTTTCTTGTTATTCAAGTATAGATACTTTCAAGTGAAGGTCGAAGGTTCGTCTCGAGAAAATATTTTGTGTGCATGAACAACCGGGGGAAAAAACTTTTGGAAAGTAAGCATGCGGACGCCTTTACTCGACACAGGAAGCCCGTCTGACCCTTGTGCAGCTGTAGGTGAGCCTTCCATGAGATCAGTAGTGGGTTGTGACTTTACAAGTATTATTATTTTCCAGTCTACAGACAATAATCTTCTAGCAAAGTGGGTGGGGGAGGGAGGGAGTGAGTGAGTGACAACTTTGGTGATACATACACACACCATACGTTTTACTATCCGTGTGTGAACCTAAAATTGATTTAAATTAAAAATCATATTTTCAATAATCCCTAACTCATATCACTATCCCCTAACCGTAATTGTAGCCCCAAACCTAACCGCTAAGCATAAAATAGCCTCTGTACTCGTGGGGAAGTGGGAACTGTCCCAATGAGGGAGACTTTTCCTTGTTTTTCTATCCTTGTGGGGACTTTTGGGGATTTCCGGTACCCATGAAGATAGTAGTACAAGCCCACACAGTCACTTTGCTAGATGATGTAGACTGGAATGGAATACTTTTTGTAGTTTAAAGTGGCTAACTGGTCCCATGGAACATACACACGGGTAAATAGTTATGAGAACGTTGTGTTTTAACTGTTTCAGTTTGGCACCAGTTTACATTTCAAGTAGCCTATCACTTTTGTTAGTGCAATTAGACGAGGCAAAAAATACATATCTTAAATTCTTAAAATTTGCATATTTATTATTTCAACACCAGTCCGTGCATGAAACCTGAACGGTATTAGTGTCGACTTGAAAGTGTGGGTGATTGAAAGGCCAGTGAACGTGTTCACCGAGAACATGCCTGGGTTATTATGTAACCGCACCATTCGACCCTGCCGGCAGACGCAAAGACACCACTCGACCTTTCTACCTCCTTGTAGTGCCTAGTGGATGGACGCCGCCCTGTGGTGGATAATGGAATTGGTGTGAATTGCATTCAATGTAGACTCACTGGGGAGAGACTGATCTATGACAGACAGGTAACTGCCAAAATAAAGGAAACACTTGAGTTAATGAGGGATACAAAGTATATTGAAAGCAGGTGCTTCCACACAGGTGTGGTTCCTGAGTTATTTAAGCAAGAAACATCCCATCATGCTTAGGGTCATGTATATAAATGCCCAGTTGCCCATCATTTTGACTACCATGGCTAGAAGAGAGATCTCAGTGACTTTGAAACAGGGGGGTTAAAGGGTGTGTGTGTGTCAGTCACCAGATTTAAAACCAATCAAACACTTATGGGAGATTCTGGAGCGGCGCCTGAGACAGCGTTTTCCAACACCATCAACAAAACAGCTGATGGAATGTCTCATGGAAGAATGGTGTCACATCCCTCCAATAGAGTTCCTGACACTTGTAGAATCTATGCCAAGGTGTATTGAAGCTGATCTGGTGGCTCATGGAGGTCCAAAGCCCTATTAAGACACTTTATTTTGGTGTTTCCTTTATTTTGACAGGCTTATTTCTTACAAAGGTATAACCTTCAGTAGCTGCAATAAGACTCCTTGTTTGCACATCCCGCTACAGGTGAATGTTGTTTTTGTCCATGCAGACAGCAAATTATCTTTTTTGGAATAGTGCATCTTATTGCTTTTTTTCTTTAAGCAAGATGATAGCTGTTATGGTGTGTGTGTAACATTTCAGCCCCGGGATGGAGGCCCACAGCTCAAGCCGGTCCAGCCTGTCCAGGAAGAGGAGGAGAGATGGGTCTAACGGAGAGACCGAGGAGGTAGAACGGCCAGGGAAAGTCCCAAGATCCACCGTGGTGAGTGAGAAAGAGGCTTTGTGTGTGAGCATTTACAGGGAGTTGATGTGTGTTGGTTAAGATAAGATAGTGAGTCATGATTCTTAGGAAGGAAACCCTTCTCATGGTTGTCATGGTAATTATGTGTATTCGTACACTAGGGTTTAAAAGATCCCGCCCCCTATGCTGATGAGCTAGAGTCAGCTGAGGACACTCCATACCTGCGAGTCAGTATGGAGGAGGCCAAGAGGGGAACTCCATGTGAGTCGCACACACATCAACACACACTACACTCAGAAACACATCTGAATCACTCTCAAACTGTAGCAAGCAGCACCATTCAAAAGACATGAACAGTTCTGAAAATATAAGGAATGTTTCTCTTTTGACGTGACCTGTGATTGGCTATCATCACCATCATGTCACTCTCCCACAGTTGATAGGCCAGTTCGGGTATATGCAGATGGCATCTTTGATGTGTTCCACTCAGGCCATGCCCGGGCCCTCATGCAGGCCAAGGGCCTCTTTCCGAACACACACCTCATTGTGGGCGGTGAGTGTCTCACTCTGGTTGTCAACCTTTCCTTGCTCAACATGCCTTGAGTGCCCTCTTGCTGGTTTACTGTCTGTCCATTTATTTGGTTCTTCGAGGAAATAGTTTTTCGGAGGCATAATGCCAAGCACCCTCTATGTAAAGTGCTAGAACTAATTCAAGTTTATTCACTTCCCCTGAACCCCCGKGCTTCTTTTCCTCTCGTCTCAGTGTGTAGTGATGACCTGACACACAAGTTCAAAGGGTTCACGGTGATGAACGAGGATGAGCGCTACGACGCAGTCAGCCACTGCCGCTACGTGGACGAGGTAGTCAGGAACGCGCCCTGGACGCTTACACCCGAGTTCCTCTCCAAGCACAGAGTGAGAGAGAGGGAAGGATGGGGGGAAATGGAACGCAATTTTGTGCGTTCAGAATGTGTATTTTGTCTGTGCAGTGTATAATGTATTCCTTCTCTCATTCACCCCCCTCACCCCACCAGATCGACTTTGTTGCCCATGACGACATCCCATATACATCAGCAGGCCAGGACGACGTTTACAAGCACATCAAGGAGGCGGGTGGGTATCATGACAACCAGCAGGAATGTCCAAAATGAATGTCCTGGTACCGTGTGTCTGTCACGATGACCTCTCACCGTTTGGCCCCTTGTACCTACAGGCATGTTTGCACCTACCCAGAGAACGGAGGGAATCTCCACCTCGGACATCATCACGCGCATCGTCCGCGACTATGATGTGTACGTGAGACGCAACCTGCAACGCGGCTACACGGCCAAGGAGCTCAACGTCAGCTTCATCAATGTAACACTTCATGTTACTATCATTCTTATTAGTAGTAATGATGGTATTTGGTTGTGCCGACTTTTGATGAGTCATAAGGAGCAGTAGTTGTGAGAGGTAGCTATTTGTCATTGGSATCGCAGTGCTTAAGGCGTCACTACAGACCCGGGTTCAATGCCAGGCTGTGTTACAGCCGGCCCATGACCGGGAGACCCATGAGGCAGCGCACAATTGGCCCAGCATCGTCCGGGTTAGGGGAGGGTTTTACCGGTCGGGATTTCCTTGTCCAATCTCGCTCTAGSGACTCCTTGTGGCGGACTGACTTCGATTGTCAGCTGGACGGTGTTTCCTCCAACACATTGGTGCGGCTGGCATCCGGGTTAGGCGAGCAGTGCGACTTGTTAGGGTCGTGTTTCGGAGAACACATGACTCACGACCTTCGCCTCTCCCGAGTCCGTAGGGGAGTTGCAGCGATGGGACAATTGGATACCATGAAATTGGGGTGAAAAATGTATATTTGTCATGGGTGACAGTGGAATCAGAATTAGTTGTGGTACTAGTTGTATTTGAATAAAAGCTGCTAGGAAACATGATTTGTTTACTAGTTTAGTGCAGCCTCACTTGCCAAGGTCTGGTGTTATGACACTGCACTGGTATGACACTGTGTCCCTGTCTTTCAGGAGAAGAAGTACCACCTGCAAGAGCGTGTGGACAAGGTGAAGAGGAAGGTGAAAGATGTGGAGGAGAAGAGTAAAGAGTTTGTGCAGAAGGTGGAGAACAAGAGCATCGACCTCATCCAGAAGTGGGAGGAGAAGTCCCGGGAGTTCATTGGCAACTTTCTGCAGATGTTCGGCCCTGAGGGAGCACTGGTGAGAACTTTTTGTTTTGTGTGTGTATTGTAATGTAGACTAGAATGGTGTCTTTTGTGGCAATCCTAATTTACTGCTCTGGAGAATAATATAGTGTAGAGTTCAATGGAAGATGTCATGCTGTAGATCCACGTGGATTTGTTTTATAGCCTAAGAACAACAAATTAACTTGAAATCTAGACTGAGATGCCACCTCTCTCTCTCTCTCTCTCTAGAAGCACATGTTGAAGGAGGGCAGAGGCCGCATGCTGCAGGCCATCAGCCCCAGCAGCAGCCCCACCCGCGAGCGCTCCCCCTCGCCCTTCTTAAACAAGCCCTCACCTTCCCCTCCATCCCACCACAGCGCAGCACGGGGATACCCCATCAGCGAGGATGATGAGTCTGATGAAGATTAAGGCTCCCCTTTTTTTTTAGTCTGTTAATCCCGCCCCTCGACAATATCAGCATTCAACCCCTCCAAACAAATCATCAGTATGTCCACTTATATCTGTATAGCATTGTCTCTCACTTAATTTGCTCTACCCGTTTCATTTTTTCACTCCCTTTCTCAATTGGTGTCCATTTATGGACTGTACTACTTCATCAGTCAGAGGGGGGTTAATGCACATTGTAGCGGTCACATCTCTTTATTTTATTCAGTCAGTAACCACTACTCACTGGAGGCATTTGGAGCTGTGTGTTCATTACCCTTCATGTTACATTTGTCACTTTTAAATTTTAATTTCACATATATTATTTCTCACTGATAGGAACATTTCTGATGCACACTTCCTACTCAAGATGTTAATCTTAGCGAGGTGATTTTATTTTGTTAACCTTGAGTTTAGTGGGGAATTCATATTCATACATATTGTGTTGAGGGGTGTTCGGTGCACTGTTGAATTCCTTCTCAGCAGAGCTGAGTCTTTTTCTTTGCAATGTAGGAACCATCAGTCCCTTGATCTCCCCTTGAAGTGTTAGTGTCTGAGTGTGTGCATGTATGTGTGTAAACTGCTAGTTTGTGTAGGCATGTCAATGTCCTCCATCTATGGACTGACCTGGATTCAGCTTGACCTGTTTTGCACATAATAATGCTTAGTTGGTTTTGATGGTCAGTCTTTGGACAGTGGACTTCAAAGTATAGTGCCCAGCGTTTGAACTACAGAACTAGATCTCGTTCAGTAGGGCTCAAAGGGAAAACTTATTTCCAGGAGGTTCTRGTAAACCCCCCCCCAAAATGTGCCCAATAACAAGACTTCATTTAAAAAAACGACTGGAATACAATTTTATCCCGGTCCCATCTCTCCTCCTGTAGTTGGGCATTGTTTGTTTTTGGCTGTTGGCCCACCCCTTACTGGTCTTTGTCTCGATGGTGGCAAAGCAGGAGTGTTTGTTTTATTTCCTATATACAGTAGGGTAGCTGAAATATGGGATTATTTTAAGCATAGTATTGTAACCATGTTAGATTAAAGAATCAGTCCACTAAAATGTATCAGTTAAAATTGCTTCTCAGTAGGGGCATGGGCTATAGATCACTTGGTGGCAAGAGTTGTCTAACTATCCTTCCACTATATACATGGATACAAGAACAATGTTTTACTGTTTGGGTTGAATTTGTTTAGCTCCTGAATGTGCAGGGCTAAGAGAAACCAGTAGAACATGTAAATGGWATAAATAAAGTTAACCATGTTGAATCCTCAATCCCTGGTCCTGCTGTATTAATGTGCTTGATTGTGAAACTCAATGCTCATTGATCACACGACCGAGAAACAGTTACTACACTCCAGACCAGCCACACATTAAATCAGAGAACCCTGCTCAGTGCATTAGCTGGACCTATCCTTCGGGTTTTGTAAAATATTGAGATTGATTGGGCTGTGACCCTCGTCAAATCAACAGTAATCTACGCCAGGTCATGTTGTATCGTTCAGAAACATCTTTTCCATAATGTATTCTCGCAAGGCAGACAGCACGTATGCATTTTTATCAAGAGCAAACATTTATGCATGTGAAACCATGTATCTATCCCAAGTCATTGCTTGACATGTCACTTTGTTTAGAAATTTGTTCAATCACTTCTCACCTTACAATAAGGCACAAGGGTTTGTGGTATATTGGCCATATACCACAACCCCCACCGAGGTGCCTTATTGCTATTATAAACTGTTTACCAACGTAATCAGAGCAGTAAAAAGTTGTAACATCTGTGGTATGCTGTCAGACAATCAGGACATGAACCACCCAGTTTATAAAACGTGAAAAAGACAATGACAAGCGGAGCTGGTTACATGATGGGATTTTACTGGACAGTCACCAGGTTTTACAAACAAGGAGAGCCAGACGAGGCAATGTGACACCGGGGGGGGGGGGGGGGGGGGGGGGGGGGCGACCTCATCACAGGCTCTGAAAAGGCAGGTCAGTGCCAAGCCACTGTAGTGCTCAGGTTGTATTCCACCCAATGAAACAAACTGCTAATTAAGCTACACTAGATGCATTTCACAGGTAAGAGAGGATGTTGGACTCAAAAGGCCATTTTAGAAAAAGGATGGATCACAAGGGGACTCTTCAAAGACCTTGACCCTATAATAAAAACTGCAGACTGGACAATAACACTGACCCCCACTTTCCTCCAACATTATGGACCCTTCAATACCACCCCTGCCAGTTTTCAGGTTATTTGTATTCTTTCTTACAGGAGCAGTTTGTTTGCAAGTTGAAGGTAGACTCATCGAAATGATGTTGCCATGAGCAGCACTGGCTATTGAAATGAGCAAGATGCAACACTTAGCTCAAACAGTGCAGGGGTTCACAGCGTGGTAGCCAGGGCACCAAAATAGCAAGAGAAGTTGAGCCCTCGCGCTTCAACGCTCTTAGTTGCTGCAGAAAATGACCCACTATGCTGTTTACTTTCTACATCATATCACCGAGTCTACCTTTAACTATAGTAAGAGATGCCATACTATGGTTCACATTTTGCATATACAGTATCTGTACATTATGCCAGTTTTTTAAATATCCCCTAACATTGAGGAATAAAGGGAAGAGAGATGGACATAAGAAAAAATGTAAAGTGTGGAGGGAGAAATGCTAGGTATGCCTCAGCTCGGTCTAACATCGAGTCTCGTAGATGCCGCTTCGGCCAATGTAGCGCACCCATTTGACAACATCATAGATCACTGTAGTTCAGCTTGGACTCAACACCTTCAAGTAACGCACCTTCAGCCCAGAGGGGGCAAAACGGAACCTGCGGGGGACAAAGATATCCAGGTTAGGAGTTGTACGCAACTGCATATTAATACGTTAAGCTGAAATGCTCAATTATCATTGCGTGTGACTACAGCCATACCTCAAAGTTCATGGAGATGGGAGGACGGGCCCACTTCTTCTTATCGTTGGTGGGCAGTAGCTCGATTTCAGCACTGATCTGAGATTCCTTCATCCCAGCCATGCGCTTGATCCTACATACAGGAAACACACACCAATACAACAAAAGATCAGGGGCACACACATTCAACATCAGAAAGAGACATTCACAATCAAGGAAGGAGATACAAAACAAGAGTGTGATCTTTGATACTGTGATGGAGAAGGAGAGGGTTAAAATAACACTAACTTCCATACGATGGCGTTCTCGCTGGCCTTGTACTTGGCCTTGCCTTTCATGCAGATCACCTGGACACCGCTTGTGTTGAGCGGCGTGGGAATGCGCACCTGGAGCCACAGAAAACATGTCATAACACGATAAACAAATTCTCATACAGCAGTCTAAACCTGAACTTTTTATAACAATAGCTGAAATGAACATAAACCTGGTATTTTCTTGGTCTGAGACAAAACATAAGGTAACTTCAAAAGAGGAACAGGTTTACCCCAAGGTTACTAACCACAATCTAAAAAGACAAAAGGCTGAATAGCTACCTCAATTTTCTGGGCCAGTAGCGAGGGTTTGAAGTTGGACTTGATGACCACTTTGACCTCCAGTTTTGTGCGGCCCACCTCCCTGACCAGCGGAATGACTCGGAAAGGTAGGATGATGTCTTTAGTGGTACGGTACCTGGTAAAACCACACCAAACTCATGTCAAAGCAGACACACGCAGGGGGCAACAGAGTACAAAGACGTACAAAGATATAGGCCGGGTAAAATCATCGGGCACATCTGAATAAATGCACACAGAAAGCGAAATGACATGCGCGTTCACAGGGTAATATAGGTTTGAAGTTTAGCCTGTGACACTTACCTCATGAGCTCATACTCTCCATCCGGGGGGATGAAGCTGATGCTGCGCTCCGAGTCAAACTTACTGAGACGCACACACTGGTTGAATGTACAGTCGTCGATGGCTATGGACTGCTTACCACTGGTACTACAGGAGCAGAGGGAGAAGGGTTGACTGTCTATGCACCATACACACCTGTTCATACAGACATTCAAAACTAACACAAACCAGTCATTTAAAAACGCACTACTCTACATGCCCCACTTCCTAACACGTCACCACCACCCAAACACACTCACAACACATAGACACACAAAAAGGGATACCATGGCAACACAGCAACCCAGTGGATGCTATCCCTGTCAAAGACTGGGTCAGGGTTAAGGGTCAAGCGGGTGGGAATGTGGGTAATAAAGACTCTCACTGATGACTAAGAAATACACAACCATTGGGAAGTCCACTAAAGATTTGAGAAGGCTAGTTYGCTAATTGAAGAGAATGTCACACTATTCGGTTAATACAGTAAATGTTGGGAGCCTCCTCAAATGCTTAGTAAAGCAGTCGCCATTAATGACACCAAAGACAAGACAGCAGGGAGGTATGTGAGTAAGGCCAGATATCAATACAGTACCTTCCTCCTCCCCCCAAATCACTGAGGTACAGAACAAGAGAGGGAAAGAAAGATGTATCGAATGGAAAAAATGGTAAGTCTCAACACAAGCTCTATATAGAGGTCTTAGTCCAGGGACTGACAGTTGGTCTGATAAAGATCACATTCCTATTTCCACAGAAGGTTAAATCAGAATCAACACCACTGCCTATCAGTCTGAATAGTCCAAGTTGAAAATCAATTGAGAAATACATTCTTTATCTGATTCTGCAGCACAAGTCTCTTGTATTACGCTCCAGCCCTTTAATGACAAGCTCTGTCCAGAGTTGGGRTCAAATTCTTTTCAATTCAGAACAGGAACTAAACTGAAATTCCAATTCTCCTCATGAAATTGGCAATTGGAATTTCAGTTTAGTTCCTGAATTGAAAAGGAATAAACACCAACCCTGGGTCCATCCAAAAACAGCCCCTCTTACTCACCTCTTTCCCACCTCATCAGTGACACCGCCTTTACCCGCCTTATCAATGACAATTTTGTCATTCATGCCAAATTTGCACTCCGGCATTCCGCTGAGGTAGCTCTTCATTACCACACGGCCGGACACGTGGGCACTCAGGACCTGACCTGGAGGGGATAAAAGTGAAAGGTTCAATCATTAGGGCCTTTTCTCAATCGCATACTCCTCGTGTCCTCTCTCCTCAAAAACCATTGGAAGAGAAGCTGAGAGGGGAGGGACCTCTGGCTTTCTCATTCAATGGGTTTTGAGACGGCGAGGAGAGAGGACGTGAGCACTATGCCATTGTGATTCTCCCATTGAAACATTACTCCTACACTTCCCCTAGTTATTTTTGCTCTTAGCATATTCAACACCTGTTTAGGCAGTTTACTTTCAAGTGTTATGACCAACATTCACCTTGAGGCGACATAAGCAGGTTGACACTCTCCAGCACATCCAAGAAGAGCTCATTGCGCCGATACTTGATGCCTTCGCGACGCCAACCAATCTGCCCAGTCACCTGACTAGTGATCTGAGACTGCTCTTCCTTTGTCTGGAAAAAGAGGCAGATCAACATGATATGAAGTGGAAAAAACAACATATGGTTGAAACCAGGCCCAATGTCCCAAATAGAACTGAAATCAACAGCCCAAACCAAATGAGGCTCATCATTACCTGATGCTGCAGCCGGCCGTGTCCACAATCCCAGAGAAAGAAGAAACAATAGGAGAAACCTTTAGAAAACAGTTGGAAAACAGACGGCACACAGTTCTGCTACAGAGCCCATTGCAGAGCTCATCAACAGTGACAAGGAGATACTTCTCATCCTCACCTGGCCCTTGATGCCCTGCTGGGTGATGAAGGTCTTTAGTGCTCCGGTCTCAGAGTTCTGGGGATACCCGAAGTCCAGGATCTCTGCACACAAAACAAAGAAACCAAACCATGAATAAATGATGAAGGGTAAGAGAGAGTAAAGAAGATCCGAAAGGCATGACTGTGCGAAGTGACAGTTACCGTCGAGCAGCTCATAGATCAGCACAAAGTTGTTCTTGATGTTCTCTTCGCTGACCTTGCCAAAGTAGGCGGCCATGACGTCACACATCTTGTAGAGGAACTCGAACACCATGGCAGCGTTGACATTCTGCTTGGTGACCGCCGCCAGCCAGATGTTGGAGCGCTTGACATGGAAGAAGCTGGTACGTGCAATGTTGGTCACAGGAGAGCGCACCTGCTGCCGGGCATGGATCACATTCACACGGAATGCGTCCACCGCGTTGCGCCTGAGAAAAGGAGGTAGAGAGAGCAAGATACGGATGACTTATGTCAGGAGTAAGGAGCAAATGTGGAAGAGGATCTTCCTCCTATCTGCAGTTGATCACAACAAAAGCAAACTCATAATAACACGCTCTTGATTAATACGCACATATACATAAGTAGTCTGTAAAGTAATGTGTATAAATTACCAGTCTCCTCTAGGCTTTCAGAGGGATAGTCACACACTAATCACCTACACTACCTTCCATACATTCCCTTTTCAGACCTTCTACTTGACATCCAAGATGTATAAATCACTACAGTTCTTACTACAGATGAGGCAGCATGTCCAGACAAGACTGACGATTCTCAATCAGTGATGTGCAATATTCTGGAATAGATCCTTAGGTGCCGGGTCCACAACTTCTGTGAGCTTGACAGTAGTGAAAATGATATTAACTACTAAGCAGTAGCTTTGTGGTCAATCATACCTTTATTTGGAACCAGAGCCGATCCAGGGAAATAGTTCCCAGAAATATGAATCTCTGGAACCAATTTCAGATTACAGACTCTGCAGAGTCAGGACTGCACTAGTTAAGACAGATGGAGGTAAAGATGGATGGGGCACTGGTACCATACTAGCTCATTTAACAGAGTCTGTCCTGCTGTTTTTTCAGAAGGTAATGTCCATTAAGGAGGGAAAAGACACTATATATACACAAAAGTATGTGGCCACCCCTTCAAATTAGTGTATTTGGCTATTTCAGCCACACCTGTTGCTAATGTGTATAAAATCAGTGGGGCATTAGTTGGTTGCAATAATTAACTTTGTTTTCTTCGGTCACTGATATGTCAGGTGACATGCTGAAAGGGTCATCAGGTAGTTGCTGTAGGTCAGAGGTCATGCATTGGGAGTCAGGAATTGGTTACCATGGGTCAGGGGACATGCTCGATAGGCTGGTGCATTGCTTACCTATTCCTACAGTGTCAAAGATGGCGATATGGAGGAAAAATGGCAAACGGATAAAGAGGGATGATGTAAAGGAGAGAAAGACAAAATGCACACAAATACATTTTTGTGCATGTACATAGAGCGAGTAACATTGTGTTGAAATACCATCCATGGAAGAGGAACACTGTAGTCGGCAACCAAATGCAGTTTGTGTTAAAATGAATTACTTTTATCACCAATGTGGTTGAATTTAAGACTTGTCTTAAAATCTTAAGCAGCTTGAATGTGTCGAGTCTCATCTGGAAAATCTTGGCAGTTGAATGTATTGATTCTGCATCAATCCGAGCTGTAGTGGTGTGGTTAGATAGTTGGTTGAGCATTTGCTACTCCAGAGAGCTTGCCATGTCTGAGACCCGATACAATAGCGACTATCCACAAGATGATATAGTCGGGCTATTAGCCCAGTTATTTTCTTTGGTGGGTGCAAAAATCAGTGGACCCATCTGTTGAAATCTTCCTGTTGGATGAGTTGTTTTGTTTATCAAAGAGTCAATTTAGAGTACGTTTTTCTAAATTTTCATCTGACAACCAAGGTTACAATAAAACATTCCAACATTTCTCAGACGCAATATGAACTATGAATACTTGTTCCATTGTTATTTATATAGCTTTCACAATATATTTGTAATGCTAGTCCAATATCTCGGTAGTAAAAACATTGTTCTCAATTTCAAAAAAGACAATTACCAGCCCATGTTAAATAAAGCCTTACAAGGCTCGACTGTACTTCTAATAACCGGTTTACACTAATTCCTCTACATGTAAAAACTGCCTTCCACCTCACTTTCCTAACCACTAGATAAAGAGGAAGGACATGAATGACTAATGAAAGCAGTTACTATAACTATGATCTTGCGAATTAGAGGTTAGGTTTGACAAGGGGCTAGAATTAGAGTGATTGATACACAGTGCATTGAGGTGATGATGCCTGTAAAAATTTTACACATACACTCCATCACCTATTGGAGGAAAAGACCAATAACTTAAATGGCATTACACTTGTTTTAAGATCAAAGTTAACATAAGTAATTACAATTATTTATTTATTAGGCTGACCCCATTTAGTCGACTGGTCGATTGTTTGGTCAAGTCTGTTGGTCGACAGATTTCTTTAGTCGAGCAGTAGCAAATTTTTGTTTGTTGCTAAATATCATGGTGTACAATACACCTCTCTGATTGGTGTCTGTGTGGACTAATCCATTGTGGAGGCCGTGGGGATGGCACAGTCCATTAGTCTAAGGAAATCGTATATGGTTATATTACATAAGAACAATGGTGCAACAATAATACAAATAATATTTTATAACAAATGCTCTTTCTCCCGCGTTGGATACTGGTTGCTCTCCGTGGTTCTGAAACACATCAATGCGCTGTTGAATTATCTTTTCCTAGACCATGTTGCTATGTGCATAATAGCAAAGTTAACCAGTATATTGGTGTTGAGAACAATGCAGTGGAGGCAGCAGCAGAATGAAGAGATCAAAAAACAGCCCTTGCCTTATTGACTAAGAAAAGTGAGGAAATCCCAACTTAATTATGTACAGATCCTGCTTCTGTTTCCTGTGAGTGTGTTTAATAGCCTACTGAATCCGTGAGCACGAAGCCTCACGCAACGACATGTCAAGTAAACAACTACACAAATGGTTGTTTTTAATCTTCGCTGTAAAGGCTTTACTTTTTTTCATTAGAACAGCTTCTGGTATTATTTATCATATATTTAGTGTTGTTTACATTGTTCCAAATAGTCCGAAAAACTATATTTCTGGTAATAATGCTCCTTTTTCTTGATTTCCTTATTGTTAATATTATGATCATTCTAATAATAAGTAATGTAATCATCATTAGTAGGCTTAGTATAGTAGTCTTGTATTACCACGGTCAAGCTGTAGGCATATGAGTACATTCTGTTTTGTCTTAATACCGTAACTTAGGCCTATATTTCAATACTTATAGGCTACTGTATCAATAAATCGTCACACAGCATATGAGTCATTCGTGATTTGAAATGCAATCAAGCATTTTAGTTTAAAAAATGTTTTATTTGCTTAAACAATAATAAACCATTCCATTTCGGAAATTGCATTCACGAATGATTGCGACTGTTTAGGCTGCTGTAATAAAGGCTTAACAAAACAAAAAAAACAGACTCCGGTACGCTTATAATGTATTTGGTGTTGTTTACATTGTTCCAAACATTCATAGTTTGTTATAAGCTATTTATTGACATGATTATGCTATGCTACAGGTCAGGCCCTATTGGTCATGTGCACACGATGCATACATGTATTTTGTAGAGAGCAAGGGTTGATGGAATAGGGAATGTTTTTCCCAAAAATATGAGGGATTTCACTAACAGAACTTATCAATCAGAAATGGCTGTAATTATGTTGAGCTTAAGCAACACAGACAGCGCAGTAAGTTTGAGCCCGGCACAACAACAAAAAATAGATGGATATCCATCTCAGATTTACATAAGTATTCTGACCCTTTACTCAGTACTTTGTTGAAGCACTTTTGGCAGCGATTACAGCTTCGTCTTCTCGGGTATGACGCTACAAGCTTGACACACCTGTATTTGGGGAGTTTCTCCCATTCTTCTCTACAGACCCTCTCAAGCCCTGTCAGGTTGGATGGGGAGTGTCGCTGCACAGCTATTTTCAGGTCTCTACAGAGATGTTCGATCGGGTTCAAGTCCGGGCTCTGGTTGGGCAGCTCAAGGACATTCAGCGACTTGTCCCAAAGCCACTCCTGCGTTGTCTTGGCTGTGTACTTTGGGTCGTTGTCCTGTTGGAAGGCAAACCGTCGCCCCAGGCTGAGGACCTAAGCGCTTTGGAGCAGGTTTTCATCAAGGATCTCTGTACTTTGCTCCGTTCATCTTTCCCTCGGTCTTGACTACTCTCCCAGTCCCTACCGCTGAAAAACATCCCCACAGCATGATGCTGCCACCACCATGCTTCACCGTAGGGATGGTGCCAGGTTTCCTCCAAACATGACACTTGGCATTCAGGCCAAAAAGTTAAATCTTGGTTTCATCAGACCAGATAATCTTGTTTCTCATGGTCTGAGTCTTTAGATGCCTTTTGGCAAACTCCAAGCAGACTGTCATGTGCCTTTTACTGAGGAGTGGCTTCCGTCTGACCACTCTACCATAAAGGCCTGATTGGTGAAGTGCTGCAGAGATGGCAGAACCTTCCAGAAGGACACCATCTCYACAGAGGAACTCTGGAGCTCTGTCAAAGTGACCATGGGGTTCTTGGTCATCTCCCTGACCAAGGCCCTTCTCCCCCGATTGTTCCGTTTGGCCAGGCGGCCAGCTCTAGGAGTCTTGGTGGTTCCAAACTTCTTCCATTTAAGAATGATGAAGACCACTGTGTTCTTGGGGACCTTCAATGCTGCAGAAATGTTTTGGTACCCTTCCCCAGATCTGTGCCTCGACACAATACTGTCTTGGAGCTCWAYGGACAATTCCTTCGACCTCACGGCTTGGTTTTTGCTGACATGCACTGTCAACTGTGGGAACTTATAGAGAGGTGTGTGCCTTTCCAAATCATGTCCAATCAATTGAATTTACCACAGGTGGTCTCCAATCAAGTTGTAGAAACATCTGAAGGATGATCAACGGAAACAGGATTCACCTGAGCTCAATTTCGAGTCTCATAGGAAACGGTCTGAATACTTATGTGAATATTTCAGTTTGTTTTTTATACATTTGAAAAAAAAAATTAAAAACCCGTTTTTGCTTTGTCATTATGGGGTATTGTGTGTAGATTTGAGGGGAAAAGTAATTTAATCAATTCTAGAATAATGCTATAACGTAACAAAATGAGGAAAAAGTGAAGGGGTCTGAATACGTTGAATACACTGTACTTGACTTGATTAAAACACAGGATGTCTACATTGAAAAACACTTTTTAAAATTTCGACCAATCGTTGGGTCGAAAGAACAAACTCTTGGTCGACCAACATTTTAGGGACAGCTCCCTCTCATACAAATGCATCCTTCCCCGATCCCTCCCCTGAAGCAAACCTGATCAGACAGGGCTTGACAGGTGAAAGCTGTGTGATTACTTACACTGATCAGTTCACATTGAACTTCAGGGATCACTTCAAGGCAGAGCTGTCGGGAAGTGAGCTGGCAAGCTAAGGGTTGGGTCTATCAAATCCTAGATTCTATTGCCAGCCGTTATGCCCTTGAGCAAGACACCTACCCCCCCCCCCCTTGTGTACAATTTACAAATAAAGTGATCATCTTAGTCATCTCTTTAACTTACCTCAGGCCAACCAGATGGACACCATTTCCTATCTCCTTCTCCCCTCTTCGTAACAGAACCCACTTCTATAATCCCCAGAACCAATTACCACCTCACTTACCCTATGTCATCGCGGTAGACACGAGAGATAAGGACCTCCCCTTTGTGGTTGTAGATGAACAGTCCTCCAATCATCGTGGCTGCTCCTTAGTCCAAACTGGCCATGGTGAAAACACCCACCTAACGAAGAGCGAAAGGGTGATATGACATCTCACCAAGTCAAATTCCTGTTACATGCAAATGTACTTCGCAAATAATGGTGATTCTGAACGACCCAAATATCTAGGATGTTTCCAGCAGAGAATCCTATATTAACTCCCACTTAGTGATGATCACTCAGTCACAATGGTGATGTGTACACACAGAAACTCATGTCACCTCGCATCCAAAGTAGGTTTAATGAGTAGTAGCTTAGATATGATAATGAGAGCCATTTTAGTTAGTCTTAATGTTTTGCAGAATTCCCAGTAGCTAGCTAGCTATGAATAGTATGGGAGTGGTTTCAAGTTCATATGGACGGTTGCTGGTATTGGATTGAAGAATTTCCTTATTATGCCAAGTGCGGTGGGGGACAAATAACGTATTAACGTTAATCATTTTCTGTAGTTTATAATATAATGAGGCGTACGAATAATATGCATGAATGAAAGACATTCCTGGAATTCTAGCTGTGACCAGGTACGGTAACAGAAGGCGAGACAGTTTCCCGTGCCAGCACATGATTTTACTTAGTTGGACACACATATAGCTGGATTAGCAAGATAATTTCCCTTCCACGAAAGGAGGATGTTTGACTTAGCGGACATGGTGTGCTTGGCATGAAGCCACTAACGTTAAGCAGTTTACTCGCTGTTTTATTGCCCCACCAAGATGTCTGCCTGACCGGAAAAGATAGCTCGACAATTTCATAAATTGTTTATATTCTCCCTTCAATTTTTAACGCACAACTGAACACGTATACTCCACCATGTCTTGCTAGCTACACATAACGTTACAACTTTAGTGGATAGTTGACCTTCGGTTTGGGATAAACAGGATGGAGAGTTAGCAAGACAGATACTATAGTTAGCTAGCTGCCAGCCAGCCTAAAATGAACGTTAGCTAACTAGCGCCTCTCTGGTATAAACGCCGGTAGCTAGCTAGACTGTGTTAACTGTTGCATATGTTAAGACTTGTTTGTCTTCGATATAATTACAATCTTACCTCAGTCTTCTCACACACCTAAGTTCACGTCCCTTTTTTCTCCGATATATTTCAGGGTTCGTTAGCAAAAGTTCTACAACACACACTAGCTAATTATGCTCCTATTGCTTTCCCCTCCTCTTTAGACGTCAGCTGACCACCGTCTTCTTCTTCTTGGTGAGTACACCGCCACCAACTGTACTGGAGTGTGAGGCCAATCACGACCCAGTTATTAAACTATCTTCATTAGTCCCAGTCCTTTTAAGAAATTGAAATAGAGCCCTGAAGGCCACGCCCCCTTTCCTCCCACTTCACCACTCAAACCCCGTCAAAGCCTCTCGAACCAGTGTTGCCAATTTAGCAATTTTGTTGCTAGATTTAGCAACTTTTCAGACTACCCTGGCAACATTTTTTTCAAACAGTACCTAGCAACAAATTTAGCTACTTTAAACATTTTATTTTGAACTTTTAGCAACTTTTGAAAAGTGACTCAAATTCTAAAATACACGCATTTTCTTTCTAAATGACACAAAAACGATTTCTCTGTCACACACTCAGTCACAACACACGCGCCTGGCTGCAAAAATGCATTGTGATTGACGTCATCAGCAGGCGCTCAGTTCGTGCACAGGCAGCAGCAATTTCAGCAAATTGCCAGTCATTGTTGGCTGACTGCAGCAGCAGTAGTACGTGTTCGACGAGCCAAACCCAATGAATATAGTTGGTCACGAATGTTTGATCTTGAACAGAACTTACAACATCAATCAACATGTCTCAATCAAAAATGTACAGCCAGAAGTACAGAAAAGAGTGGGAGTCTGTACCTAAACATTTTTTTTGCAGAGATGGCCAGTCAATTTGAGTAACGTTATTGTGTATTCTACGTAATGACGCAGTTTTACGTTATCACGCAATGACATCACAACGTCATTTAGCAACCTTTAGCAACAAATCAACCTGACTAGCAAYTTACCCTGAAAATGAGTTGGCAACACCGTCTCGAACCCCTCACACAATCTTTCCCTATCTACATCATACAGCTCCCAATATATCAACACATACTCCACCGTTTCCTCCACTTAACACTCATCACACAGACCTGTTTCATGTCGCACTATCATCCACAACGTGGYATTCAACCCTGTGTGCCCAACCCATAGTCTACTCCACAAAACTTCCTACATCCCATACTTCCCACCTCTTCCTTTACTGACCAGTGCACAAGGTAAAATTGTTCCTACCAGCCTATTGTGTCACACTCGCAAATGCTTCACAATGTATTTTTTGTAGGCTATAGCCTTAAAATAATTGAAATAACATAKCCTACATTATTAATTGCCGTTCCTTCTTAGGCTCCCTGTCTGGTTCCTGACCTATTTGGATTGTTTATATGTTGTTTAATATAACATGTAGCCTATTTGAAATGATGAGCGCTTATTACATTCACCTTTTCATGTTTATTAAAGTACTTTTCATTCATGTCATATGGTTTGGTTTCAATACTTTAAAACCAAATGGTAGGTCCAGGTAGTCACAAAAATAGATGGGTGTTGATTAAATTGTGATTTTTATGAATTTAATGAATTTGGAGAGGCATTTATTTTCTTTGAGCAAGGAGGCAAGGAGGTGGAGGCCCCAGCACACCACTGAGAGGGATTTCCGATTGCTCAATTCTGCTCATGTACCAGCATCCCACTAGCTGACCATTGTTACTCCTTCTTCTTTGTTGGTATCATGGTGTTCGCACATTTTGTTTGTGCAGACCTCCACCTACTGTCAGGTAGTGTGTGGTCAATCGCGTTACATTTTGTGATATGAAAATAGAAAGTGGAAACAGGAAAAAATTGCACCACCAACTAACCAACACCTATACCACTATTTCATAAAATAACAATCACTACCCCATTCCACTACTTTGACCCTAACTGATCCTACACCAAGCTGATGGCCTGGGAGGATGGGATATTTTCGTTCAACACACCTTGTAACTCTTCTGCAGTTGTCCAGATGTATTACGACCATGTGAATAGTGATGGAAATGGCAGCTTCCATGGATCTTTTGGAGTGGTAGGCAAAATGGAGTGGGTCCAGTGTGCTTGGCATGTTGGCCTTGATGTGGGCCATGACCAGGCTCACAAAGCACTTCATGACACATCTGGACACCTATTTGAGAATGCTGTTCATTGACTACAGTTCAGCATTTGTATATCTTTTGTATATCTTACCTGTCATATGAGTATCTTTTTCTCACACAAATAGGATTCCCTCAACATTGTTCTGATGTCCTAAAGCTTCCAGGTCGAAATGTTGTGATATAAAACTTTTAAGTTGCATATATTTGAAAATGTCTACAATGGTCAATCCAAAATTGATTTTTAATTCTGTCATGGAAAATATAATAATTCCTATTGCTACTTCATTTACGGTTGCTATGCCTTTAGTTTTCCGCGTGCGCCAATTTATTAGTGAATTCTGAAAAACTATCCAAGGATTGTTCCATAGAGATGTGTTTTTAGGGAGGGATATTGGTTATTTTGGAATCCGTTTAATTTTCTTCCATGTTGTTATAGTGTTCTTAACTATCAAGTTGTTAATGTTCTTAGCTACATCCTTAGAAAACAGACACGTGAAAAGATTCTAGGGATGAGTATGCGTATCTTCAACATGTACCCATTGTTCCTCATTAGTGTYAGGACCCGGTGCGAGAAACAGTCACTAATAATTGGCAGAACCCAGAAGATGAGGCAGACACAGCAGTACTAGAGATGGTGGTTTAATAAAAATAGATATCTTCCAAAATACAAAGAAAATCCACAAAGTGGTAAAAACAGCAAGGGAAAAAACAAACCTCAAAAGACTAATCCAAAAATACACGAGAACAAAACCAGAGAACCTCTGGAAAATCCAACAAGAGAAAATATAAGATCACAACAAGGCTTGGGCTGGGGCTGGGTGCTAACATACAAACACTGAGCAAGGAACTAAGGAACACACAGGGTTTAAATACTAACAAGGGAATGACTTACAGGTGCAAACAATAATTAGGGCAAGAAAAACAAAAGGTACAAAAAAGGTGCAAGGGGGACATCTAGTGAACAAAACCTGAACAGTCCTGGCCAAAACCTGACAATTAGTGCATTTAACAATATGTCAAAAGTAAAAGCCTTGGGTGGCAAGTTGATACAATTCCATATCTGGAAGGTTTAAACCACCCTCAGATTTAGGTACATGTAAAACTTTCCTAATTAGTCTATGAGTTTTATTTGCCCATATGACGTTTGTTATGGCTATCACCTTTCAAGGTAAGACCCAGATGCAGACTGTGTCGAAGTAACAATGTTTATTACAACAACAGGGGCAAAGGTACAGGACGGCAGGCAGGCTCAGGGTCAGGACAGGCAGAAGGGTCAAAGCCGAGAAAAAAAATAGAAAACAGAAACTAAGACAACACAGGAGCAAGGAGAAAAACAGACAAAATGAACTGGCAACAGACAAACAGAGAACACAGGTATAAATACACAGGGGATAATGGGGAAGATGGGCGACACCTGGAGGAGGGTGGAGACAAGCACAAAGACAAGTGAAACAGATCAGGGCGTGACAATGGCTGAGTATACTTATTTAAAGAATGTCTTAGGTGGGGTAATTGGTGTTACCGAAAATAAATAAAAACTTTGGGAGCCATGCCATTCTAAAGAGGTTTATTCTACCTATATGATGTATGGGGAGATTGTTCCATTTAATTAGATCTGCTTTCATGTTGTTGAGTAATGGGATATTTTTATATATAAACTCAGCAAAAAAGAAACATCCTCTCACTGTCAACTGCGTTTATTTTCAGCAAACTTAACATGTGTACATATATGTATGAACATAACAAGATTCAACAACTGAGACATAAACTGAACAAGTTCCACAGACATGTGACTAACAGAAATAGAATAATGTGGCCCTGAACAAAGGGGGGATCAAAATCAAAAATAACAGTCAGTATTCTATAGTCAGTAATCTCCTCCTCATGGACTGCACCAGATTTGCCAGTTCTTGCTGTGAGATGTTACCCCACTCTTCCACCAAGGCACCTGCCAGTTCCCGGACATTTCTGGGGGAAATGGCCCTAGCCCTCACCCTCCGATCCAACAGGTCCCAGACGTGCTCAATGGGATTGAGATCCGGGCTCTTCGCTGGCCATGGCAGATCACTGACATTCCTGTCTTGCAGGAAATCACGCACAGAACAAGCAGTATGGCTGGTGGCATTGTCATGCTGGAGGGTCATGTCAGGATGAGCCTGCAGGAAGGATACCACATGAGGGAGGAGGATGTCTTCCCTGTAACGCACATCGTTTCGATTGCCGGCAATGACAACAAGCTCAGTCCGATGATGCTGTGACACACCGCCCCAGACCATGACGGATCTTCCACCTGCAAATCGATCCCACTCCATAGTACAGGCCTTGGTGTAATGCTCATTCCTTCGACGATAAACGCGAATCTGGCCATCACCCCTGGTGAGACAAAACCGCGACTCGTCATTGAAGAGCACTTTTTGCCAGTCCTGTCTGGTCCAGCGATGGTGGGTTTGTGCCCATAGGCGACATTGTTGCTGGTGATGTCTAGTGAGAACCTGCCTTACAACAGGCCTTCAAGCCCTCAGTCCAGCCTCTCTCAGCCTATTGCGGACAGTCTGAGCACTGATGGAGGGATTGTGCGTTCCTGGTGTAACTCGGGCAGTTGTTGTTGCCATCCTGTACCTGTTCCGCAGGTGTGATGTTCGGATGTACCAATCCTGTGCAGGTGTTGTTACACGTGGTCTGCCACTGCGAGGATGATCAGCTGTTCATCCTGTCTCCCTGTAGCGCTGTCTTAGGCATCTCACAGTACGGACAATGCAATTTATTTCCCTGGCTACATCTGCAGTCCTCATGCCTCCTTGCAGCATGCCTAGGGCATGTTCACGCAGATGAGCAGGGACCCTGGGCATCTTTCTTTTGGTGTTTTTYAGAGTCAGTAGAAAGGTCTCTTTAGTGTCCTAAGTTTGCATAACTGACCTTAATTGTCTACCGTTTGTAAACTGTTAGTGTCTTAACGACCGTTCCACAGATGCATGTTCATTAATTGTTTATGGTTCATTGAACAAGCATGGGAAACAGTGTTTAAACCCTTTACAATGAAGATCTGTGAAGTTATTTGGATTTTTACGAATTATCTTTGAAAGACAGGGTCCTGAAAAAGGGATGTTTCTTTTTTTGCTGAGTTTATTTGTTGTCACTTACTAAACATCCTAAGTAATTCATATTTTTTGTGGTCCACTTTGTCACATGAGTTGATGCTGGAGAGACGAAGCAGGTATGGGGAGTCAAACATTTAATAAATAACGGACATGGAATGAGACAGGAACAGCGTCAGCAAACAGAAAACAAAGACAAAAAACAATCAATGCAGCAGCGGGGAACAGAGCATGGGGAACTGAGGGAGGAAATTAACAGGTGATAAGTGAGTCCAGGTGAGTCCAATAACGCTGATGCGCGTGACGAGGGAAGGCAGGTGTGCGTGATGGATGGCAGGAGTGCGTGATGCAGGGCAACCTGGCCACCCTAAGCGCAGGGGGAGGAAGAGCGGGAGCGAGACGTGACACACTTAAAGGATTGCTGTAGATCCTGAGTTATTATTTTTTATTTTCCTATTGCCATTATTTATTTTTTCCAAGTCAATTTTATATCTGAGATTTTAGAGTATTCCGAAAATATTTTTAACAAGGGGGACATTGAGTTTTCAATATTAGTCAGGTACAGTTGAAGTCGGAAGTTTACATACACTTAGCCAAATACATTTAAACTCAGTTTACATACACATAAGTTTACATACACTCAATTAGTATTTGGTAGCATTGCCTTTAAATTGTTTAACTTGGGTCAAACATTTCGGGTAGCCTTCCCAAAGCTTCCCACAATAAGTTGGGTGAATTTTGGTCCATTCCTCCTGACAGAGCTGGTGTAACTGAGTCAAGTTTGTTGGCCTCCTTGCTCACACACGCTTTTTCAGTTCTGCCCACACATTTTCTATAGGAATTGAGGTCAGGGCTTTGTGATGGCCACTCCAATACCTTAACTTTGTTGTCCTTAAGCCATTTTGCCACAACTTTGGAAGTATGCTTGGGGTCATTGTCCATTTGGAAGACCCATTTGCGACAAGCTTTAACTTTAACTTCCTGACTGATGTCTTTGACATGTTGCTTCAATATATCCACATAATTTTCCTTGCCATCTATTTTGTGAAGTGCACCAGTCCCTCCTGCAGCAAAGCACCCCCACAACATGATGCTGCCACTGCCATGCTTCACGGTTGGGATGGTGTTCTTCGGCTTGCAAGCATCCCCTTCCTCCAAACATAACGATGGTCATTATGGGCAAACAGTTCTTTTTTGGTTCCAATCAAGACCAGAGGACATTTCTCCAAAAAGTACGATCTTTGTCCCCATGTGCAGTTGCAAACCGTAGTCTGGCTTTTTTATGCCGGTTTTGGAGCAGTGGCTTCTTCCTTGCTGAGCGGCCTTTCAGGTTATATCGATATAGGACTCGTTTTACTGTGGATATAGATACTTTTGTACCTGTTTCCTCCAGCATCTTCACAAGGTCCTTTGCTGTTGTTCTGGGATTGATTCGCACTTTTCGCACCAAAGTACGTTCATCTCTATGAGACAGAACGCGTCTCCTTCCTGAGCGGTATGGCGGCTGCGTGGTCCCATGGTGTTTACACTTTCGTACTATTGTTTGTACAGATGAATGTGGTACCTTCAGGCGTTTGGAAATTGCTCCCAAGGAGCAATTTTTTTCTGAGGTTTTGGCTGATTCCTTTTGATTTCCCCATGATGTCAAGCAAAGAGGCACTGAGTTTGAAGGTAGACCTTGGAATACATCCACAGACACACCTAATTGACTCAAATGATGTCTATTAGCCTATCAGAAGCTTATAAAGCCATGACATCATTTTCTAGAATTTTCCAAGCTGTTTAAAGGCACAATCAACTTAGTGTATGTAAACTTCTGACCCACTGGAATTGTGATACAGTGAATTGTAAGTGAAATAATTTGTAAACAATTGTTGGAAAAATTACTTGTGTCATGCACAAAGTAGATGTCCTAAACGACTTGCCAAAACTGTAGTTTGTTAACAAGAAATGTGTGGAGTGGTTGAAAAACGAGTTTTAATGACTCCAACCTAAGTGTATGTAAACTTTTGACGTCAGCTGTATATCAGGAGATTGTTGGCAAATAAGTTTAGTTTATATTCATGTTTACCAATACTGATACCTTATGTTTAGGTCCTGTCTAATTCTTTCTGCCTTTGTAAACTGCATGGGGGAGAGAAGACATTCCTGTCTTGTGCCCCTTTCAAAAGCAATTTCATCAGATAATCTATTATTTGTGTGTATTTTTTCTTTAGGATATTTCTATAATATTTTTATGAAAAGTATACAAAGACAAACAAATATGAATCCTGAAGCAGGGAACAGAGCTTGGGAACAGACAGATATAGGGGAGGTAATGACACAGGTGATTGAGTCCAGGTGAGTCCAATAATTGCTGATGCACGTGATGGGGGAAGGCAGGTGAGCGTAATGATGGTGGCAGGAGTGCGTAATGCTAGGGAGCCTGGCGCCTTCGAGTGCCAGGGAGCGGGAGAGGGAGCAGGCGTGACAGTAGGATCAGTCAAACTGTTATTTCATTCTTTCATATGATCTTTTAAAATTGTTATTAATAGCATTGCTGTTTCTAGTTAAAGCATTTGTATYCTTATCTTTTAAAATGATAACTGGTTTGGCATGWWTTCATTTTGTGARGGCTGCATGGTGTTTAYCAGGTTTATTTGGCATTAAATAGTATGATTTATTTTAGTTTAACCTGTGGTTGTTGGCTCTCTTCAAAAGTAAAAGATTATATTCTGTCTTAGGTTCAGAAATTGTATTTTCTTCTTTACCTTGAAAATATTTTTTATGGTCTTTTTCTAAGATATACATTTAAATTAACAAAATCACAAACTCAGATTTAACTTTTGCCGAGTATGAGATTACCATTCCCCTAATGTACGCCTTAAAAGCACGCAAAATTATGTCAGGGGTCGGCTTTTCTCTGTCCTCTGTGTCTACATTTGTAATGGTAAAGGTCTTTMTTTTTACATTTTTAATACATTTCGGTTCTTGAAGATGTGCTCTGTTCATTCTCCATATTTTGTCCCTAAGTGTATTTTCTGTTGGTGTATTTAAGCAAGATGATACATGAGAATGATCCATAATCATTATATCATGGATTTTTTTAACCCAGTATATTGTTGAGTGTATTTATGGAAATAAAAATGTTGTCAATTCTTGAATAGCTTCTTACTTTGAGAAAAAAAGGAGTAGTCTTTTCTTTTGTAGTTGGGAAGAATAATCTCCAGGTGTCCTGTAAAATATTTGTAGAGATGACCATTTTAAGCCTGATTAGAGGCTCCATGAATTGGCCTTTTTTTATTGCTGTCTGTCTAACTTGCTGAATGCTTGATTTAGGTCACCTGCTAAAATAATAGCTATTTTCTGGGTTTGATCTAATATAACTTGAATTCTATCTGTTAGCCGAGGAGGGATATACAATGAAATCAACGTGTACAATKAAACATTTTAAAATGTCCTTCTTGGTCTGTTTGCTGGGATATAAGGGAAAAGTGTGCATTCTTATTTATCAGGATGCCTACACCTCTGCTGGTACTACAGTAGGTGGCAGGATAGGCCTCACCAACCCAGCTCCTCTTTAAATATTCAATTTCTCCTTTATTTTTTTTCTCCCCTTTTTCTCCCCAATTTCGTGGTATCCAATTGTCAGTAGTTACTGTCTTGTCTCATCGCTACAACTCCCGTACGGGCTTGGGAGAGACGAAGGTCGAGAGCCATGCGTCCTCCAAAACACAACCCAACMAAGCCGCACTGCTTCTTAACACAGCGCGCATCCAACCCGGAAGCCAGCCGCACCAATGTGTCGGAGGAAACACTGTACACCTAGCGACCTGGTCAGCGCGCACTGTGCTCAGCCCGCCACAGGAGTCGCTAGTGCGCGATGAGTCAAGGATATCCCTCCCGACCAAACCGTCCCTAACCTGGACGACGCTAGGCCAAATGTGCGTCGCCCCATGGGCCTCCCGGTCGCGGCCAGCTGCGACAGAGCCTGGGCTCGAACCCAGAGTCTCTTTATTTTTACATTTTTAATACATTTCGGTTCTTGAAGATGCGCTCTGTTCATTCTCCATATTTTGTCCCTAAGTGTATTTTCTGTTGGTGTATTTAAGCAAGATGATACATGAGAATGATCCATAATCATTATGCGGTGCAGTGCCTTAGACCACTGCGCCACCCGGGAGGCTTAATTTCTCCTTTTTTGAAGTGAAGATCTTGCAGGGAAACCACATTCGCTGACAATCTCTTCAAATGTTCAAGAACATTATGCTTATTTTTGCCATCATGAAGCCTGTGAACATTGCATGTAATAAAGTAGATTTTGTTGGCCTTTACTTGTATAGAATCAAAGTTAACCTTGTCTGTTCGTTCTGTCATTGAAGAACCAGAAAACATTTAAGCAGACCTGCCATATGAGGGCAGTGGACATCCCATGGATATGGAAGAGTCATAGTATGAATACATAGTTATTGTATACATTACATATATAAAACGTGTGAACATGTAGGCTAAGCCAACACAAACACATAATAATCATGAAGCAAGCACTTTTTCGTACTTTGAGGGCTTTTCAGATCCAGATTATCAGCATGCTTATAGGAAAGGGCATTCAACATATACAGCACTTACAGTATACAAATTACTGATGATTGGCTGAGAGATTCCAACCGCCGTGTCTTTGTGAGACGCAGAGTAGGTGAACAGATGATCTCCGCATGTATGGTTCCCAAAGTGAAGCATGGAGGAAGAGGTGTGGGGGTGCTTTGCTGGTGACATTGTTTGATTTATTTTGAATTCAAGGCACACTTAACCAGCATTGCTACCACAGCATTCTGCAGTGATATGCCATCCCATCTGGTTTGCGCTTAGTGGGACTATCATTTGTTTTTCAACAGGACAATGACCCAAAACACACCTCCAGGCTGGGTAAGGGACTATTTGACCAAGAAGGAGAGTGATGGTGCGGCTTTGTATTTTATATTTCTATTTATTATGGATCTCCATCTCCATGCCGAAGCAGCAGCTACTCTTCCTGCAGTCCAGCAAAATATTAGGCAGTTTATACCATTTTAAAACATTACAATACATTCACAATTTCACAACACACTGTGTGCCCTCAGGCCCCTACTCCACCACTACCACATATCTACAGTACTAAATCCATGTGTATGTATGGTGCGTATGTTATTGTGTGTGTGTCTGTGCCAATGTTTGTGTTGCTTCACAGTCCCCGCTGTTCCATTAGTTGTTTTTTTTAATCTGTTTTTTAAATAAATTTTACTGCTTAAGTCAGTTACTTGATGTGGAATAGAGTTCCATGTAGTCATGGCTATATGTAGTACCGTGTGCCTCCATAGTCTGTTCTGGACTTGGGGACTGTGGAGAGACCTCTTGTGGCATGTCTTGTGGGGTATAAATTGTGTCCGAGCTGTGTACCAGTAGTTTAGACAGACAGCTCGGTGCATTCAACATGTCAATACCTCTCAAAAATAAAAATAGTGATGAAGTTAATCTCTCCTCCACTTTCAGCCAGGAGAGATTGACATGCATATTATTAATATTAGCTCTCTGTGTACATCCAGAGGCCAGCCGTGCTGCCATGTTCTGAGCCAATGCATTTTTCTAAGTCCTTTTTTGTGGCACCTGAACACACGACTGAACGGACCTGCCTTGCTGATAGTGTTGTTAAGAAGGCAGAGCATCGATTTATTATAGACAGACTTCTCCCCATCTTAGCTACTACTGCATCAATATGTTTTGACCATGACAGTTTACAATCTAGGGTTACTCCAAGCAGTTTAATCATCTCAAGTTGCTCAATTTCCACATTATTTATTACAAGATTTAGTTGCGGTTTAGGGTTTGGTGAATGTTTTGCTCCAAATACAATGCTTTTAGTTTTAGAAATATTTAGGGCTAACTTATTCCTTGCCACCCACTCTGAAACTAACTGCAGCTCTTTGTTGAGTGTTGCAGTCATTTCAGTCGCTGTAGTAGCTGACGTGTATAGTGTTGAGTCATCCGCATACATAGACACTCTGGCTTTACTCAAAGTCAGTGGCATGTCGTTAGTAAATATTTTAAAAAGCAAAGGGCCTAAACAGCTAGCCTGGGGAATTCCTGATTCTAACTGGATTATATTTGATCGGCTCCCATTAAAGAACACCCTCTGTGTTCTGTTAGATAAGTAACTCTTTATCCACATTATAGCAAGGGGTGTAAAGCCATAACACAAGTTTTTCCAGCAGCAGACTATGATCGATAATGTCAAAATTTGCACTGAAGTCTAACAAGACAGCCCCCACAATCATTTTATCATCAATTTCTCTCAGCCAATCATCAGTCATTTCTGTAAGTGCTGTGCTTGTTGAGTGTCCTTCCCTATAAGCATGCTGTCACTTTGTTTACTGTGAAATAGCATTGTATCTGGTCAAACACAATTTTTCCCAGAAGTTTACTAAGGCTCGGGTAACAGGCTGATTGGTCGGCTATATGAGCCAGTAAAGGGGGCTTTACTATTCTTGGGTAGTGGAATGACTTTTGCTTCCCTCCAGGCCTGAGGGCACACGCTCTCTAGTAGGCTTAAATTGAAGATGTGGCAAATAGGAGTGGAAATATCGTCTGCTATTATCCTCAGTCATTTTCCATCCAGACTGTCATTGTTGCTTGTCATTGTTGATAGACAACAATAATTTTTTCACCTCTTCCACACTGACTTTACAGAATTGTAAAGTACAATTCTTGTCTTTCATAATTTGGTCCGATATACTTGGATGTGTAGTGTCAGCGTTTGTTGCTGGTATGTCATCCCTAAATTTGCTATTCTTGCCAATGAAAAAGTAATTCAAGTAGTTTGCAATATCACTGGGCTTTGTGATGAATGAGCCATCTGATTCAATGAATGAGGGAGCCAAGTTGGCTTTTTTACACAAATGTCATTTAAGGTGCCTGTGGTGGATGAATCAGAATTAGTTGGGTAACATAAGTAATTAAGATGTCATATCTGCATAATATTCTTATGTGATATACTTTTTATTAGAATGTATTTCTAATAGACTCTAGTGTTGGCAGTTGCATTTCTTCCCTCAGCTGGGGCTCAGTCATTTGGGGCCCAGAGAGGGGAGAGGTCAGGCTTGTCTTTTACATGTCTCTGGTGCTATGCAGAATATCAGAAAGGGAAGAGGACAGGATGGAACATTGTCTTCATATGTGAATGTGTCTGTTAAACCATGTGAAGGGAGGGCGTGATTAAGGGGGAACCAATTACTTGTCTCCACAATGTCTGTGCGCAAGTCACTCCCCTCAGTGAGCTTGTCCAGGAGTGGGGTCAAGAGGGGGTTTACTTGAGATGGGAGTATCTAGAGTTGACAATTGAGTTATGTCATTGGATGAGGTAATAGTTTTGTACTATGAAGTACCAGGAACGAGATTAAAACCTCATCTTAGAGACCAAACTGAACAATAATTTATAGCGAATGCTATCTGGCTATGGGATACTCCTCTCTCAAGTAAAAGTCTTTCTTTGTGAACAGTTCCTATTATCAGTGGTTCGTCATGTAAGTTGAGAGGGGTGTATCTTGGCTATAAAATATCTTTGTATTCTTCTGTAGTCACTCTCAGAATTCATTATAGACACTGAATTGATCTGAGAGTCAAAAGGCTAAAGCTTAAAGCTCATTAAAGATGAAGTTTAAGTATAACTCTGACTGGTATGTAGTTTGTAACTCTCCTAATTTGGTAATACAGGAAAATGCCACAACATGCCTCAAAGCTTTTTACTATCATTCTTTATATAATTTATCTTTGTTTCATAGTGCAGTTTATTTTTTAGTTTCATCACATTATTTCTTAATTTGCAGTACATTTGCCAATCAATTGGGCTGCCAGACTTAATTGCCATACCTTTTGCCTCATCCCTCTCAACCATACAATGTTTTAATTCCTCATCAATCCAAGGGGATTTAACTGTTTTTACAGTCATTTTCTTAATGGGTGCATGCTTATTAGTAACTGGAATAAGTAGTTTCATAAATGCATCAAGTGCAGCGTCTGGTTGCTCGTCATCACACACCACAGACCAGCAAATATTCTTTACATCATCAACATATGAATCACTACAAAACTTATTCTATGACCTCTTATACACTATATTAGGCCCAGCCTTTGGAACTTTGGTTTTCCTAGATATAGCTATTATATTGTGATCACTACATCCTATGGATTTGGATACTGCTTTAAAGCAAATATCTGCAGCATTAGTAAAGATGTGATCAATACATGTTGATGATTTAATTCCTGTGCTGTTTGTAACTACCCTGGTAGGTTGACTGACAACCTGATCCAGGTTGCAGGTACTTGTTACAGTTTGAAGTTTTCTCCTGAGTGGGCAGCTTGATGATGGCCAGTCAATATTTAATTCACCCAGAAAATATACTTCTCTGTTGATATCACATACATTATCAAGCATTTCACACATATTATCCAGATACTGACTGTTAGCACTTGGTGGTCTACAGCAGCTTCCCACAAGAATGGGCTTTAGGTGAGGCAGATGAACATGTAGCCATATTACTTCAACAATATTTAACATTAGATCGTCTCTAAGCTTTACAGGAATGTGGTTCTGAATATAGACAGCAACACCTCCTCCGTTGGCATTTCTGCCTTTTCGGTAATGTTATAACCATGTATTGCTACCACTGTATCATCAAAGGTATTATCTAAGTGAGTTTCAGAGAGTCAGAATATGAATGTCATCTGTTAGATGACCTGGCCTCCACAATCATCCGACCTCAACCCAATTGAGATGGTTTGGGATGAGTTGGACCTCAGAATTAAGGAAAAGCCGCCAACAAGTGCTCAGCATATGTGGGAACTCCTTCAAGACTGTTGGAAAAGCATTCCACATGAAGCTGGTTGAGAGAATGCCAAGAATGTGTAAAGCTGTCATCAAGGCAAAGGGTGGCTACTTTGAAGAATCTCAAATATAAAATATATTTTGATTAACACTTTTTTGGTTACCTGATTCCATATGTGTTATTTCATAGTTTTGATGTCTTCACTATTATTCTACAATGTAGAAAATAGTCAAAATAAAGAAAAACCCTTGAATGAGTAGGTGTGTCCAAACTTTTTAATGGTATGTGTTATGGCTTTACATTCCCTGCTATATTGTGGATCGAGAGCTACCTGTCTAACAGAACACAGATGGTGTTCTTTAATGGAAGCCTCTCCAACATAATCCAGGTAGAGTCAGGCATTCTGCATGGCAGCTGTCTATACCCCTTACTTTTAAAAATCTTTACTAATGACCTGCCACTGGCTCTGTGTAAAGACTGTGTGTCTATGTATGCTGATGACTCAACATTATACATGTCAGCTACCACAGCAAGTAAAATCACTGCAACACATAACAAAGAGCTGCAGTTCTGTTTCAGAATGGGTGGTAAGAAATAAGTTAGTCCTAAATATTTAAAAAAAAACTCAAAGCATTGTATTTGGAACAAATCATTCACTGAACTCTGAACCTCAACTCAGGGGTGCAACTTTAGTTATAGAAGTGGGGAGGACACAATTATAATTATATATATATTTTTATCCAGTCGGATAAACACTCCAAACAGCCTACCCAACGATTGGAGGCATCCCTATGGTCCTAAAGCACAAGTATCACATTCCAATTATAAAATTGGGGGGGACAAAAATGCAATTTCAGAATGTGGGGGGGACATGTCCCCCTGTCCCCAGTGAATGTTGCAACCCTGCCTCAACTAAATCTTGTCATTAATAATGTGGGAATTGAACAAATTGGGGAGACTAAATTTCTTGGAGTAACCCTGGATTGTAAACTGTTATGGTCAAAACATATTGCTGCAACAGTAGCTAAGATGGAGAGAAGTCTGTCCATAATAAAGAGCTGCTCTGGCTTCTTAACAGCACTATCAACAAGGCAGGTTCTACAGGCCCTAGTTTTTTCGCACCTGGACTACTGTCCAGTAATATGGTCAGGCGCCACAAAGAAGGACTGAAAATTACAATTGGCCCAGAACAGGGCAGCACAGCTGGCCCTTAAATGTACACGGAGAGCTAACATTAGTAGAGGAGAGATTGACTTCATCACTACTTGTATTTGTGAGAGGTATTGACATGTTGAATGCACCGAGCTTTCTGTTTTAACTACTGGCACACAACTCAGACACCCATGCATACCCCACAAGACATGCCACCAGAGGTCTCTTCACAGTCCCCAAGTCCAGAACAGACTATGGGAGGCGCACAGTACTACATAGAGCCATGACTACATGGAACTCTATTCCACATCAAGTAACTCATGCAAGCAGTAAAATCTGATTTAAAAAAACAGATTAAAAAACACCTTATGGAACAGCAGGGACTGTGAAGAGACACACACACACGGTAACATACACACTATACACACACGTACACTTGGATTTTGTGTTGTAGATATGTGGTAGTAGAGTAGTGGCCTGAGGGCACATACTTAATGTGTTGTGAAATCTATTGTAATGTTTTTAAAATTGTGTATAACTGCCTTAATTTGGCTGGACCTCAGGAAGAGTAGCTTTTGCCTTGGCAGCAGCAAATGGGGATCCATAATATATACAAATACACTCCTCCCCTAATGTACCAAACATCAGTGGATTATGTCATTGTAAATCTTTGAACATATTCCAATTAGTATTCTCAAAACAATCCTGTAGCATTGAGTCTGCCTCCTCTGTCCAGCCCTTCACTATTTTTTACCCTCCCTCTTGGGTTGCTGCTTGTAGGCGGGGAGTAGGAACAGAGAGACGTGATCTGATTGGCCGAAGTGGGGGCAGGGTATGACTTTGTAAGTTTGTACACACTGGTTGGTTGTTTAGCAACAAAAACAAATGTGCGCAACTATGGGGCAAAACAGACAGGGTTTGCTTAGATTGTTGACATGTAAACTATACAGAGTATACAAAACATTAAGAACACCTGCTCTTTCTATGACATGGACTGACCAGCTGAATCCAGGTGAAAGCTATGAGCCTTTATTGATCCACTTCAATCAGTGTAGATGAAGGGGAGGAGACAGGTTAAAGAAGGATTTTTAAACCTTGAGACAATTGAGACTTGGATTGTGTGTGTGCCATTCAGAGGGTGAATGGGCAAGACAAAATAGTTAAGTTCCTTTGAACAGGGTAGGTGCCAGGTGCACCAGTTTGTGTCAAAAACTGCAACGCTGCTGGGTTTTTCATGCTCAACAGTTTCCCATGTGTATCAAGAATGGTCCAACACCCAAAGGACATCCAGCCAACTTGACACAACTGTGGGAAGCATTGGAGTAAACATGGGCCACCATCCCCGTGGAACGCTTTCAACACCTCGTAGAATCCATGCCCAGACGAACTGAGGCTGTTCTGACGGTAAAAGGGGGAGGGGAAACTCAATATTAAGAAGGTGTTCCTAATGTTTGGTATACTCAGTGTACACTATATATACAAAAGTATGTGGACACCCGTTCAAATCAGTGGATTCGACTATTTCAGCCACATCCGTTGCTGACAGGTGTATAAAATCAAGCACACAGCCATGCAATATCCATAGACACACATTGGCAGTAGAATGGCCTTACTGAAAAGCTCAGTGACTTTTAACATGGCACCGTCATAGGATGCCACCTTTCCTACAAATCAGTTCGTCCAATTTCTGCTCTGCTAGAGCTGCCCCAGTCAACTGTAAGTGCTGTTATTGTGAAGTGGAAAGTTCAAGGAGCAACTACGGCTCAGCCGCGAAGTGGTAGGCCACACAAGCTCACAGAACAGGACCGCCGACTGCTGAAGCGGGTAAAAGTAATCTGTCCTCAGTTGCAACACTCACTACTGAGTTCCAAACTGCCTCTGGAAGCAACGTCTGCACAATAACTGTTTGTCGGGAGCTTCATGAAATGGGTTTCCATGGCCAAGCAGCCGAACACAAGCCTAAGATCACCATGCGCTGGCTTGGCATTGTGGTGTAAAGCTCGCCGTCATTGGACTCTGGAGCAGTGGAAACGCATTCTCTGGAGTGATGAATCACGCTTCACCAGCTGGCAGTCCGACGAACGAATCTGGGTTTGGCGGATGCCAGGAGAACTCTACCTGCCCGACCACATAGTGCCAACTGTAAAGTTTGGTGGAAGAGGAATAATGGTCTGGAACTGTTCTTCATGTTTCAGGCTCCTTAGTTCCAGTAAAGGGAAATCTTAATGCTCCAGCATGCAATGATGATTCTGTGCTTCCAACTTTTTGGCAACAGTTATTGGGAAGGCCCTTTCCTGTTTCAGCATGACAATGCCCCCATGCACAAAGCGAGGTCCATACAGAAATGGTTTGTCGAGATCGATGTGGAAGAACTTGACTGGCATGCAGAGCCCTGACCTCAACCCCATCGAACACCTTTGGGATGAATTGGAACGCCCACTACGAGCCAGGCCTAATCGACCAACATCAGTGCCCGACCTCACTAATGCTCTTGTGGCTGAATGGAAGCAAGTCGCCAAAACAATGTTCCCCACATCAATGTTCTAGTGGAAAGGCTTCCCAGAAGAGTGGAGGCTGTTATAGCAGCAAAGGGGGGACCAACTCCATATTAATCCCATGATTTTGGAATGAGATGTTCAACGAGCAAGTCATGTAGTGTATATTTCGTCTCCAATGTTTATTGAAACCATAAATACATTTGGACAATGAGCTCCTGTCTCTCACATACATAGTTACAGTTGTTGGTTAGCTAGCTAGCACATTTTTTCCATATTATAATGAACAAAAATATAAACGCAACATGTAAAGTGTTGGTCCCATGTTTTATGAGGTGGACAAAAAATCTCAGAAATGGTCCATTTGCATAAAAATATTATTTCTCAAATATGTTTGCCACACATTTGCTTACTTCCCTGTTAGTGAGCATTTCTCCTTTGCCAAGATAATCCATCCACCTCACAGGTGTGGTATATCAAGAAGCGGAATAAACAGCATGATCATCACACAGGGGCACCTTGTGCTGGGGACAATAAAAGGCCACTCTAAAATGTGCAGTTGTCGTCACACAACACAATGCCACAGGTGCCTCAAATGTTGAGGGAGTGTGCAATTGGCATGCTGACTGCAGGAATATTCAACAGAGCTGTTGCCAGAGATATGAACGTTAATTTCTCTACCAATTTCTCTCCTCTAGGATTTGGCAGTACGTCCAACCAGCCTCACAACCACAGACCACGTGTAACCACGCCAGCTCAGGACCTCCACATCTGGCTTCATCACCTGCAGAATCGTCTGAGACCAGCCACCTGGACAGCTGATGAAACTGAGGAGTATTTCTGTCTGTAATAAAGCCCCTTTTGTGGGGAAAAACGAATTCTGATTGCCTGAGTCTGTCTCTCCAGTGGGTGGGCCTGGCTCCCAAGTGGGTGGGCATATCCCCTCCCAGGCCTGCCCATGGCTGTGCCCTTGCCCAGTCACGTGAAATCCATAGATTAGGGCCTAATGAATTTAATTCAACTGACTGATTTCCTTATCTGAACTGTAATTCAGTAAAATCGTTGAAATTGTTTTATGTTGCATTTATATTTTTGTTCAGTATACATGACATCAGTCAAAACAAGACATGGTATGAAGAACAAGTTAAAACTAGCTGAAACGAGCCACCTGATTCCCCACACGGCAACTTCTTGTCATGTTGCTAGCTGTCTGGCCATCCAGAATGAACAACACAGACTTCTGCACCATTGAACCATGTGCATCGTCTTTGTGACGTTGTTAGCTATACACTGGCTCCCGAGTGGCGCAGCGGTCTAAGGCACTGTATCTCAGTGATAGAGGCATCACTACAGACCCTAGTTTGATCCCAGGCTGTATCACAACCGGCCATGATCGTGAGTCCCATAGGGCGGCGCACAATTGGCCCAGCATCATCCGGGTTTGGCCAGGGTAGGGTTTGGCCGGGGTAGGCCGTCATTGTAAAATAAGAATTTGTTCTTAACTGACTTGTCTAGTTAGATAGATAAAAAATATACTGTAGATGGTCAGCACTATTGTGGGTCAGGATACATGTTGGTGATATTTTGGAAAAATGTGTTTGAAACGTTCTTGGTTTAAATCACACGCTACAATAAGACTGCTTCCGGGTGAGAAGATTCTTACTGGTTAATGATTTTCAAATAAAATCAAACTTTATTTGTCACATGCGCCGAATACAACAAAATACAACAAGCCCTTAACCAACGGTGCAGTTCAAGAAGAAAAAAATATTTACCAACAAGACTAAAATAAAAAGTAATAATAAAAAGTAACAATAAGAATAACAATAACGAGGCTATATATAGGGGGCACCGTACCGAGTCAGTGTGCTGGGGTACAGGCTAGTTAAGGTAATCTGTACATGTAGGTGGGGGTGAAGTGACTATTCATAGGTAACAAACAAACAGCGAGTAACAGCAGTGTACAAAAGGGGGGGTTCAATGTAAATTGTTCGGTGGCGATTTTATGAATTGTTCAGCAGTCTTATGGCTTGGGGGTATAAGCTGTTGAGGAGCCTTTTGGTTCTAGACTTGGCGCTCCGGTACCGCTTGCCGTGCGGTAGCAGAGAAAACAGTCTGTAACTTGGGTGACTGGAGTCTCTGACAATTATTAGGGCTTTCCTCTGACACCACCTATTATATGGGTCCTGGATGGCAGGAAGCTTGGCCCCAGTGATGTACTGGGCCGTTCGCACTACCCTCTGTAGCGCCTTACGGTCAGATGCCGAGCAGTTGCCATACCAGGGGGTGATGCAACCGGTCAGGATGCTCTCGATGGTGCAGCTGTAGAACCTTTTGAGGATCTGGGGACCCATGCCAAATCTTTTCAGTCTCCTGAGGGGGAAAAGGTTTTGTCGTGCCCTCTTCACGACTGTCTTGGTATGTTTGGACCATGATAGTTTGTTGGTTATGTGGACACCAAGGAACTTGAAACTCTCGACCCGTTCCACTACAGCCCCGTCGATGTTAATGGGGCCTGTTCGCCCCGCCTTTTCCTGTAGTCCACGATCCGCTCCTTAGTCTTGTTCACATTGAGGGAGAGGTTGTTGTCCTGGCACCACACTGCCAGTTCTCTGACCTCCTCCCCATAGGTCATCTCATCGTTATCGGTGATCAGGCCTACCACTGTTGTGTCATCGGCAAACTTAATGATGGTGTTAGAGTCATGTTTGGCCACGCAGTCGTGGGTGATCAGGGAATGCAGGAGGGGACGTAGTACACACCCCTGAAGGACCCCAGTGTTAAGGATTAGCGTGGCAGACATGTTGTTGCCTACTCTTACCACCTGGGGGCAGTCCGTCAGGAAGTCCAGGATCCAGTTGCAGAGGGAGGTGTTTAGTCCCAGAGTCCTTAGCTTAGTGATGAGCTTCGTGGGCACTATGGTGTTGAACGCTGAGCTGTAGTCAATGAATAGCATTCTCACATAGGTGTTCTTTTTGTCCAGGTGAGAGAGGGCAGGCAGTGTGGAGTGTGATTGAGATTGCGTCATCTGTGGATCTGTTGGTGCGGTATGCGAATTGGAGTGGGTCTAGGGTGTTCGGGAGGATGCTGTTGCTGTGAGCCATGACCAGCCTTTCAAAGCACTTCATGGCTACCGACGTGAGTGCCACGGGGCGATAATCATTTAGGCAGGTTACCTTTGCTTCCTTGGTCACAGGGACTATGGGGGTCTGCTTGAAACATATAGGTATTTCATACTCGTTCAGGGAGAGGTTGATAATGTCAGTGAAGACACTTCCCAGTTGGTCCACGCATGCTTTGAGTACACGTCCTGGTAATCCGTCTGGCCCAGAGGCTTTGTGAATGTTGACCTGTTTCAAGGTTTTGTTCACATCGGCTACCGAGAGCGTTATCACACAGTCATCCAGAACAGGATGATCTTGTTCAGTTCGCTGAGTGCTACCTTGGTGTTTGCTTGTGGCAGTATATACACAGCTGTGATAACACACGTAAATTCCCTCGGTATATAGTGGGGTCGGCGTTTAGCATCAGACACTCCAGGTCGGGTGAACAGGAACTCGAGATGTTTTCAACTTCGGTACACCAGGAATTGTTAATGAGGAAACATAACCCTCCCTGCTTACTGTTACCAGAAGCCGCCATTCGATCCATTTGGAAAATGGGATAGCCGTCTGGTTGAATAGCTGAGTAGACTGTATCATCCATAAGCCATGTCTCTGTAAAAACACACACAGCACTTCCTGATGTCCCTCCGCGATTGAAGCCTTGCTCTGAGTTCAAAGTTTATTTTCCAGCAACTGGACATTAACCATCAGGATACTAGGAAGAGGTCGTGTATCCCATCTTTTCAGCCTAACTTGGAGTCTCCCTTTCATTCCTCTTCACCGGTCATCTTGGTCAGCAGCAACAGGTAAACACGCTGTGCGGGGATCAAAGGTGCAAATGTAGTATTCCTGATCTGGGAGGCTGAGAGAGAAGTGTGTAGCTTCCAATTCATCATCTAGAAAGGTTTGTCGGTCATAGAAAATTATTGCACGAACATGAGCAAGCAAAGTAAGAATTCATGCAAAAATAACCATAAAAAAGCTAAGCCGAGGAAGCTAGGAACGGAAAGAGAGGAAAACAATCTAGGAAAGAAAATGAGTACACATGTATTTTAGGCATCAATCCCCCCTATCTGAGATATTTACTGCAGCCCTCATCCTCCACCCATTCTGCCAGTCACATTCTGTTAAAGGTCCCCAGAGCACACGCATCCCTGGGTCGCTCGTCTTTTCAGTTCGCTGCAGCTAGCGACTGGAACGAGCTGCAACAAACACTCAAACTGGACAGTTTTATCTCAATCTCTTCATTCAAACACTCAATCATGGACACTCTTACTGACAGTTGTGGCTGCTTTGTGTGATGCATTCTTGTCTCTATCTTCTTGTCCTTTGTGCTGTTGTCTGTGCCCAATAATGTTTGTACCATGTTTTATGCTGCTACCATGCTGTGTTGTCATGTGTTGCTGCCATGCTGTTGTCATCTTAGGTCTCTCTTTACGTAGTGCGGTCTCTCTTGTCGTGATGTGTTTTGTCCTATATTTTCATTTTAATCCCAGACCCTGTCCCCGCAGAAGGCCTTTTGCCAGTAAATAAGAATTTGTTCTTGACTTGCCTAGTTAAATAAAATACAAATAAATGTGGTAGGGATTAACCACGGCCAGTAGATTGAGTTAGTATTGGTTTTAGTCACAGCTACGCCGGTGTTGCAGCTGGATACCATTGGGARAAGGCACGGTTGAACTGAACTGGGAACAGTCAAACCGCACCCTGAAGATAAGCACATTGGTCATTTATTCTGTCTACTGGAAAAGGAGAGCAAAATCAATATTGTTTCCAGAACATTCAATTGTATCCCTACATAATGTAAGGATTCCACATCAGTTCCATATATGAATGTGTAAGATGGCACCGGAGAAGGAGGCAGCCGAGTGTTTTGTTTGTTTATTTGCTTTGTTTGTAACTTATGCAGTCTCTATTGCACTCCACACTGCCCTTTCCCACCTGGACAAAAGGAACACCTATGTGAGAATGCTATTCATTGACTACAGCTCAGCGTTCAACACCATAGTGCCCTCAAAGCGCATCAATAAGCTAAGGACCCTGGGACTAAACACCTCCCTCTGCAACTGGATCCTGGACTTCCTGACTGGCCGCCCCCAGGTGGTAAGAGTAGGTAACAACACATCTGCCACGCTGATCTTTAACACAGGGGTCCCTCAGGGGTGCGTGCTCAGTCCCCTCCTGTACTCCCTGTTCACTCATGACTGCACGGCCAGGCACGAATCCAACACCATCATTAAGTTTGCCGATGACACAACAGTGGTAGGCCTGACCACCGACAACGACAAGAAAGCTTATAGGAAGGTGGTCAGAGACCTGGCCGTGTGGTGCCAGGACAACAACCTCTCTCTCTCTCAATGTGATCAAGACAAAAGGAGATGATTGTGGACTACAGGAAAAGCAGGACCGAGCACGCTCCCATTCTCATCTACGGGGCTGCAGTGGAGCAGGTTGAGAGCTTCAAGTTCCTTGGTGTCCACATCACCAACAAACTACCATGGTCCAAACACACTAAAACAGTCGTGAAGAGGGCGCGACAAAACCTATTCCCCCTCAGGAGACAAATGATTTGGCATGGGTCCTGAGATCCTCAAAAGGTTCTACAGCTGCACCATCGAGAGCATCCTGACTGGTTGCATCACTGCTTGGTAATGCAACTGCTCAACCTCTGACCGCAAGGCACTACAGAGGGTAGTGCGAACGGCCCAGTACATCACTGGGGCCAAGCTTCCTGCCATCCAGGACCTCTATACCAGGCGGTGTCAGAGGAAGGCCCTAAGAATTGTCAAAGACTCCAGCCAGTTCTCTCTGCTACCGCACGGCAAGCGGTACCGGAGCGCCAAGTCTAGGTCCAAGAGGCTTCTAAACAGCTTCTACCCCAAGCCCTAAGACTCCTGAACATCTAGGCAAATGGCTACCCAGATTACTCGCAGTGCCCCCCCTCACCCCCTCTTTAACCCACTGCTTCTCTTTGTTGTCATCTACACGTAGTCATTTTAATAACACTATCTACATGTACATATTACCTCAACTAACCGGTGCCCCCGCACATTGACTCTATATCAGTACCCCCTGTATATAGTCTCGCTATTGTTATTTTACTGCTGCTCTTTAATTACTTGTTACTTTTATCTATTATTCTTAACTTATWTWTTTTTTTTTACTGCATTGTTGGTTAGGGGCTCGTAAGTAAGCATTTCACTGTAAGGTTGTATTCGACACATGACTAATAGAATTTGATGTTACAGCAGTCCTACCAACTTCATCTCAAAATATGTATCCTGGAACTGCATGATCAAGTCATGCTCCCTTAGCATTTTCCCTTCATAAAGTGTCATATCCAGACCTTTACATTTGGAAGCTTTTTGATGCAGTGGATCAACCAGTTAAAAGGAAGCTACACACACTCACAATTCCTTGCTTGCTTTAAAGTGCAAATAATGTCCTTCCCCAGGTTTCTTGCGGACACACACACACACACACACACAAAACAACACATTAAAGTCATAAAACTATTTATAAATAAAAACACATTTCTTAATAAAAGAGTAGTGAGAGTTGGTAAGAAAACCTTTTTTCTCTCCACTGTACATTATCGCATGACAGAGACACAAATATACCTCTGGTTAACAGACAAATATACTTTAACAATGAGTCTAAGCTGGAAGCTCATGTTAAGTGTTGAAAAATAAACTACATGTATCTGCAACCAGCTATGATAAACACAAGAGAACAGAAAGGGAATCAGGTCTCTTGCACTACATTTTCATAGTCAAACAAAGTCATACAAACAAGTCAATTTAAGATTAGTGTTAATTTTCTATTTCTTTCACTTTGCAAACATAAATCTGTTGTTAAGGGACCATTTTAGGTGAAAGAAAGTATGGAGGGAGGGAGGAAGCTTTTTTAACCTTTGTCTCTGATGGACTGGGGTTGGGGAGGACAGAGGACGTGCAGATAAGGAGAGGAAAGACAGAAAATAACAAATTAAAAACATCCAAGTAGAAAAGCGCGGAGTCATCCTCAGCTGTTTCCCCGGCCTCCCTCCCGGTCACGACCCAAACACAACTCTCCTCACAGGGAGGAAACTGACGGGGGGTTTCTTCACTGAAGAAAGTAGAGCAGAAGAGCAAGAGAGGACATTTCCAGCAGGGTTGGGCTCAATTACATTTTAATTCTGCCAATTCAAAAAGGAAATGGAATTGACCCCAACAATGATTTTCTAGAGACCTCCTCCTCCTGTCTGTCCCTCTCAGCACTAAACAAAACAATTCTTATCCACCATTTTGTGGTGTGCCTATGACATGACCTGCGTCACATGACATCGACAAAGAACTCGCCAGGGTTGCCCACAGCTATGCGCAGGGACTGGCGGGAGCCGGTGAGCTCTGGGGGAGCGTTGGCCAGCTCTCGGCCTGGGGGTGCTCCGGGGGCAGCTGTGGCCAGGTGGAGGGGCTGAGGGGGCAGGCCTGGGGGGGCATAGACCAAGCCGGGGCCGTAGGACAGTGAGTGGGCGCTTCGATGGCTGTAGGAACTGCGGGTGCTGCGCTCGCTAGGGGCCACAGAGCGCTCACTGGGGGCACGATGGCTCCTGATCTCTGACTCGCTGCCACTACCACCCGACTTGTTGGAGCCCCCGGCACCGCCTCTGCCCTCGGTCTTACTGCAGTTGGAGCCGCTGCTGCCTGGAGTCAGGGGAGGAAAACAAACAAAGTGTGTTAACATCCAACTATTTGACCTTCATACATGACTGCAAATGTTTTATATGATTGACTGTGTGTACGTTCTGGCTTTGCTGCGTACATGACTTGTATATATATTCAAATACATTTATCTATTAGAGCAACACTCCTGTATAATCTTAAAATCTCCTTCTGAAGTTTTTCTATATCATTTATTTACGCTGTGACTCAAGTCAGGCATGGTAGTGCTGATTCATGCCGGGGCCAACACATAATGACTGATATTGACTGGCCAATAAGTTCAAATGCGGCAGATAAATAGCTCAATAGCTTTTAAATCAACAGGAAATATTGTTACGATTGTATTATGATTATCTTTTACAATGTGTGTTAACTCAAAGTGTTGCATTGTCCTAGGCTGTAGTGTTGGTTAACTGAAACTAGTTCCCCCTCTCTCTGTGTCTGGGTTTGACTGAATTCTGCTGGTGAGTCCCAGCTCTCCTCACCGTCGCTGTGTTGGCTGCCAGCGCTGCCCGCCCCTACTCCCGGGAAGCCCTGGGGCAGGTCGTGTTGGGGCTGGGGGTTGTAGGGGTGGGCGATGGGGAACTGGTAGGGTAGGGCCATGGGCCAGGGGGCCGCCCCAGGGTGGGGCAGAGGGGGCAGGGTGTCCTGGTCCGACGCCCCTCCGCTGGAGCCGTCGTGGTCTTGCAGAGACAGGTGGGTCATGTCTGAGAGAGAGACAGAGAGAGGTCAAGAACATAAATGTTGTAGTTTCGGACTAGGGACTGTTTTCAAACTAGGAAATATGAGGATCTACTGAAAACACTMACTGCCACAGAGGTCTCCGAAGATGTAGTAACACTGCTCGGAGAAGGTGATCTTGTTGACGGTGTGGCGGATGTAGCCGGCCTTGAGCAGGTTACTGGCGTACTTCCTGGCTTCCCTTCGGTCCGAGAAGCCCTCCACGTGATGGAAGAGCCAGTCCACCACGTCTGAGCCTGGGAAGACACACACACGCACACAATGAGTCTAGACACAAACATACACATTCAATGGCAATTAACCTGCAAAAGAGACAAAGTAAGGCAGGGGGAATTTAGAAAGACATCTAGACAAAATGAGAAAGTGAAAAACTGGAGGACAGGAAGACAGACAGATGGGTAGAGAGGGGGGGTAGAGAGAGAGAGGTAGACAGAGAGGGGGGTAGAACAGAGAGAGAGAGAGAAAAGATAGACAGAGAGAGAGAGAGAGAGAGGGGTAGACAGAGAGAGAGGGGTAGAGAGAAAGATAGACAGACAAAGAGAGCGAGCGAGACACAGAGAGAGGGATAGAGCCGAGGAGAGAGAGGGGTAGAGAGAGAGGTAGAGAGAGGGGTAGAGAGAGAGATCGAGAGAGAGGTAGAGAGAGAGAGAGGTAGAGAGAGGTAGAGAGAGAGGTAGAGAGAGGTAGACAGAGAGAGGTAGAGAGAGGTAGACAGAGAGAGAGAGGTAGACAGAGAGAGAGAGAGAGAGAAAGAGGAAAAGAGAGTGAGCATACCTATAAAAGCATTTGCGATGGTGATCTTTAGCCACATCCTGTCTCGCACCTCCAGGCCCGACTCCGGGGAAGCCATGGCCTTGGCAACGGTTGCCATGTCGCTGTGGATGGACAAGTGGAAATCGTCGAAGCCTGTGAGGAGCAAACGGGAGGTGTGGGTTACTGAGTTTAGCCAGGGTAGCAACCATGGCTTACAGGTTTAGAATGGGACAGTGGGACTCTTTAGTTAGGACGCAGGTTTTCCCCAGTATGACAGTTGTGGGTTCCTTTCAAAGATTAGTGGAACTTATTAAAAGGTATCACATTAGGATCTCGTTCACATACTAGACTGTCGATTGCTTCATGACGCAATAAAACAAGAGGTATTATAGAGTGTTTCCATGAGTTTTGATGGGACCCAGGTGTAGGTGTGACTCACGTTCAGTCTCAGGGATGGAGCTGCTGATGGAGGAGCTGGTGGAGGTGACCGTGGTCATCGAGGGGCTCATGCCATAGGCAGGGTACACCCCCGTCATCGCTGCAGTGTGGGACACCCACGCAGCAGGGTCAATGGGCCGGATCGGCTCACCTGGTGGGAGAAAAGGGGGTTAGAGGGACATAGTACACAGATATCACAAAACCACCACAAATATTMACAAACATTAACATATTTTGAGTGGTGTGTTGCGTGTTGCGTGAGGAAGACACAGCAGGAGAATACTCACTTCTAGGCAGAGCAAAGCAGCTCCGGGGGTTGGGGTCCCAGCACTTAGCCACAGTCAGAGTGATGGGACTGTAAACAGAGTTTACACACACACTTAACACAGAGCTGGCTATGCACACAACACACATTTATAAGGTAAAGCTGCTAAACCTACACCTGTCTTTTTACAGACAGAATACAATACCAAAGAAAGTGAAAGTATAAAATACAACATTCTTTCTCTGTCCTAAGACTGTGGTTGCAACTTGTGTGTGTTTGTAAATGTGCTTGTGAAAGAACACAGGTGTGTATGTGAGAGAGAATCACCCTGGCTTGTGTACGATGTCCCTCAGCACTCGAACCGCATCGTCGTTGTTCATATTCTCAAAGTTGATGTCGTTCACCTGTTAGAAGTGAGGAGACAATCTCTGATCTGGTTCGTACCTATTAGGTTTCACCAGAGCAAATTGTAGCAAAACAAGCACTTTCTTATTGGACATATTCAGGTAGTTCCACCCTGTTTCAGTCCATTTAATGCATCATGAACTCAACCCTGAATTCAACTGCTTGATCACCCTGCTCCAATGTTGAATGGGGGCCACACATTTCTGGAGTCACAGACACACCTGCAGCAGCATGTCTCCGGGCTCAATGCGTCCGTCTGCGGCCACAGCCCCTCCTTTCATGATGGAGCCGATGTAGATGCCGCCGTCTCCCCTCTCATTGCTTTGCCCCACGATGCTGATGCCCAGGAAGTTATACTTCTCTACAAGTTAGAAAGATAGAGAGAGAGGAGGCACATTGAGACAGTGTAGGATTTCTACTTCATATTTGTAGTTAATTAGTTCATATTCCAGTTTGTCAAAAAACGCTTTGAGAACTATGAACAGAGAGGACTATCCAAAGTTTTATTACAATTTATCAGGAAAAGTGRGAAATACAGCAAAGGAAATACTTACCCATGTTCAGTGTGACAGTGATGATGTTCAGAGACATGGTGGAGTCTGTGACGCTGCTGAAGGATGAAGACTACAAAAAAAGAGCGGGAGACAAAGAAGCGTGACGAGAGACATAAGGTAATTTACATATCAAAATACTGTGTGCGTGTCCGCCCATCTCACCCTTTCCATGTTGGACGTTTTGGGTTTCCGCCGGCGCCGGCGGTGTCGCCTCATCAGGCGAGAGGAGCTCTGCTCTGTGGAACTGCTGAAGCTGGGAGGAGAAAGCCCAAAAGGGTCACAGTAGACATAAGGCAAAGGTTCCCACTGGAAGGAGGCAAGAAAGTGGAGGTTAGACAAACGTTGCGTGACGGTTAGGTGGAGGGCCTCACCGGCTGGTGGCGTCGTCGTCCTCAGAGTCGAAGCAGCTGGTGGACTCCAGCTCACTGCTCATGAAGGACGAGCAGCTGTCGTATTGGCTCAGCTCAGCCCCTCGGCCCACTCGTGAGTAACCGTTCTTCCCACCTGCAGGGGGCGACACGGCACTGAGCGAAAGGCCTCACGCTATAGGCCCAGGCCCTAGAAACGTCATGTAGTTTGGATAACTATAAAGCTGGATAGTTTCAAATGGTGGTAATAGCTTCCCACTGCCCCTTGATAGGTGCATATTCCACCAAGCCTATCCAAAAACGTTCATTTGTCACATCTTCCACTAGGAAGTGGATGGTAGAGTTAAGAGAGTATGTCAAAGAGGAGTGAAAGAGAGATGCTGAGTGAGTGACTAAAGAGAGGAGTGAAAGAGAGATGCTGAGTGAGTGACTAAAGAGAGGAGTGAAAGAGAGATGCTGAGTGAGTGACTAAAGAGAGGAGTGGACAGACTGCTCTCAGACCAGGCTGGTGAGTGGGTTTCCGGCGCGGGCGCTCCCTCTCTCTCCTCTGGGACACCATCGAGCCCGTCTCAGTCTCGTTGTCCAACGAGTCTCGTCCACCTGTGGCCTTCCCACTGCAGTGCGACATGGAGAAACGGATGGAGAAAGGGATGAGGGAGGGGAGAGAAATTGAGAGTGGGTCAGAGGGGGAGAGAGAAAAGAGTGGCGTGTCACAAAAGTAATAATTATTCCATTGAGCAAGTAGTTGTGCTCACGGTTGTCATGGTTATTAGGCAGATGTTAGAAGCACAAAGGATACATTATTTGTAAATTCACCCTGTCAATCTACACCGACTTAAGAGCTGGTTTGATAAAGCACAGAATAATTTAGGGAAATTACAAACGCCATAAACTTGGTTGTTATGGCAGGTTTAAGAAAACACTGGCAAAAAATATATTTGTGGCCAGTAAGCACGTTTCCATCCACAGTTTGTGAGTAAAGTCATACCGTATTTTAAAGAAAAATCACAATAGCTGTGATAGAAACAGGAAGTTCTGGTAAAAATTGTACATGCCATCAGGTAATTTGTTCGTTCGACATGGTGGGGTCTTTTTGTGTCTGTAAAATTAATTATGAGAGAAATGGCGGTGGAAACGCCTTTATGCACAAATATTGATAGAATACCCATCAAAGTAAACTTAGGAGTCAAGCGATTATATGGTGTTCTTTCATTGTGTCTGGAAGCTAGTAGCTTTTGCGGTTATTTTTGGGCCAGTACCAAAAGGTTGCTGGATCGAATCCCCGAGCTGACAAGGTACAAATCAGTCGTTCTGCCCCTGAACAAGGCAGTTAACCCACTGTTCCCTGGTAGGCCGTCATTGTAAATAAGAATTTGTTCTTAACTGTTAAATAATCATATTTTTTTAATTGCCACCTTTAGCCAGTTAGCTTGGGCGTTTGACCTCCGTTGTTCCGAGTGTTCTAAACCTCACAGTGTCCACCTCGAGTGTTCTAAACCTCACAGTGTCCACCTCGAGTGTTCTAAACCTCACAGTGTCCACCTTCGAGTGTTCTAAACCTCACAGTGTCCACCCTCGAGTGTTCTAAACCTCAGTGTCCACCTCGAGTGTTCTAAACCTCAGGTGTCCACCTCGATGTGCTAAACCTCACAGTGTCTCACCTCGAGTGTTCTAAACCTCAGTGTCCACCTCGAGTGTTCTAAATCTCACAGTGTCCACCTCGAGTGTTCTAACTCCAGTGTCCACCTCGAGTGTTCTAAACCTCACAGTGTGCCACCTCGAGTGTTCTAAACTCAGTGTCCACCTCGAGTGTTCTAAACCTGCACAGTGTCCCTTGAGTGTTTAAACCTCACAGTGTCCACCTCGAGTGTTCTAAAACTTCACCAGTTCCACCTCGAGTGTTCTAAACCTCAGTGTCCACCTCGAGTGTTCTAAACCTCAGTGTCCACCTCGAGTGTTCTAAACCTCAGTGTCCACCTCGGTCAGGGCATCCAGTGTGCACTCTGACCGCACCAAGAACGAAACTCTGCCAATTTATGAATGGGCCCAGAGTGCACTCTGACACTTTAGGGTGATTTTACAAACACACCCTAAGACATATACAGAGTCTTGGAGACAGACAGAAACACACTCATTCACAAGCACACATACAACTTCTCTTGTACTGTGATGTTCCAGATGGGTCGGATCAGCTTTGCATTGGATGACTTCAACCAGACCCTCTCTCACCCACAGAGAGTGGAGGAGGGAACTGGTAGGGGGGGGTCGACAGCTCATACCCTGCTGTAAACCAAGGATTAGAACTTTCAGCTGTCTCCTTCTCCAAATTCACACAGGAGTGTGCCTTTGTTTCACAGAGGTTTTCCCGACAAAACTCTAAAACATCCTATAGCAAATACTGGAACAATATCTCTAACATAGAACGTGGGGGATGGTCAGAGGCCATCTAAAGAATAATAATGTAATTGTGACATCATTAAATATTGTTATAAAGGAAATACTGTAACTTAGAAAGTATACATACTACATGTACAAAGTGTCCATCCTCTACGTTGTGTATGAAATAGGACAAACGCAACATTTTTGTTAAGAGAGGTATGTGATCTTAGAAACTATAAGAGGGAATTATTTCTATAACTTTGTACAAGTGAGTAGTCACCGCCCCCTTGAGTGAGGTCAGAGATCGTGTCAGGCTCACGAACCACCCCTTTAGGATGAACCGTCTAAAAAAGGTGGGTTAAGAATTAACATATGAGACCAGAGAGGCGTTGAGCTGCAGCACACGTCCAAAGTGGTTGGAACTCTGAAATCTCAACAAGGTAGTCACCTCCCGGACAATCACTGGTACGGCTGATTAGCTATGCTAAGCATCTAGAAAAGTGAACTTAAGTGGGAGCTACTCTTCTCAAATCACCGTATTCTACTACTCTCATCACCAATGGGAACCATCGACACGGCTGGCTAGCCTATCTTTCTCCATCTCCTTTGTAACAAGCCGCCATATTGAGTCAGTCCACTAGGGACCTGTTTCTAATGTATTAAGTGTGTATGTTTATCCTGTCTTACCATTTAGTTAGCTAGTAAATAAATAATTAAACTAATTTGTGTAGTACAGAATCATAAGGCTGGGTTTTTTGCAGATACAGGAGGTTACGACTGTTCAGAATGATGATATGATACGAGGTTATGATTAATCCGTTGACTGTTTATGGCGGTGATAGCTAAAGACCTTTAGAGTTTAATTCGGGAGATGGTAACTTTCGTGGTGCCCCAATTCCTAATGAGTTAATTGTTACATGATTAATTGAAAATCGGGTAACAAATAAACATAGTTGATTACATAAATAACAGTCATCAGATTAATGAAAGTAAAGTCACAACAGTACATTGCGCACACAGCTGAACAGGCACACACACACAACTAACTGGTAGGATGGTGGTCTGGAGTCCCCGATGCCCCCAGTCCTCTCCAGGGGGGGTGGCGGCAGCTCCAACAAACTCTCAACCACCGAGCCCCCGTCTGAGTGAGCACCGTCCCCTGACACCAGCTGAGGACACAGAAACCAACGTTGAGACTCCAACAATCATGCACCCTCAAATTGTATTTGCATGCACTATACAGCTATTTTTACAAATGCGTTTTACAACGATACTAAACACATTTCACTAGAACTTAATTTTAGCCTGATCAGACAGAGACCGAGACAGACAAAGCCAATTGACACATACAGACAGATAAATATACATAGACACAACCAGAGATGATGATCATACTTTCCTGACCATGTACTGTATGGAAGAAAGCCAATAACCTAGGGCCCAGAGATATTCCTAGTTATAGTAAGAAGGTAGGCCTACACCCTCTCCCTCCACACACAGTCCCTCTCCTTGTCAATCTTACAAATACATACTAGTTCAAGGATCATCAACTAGATTCAGCCACGGGACAATTTTTTATTGAGCGGATGGTTGGGGGGGTCCGGAAAATAATTACGAATAATTTGTAGACTGAAAATTGACTGCAAGAAGCCCAAACAGATATGTTTGACTAAAACAATCATTTCAAACCTTGCTTACATTTGTATAAAATCACGTGGGAATACTTGAGAACAGATTTCATAAATTAAAATCACTTGGAGCTGATTTTTTACAGTCTATTATGTCGCCCCCCCCCCCCAAAAAACCACGTTATTTAAAAAATTTGCTCAGAAAAGTTGGGGGGCCAAATTAAACCACCCGGGGGTGTCAGTTGGGGAACCCTGCACTAGTTGTTAATGTCTCCAAAATGAATCTCAGAGTACATACACCATTTCCTTCTTAAACAAACCACCCTTTCACTCCTCACTTTCTTTTGCCACTCTCTGTGATTCAATCTTCTCATTAGGTGCAGTGAAGTTCTTTATTTGAGAGTGATGTCTATGATCCTGTGATTTCAGTTTGTCTTAATCAGAACTCAATTGAGAAAGAGGACAAGCAAGGAGGTGCAGAAAAACACATCTCAGTCACGAAGACACACACTGGTCTGTGTGTACTGAGAACGTATGAGTTGGAAACAAACAACAAGTGTATTTGGAAGACAGCTAAAAAGATTGACGAGAAATAAAGAGAATGAGAAACAGCGCGTGTGTGTGTAATTAGGGCCGGGACGATACCAGTATTGCGATATTTTTTTCAATGGCAAAAATGAAAACACGAAGCAGACTAAACTCTTTGGTCTTTTAAACCCCCTGCTCTATGTATACTTAACAAAAATCTAAAAACGCAACATTTAACAATTTCAACAATTTTACCGAGTTACAGCTCATACGAAAATCAGTCAATTTAAATATACATTTCAAGCCCTAATCTATGGAATTTACATGACTGGGCAGGCATAGGTCCAACCATTTGGGAGCCAGGAACACACACTGGAGAGCCAGGCCCAAACAATTAGAACGAGTTTCCTCAGTTTCATCAGCTGTACGAGTGGCTGGTCTCAGAATATCCGGTAGGTGAAAAAGCCAGGTGTAAATGTTGAGTGTCTTCACTGCAAGTAGATTGCATGTTTTAATAAAATATAATAAAAAAGTTTATTTTTAAGAAGCCTGGTGTGAAGATCCTGAGTTGGCGTGGTTACACGTGTGCTGCGGTTGCGAGGCCAATTGGACATACTGACAGATTCTCTAAAGGAATGTTGGAGGCGGCTTATGGTAGAGAAATGAACATTCAATTCTCTGGCAACAGCTGTGGTGGACATTCCTGCAGTCAGCATGCCCATTGCACGCTCGATCAAAATTGAGACATTGTGTTGTCATTGTCCCCAGCATAAGGTGCACCTGTGAAATTATACTGTTGTTTAATCAGCTTCTTGATATGCCATACCTGTCAGGTTCGTGGATTATCTTGGCAAAGGAGAAATGCTCACTAAAAGGGATGTATACAAATTTGCGAACAAAATTTGACAGAAATAAGCTTCTTGTGCGTATTGGACATTTCTGGGATCTTTTATTTCAGCTCATGAAACCAACACTTTACAAGTTGAGTTTCTATTTTTGTTCAGTATATAATATTGTGTGCTATAACTAGGAAAATAAATAGATATGACCCTGGAGGACAACATAATGTTGTTTGTTTCCAACATTTGGGCTGTTTTCTTAAGTTAATTATGCTTTGTGTTGTTTCCTTGCCACAATACTTACGAGTATCGCAATACTGGTATCATCCCGGCCCTAGTAATAATGATATTATCAAACAAATGAGTGAGGCTCCTCCCCAGAGACAGAGTGATGTTCGGAGTCAATAGCAGCCACAACAGATGGGTTTCATTGACAAACACTTAAGACAAAGGTGGTGTGTGTGTGCTTACCCAAGATACCACACGACCATTAAAACAAGGGAGTTTGGCATTGTCATCAGATATCTCTTCTTTCACCACCCTGCGAGGAAAAGAGAGAACAACATTTACTCAACATGTGTACACAAATGCTGGTAAAGAATGCACTGACACTAGGGTGAAACACTCCCAGTCCCAACAATAGGGAAACCAACAGTCTAAAAAAATTTAAAATGGTATTTATTTTTTTATAATTCGCTGCTTTAGGCCAAACCCATAAAGACAAAAGACATTCTAATAATTCACCTCGTGGTAGAAACATATGGGCCAAGATCTAAGTCTCAATTTTGTTAAATAACTGCGCTAGCTAGTTCAATTACTAAGCTTTGATTTTCTACAACGTGTGTGTCGTGTGCGAAACAAACCTGCAGTGCCAAATTTCAATTTAGCCTGGTGTCAATAGAGCACGTTATTTAGCAGGCCGAACATACATACATACATACACACACACAGTGCATTTGGAAAGTATTCAGACCCCGTGACATTTTGTTACGTTACAGCAATATTCTAAAATGGATTAAAAAAAATAAACATCTCCTAAATCTACACAAACACAATACCTCATAATGACAAAACAAAAACTGTTAGACATTTATAAAAAATAAACTAATATTACATTTACATAAGTATTCAGACCCTTTACTCAGTACTAGAGGTCGACCGATAATGATTTTTCAACGCCGATACCGATTATTGGAGGACCAAATAAAACATTTTAATATATATTTGTAATAATGACAATTACAACAATACTGAATGAACACTTTTCTTTTACCTTAATATAATACATCAATAAAATCAATTTAGCATCAAATAAATAATGAAACACGTTCAATTTGGTTTAAATAATGCAAAAACAAAGTGTTGGAGAAGAAAGTGCAATATGTGCCATGTAAGAAAGCTAACGTTTAAGTTCCTTGCTCAGAACATGAGAACATATGAAAGCTGGTGGTTCCTTTTAACATGAGTCTTCAATATTCCCAGGTAAGAAGTTTTAGGTTGTAGTTATTATAGGAATTATAGGACTATTTCTCTCTATTATACCATTTGTATATCATATACCTTTGACTATTGGATGGTCTTATAGGCACTTTAGTATTGCCAGTGTTACAGTAAAGCTTCCGTCCAAATCCTCGCCCCTCCCTGGGCTCGAACCAGGAACACATCGACAACAGCCACCCTCGAAGCGTCGCTACCCATCGCTCCACAAAAGCCGCGGCCCTTGCAGAGCAAGGGGAACAACTACTCCAAATCTCAGAGCAAGTGACGTCACCGATTGAAACGCTATTAACGCGCACCCCGCTAACTAGCGAGCCATTTCACATCGGTTACACCAGCCTAATCTCGGGAGTTGATAGGCTTGAAGTCATAAACAGCTCAATGCTTGAAGCACAGCGAAGAGCTGCAGTCAAATGCACGAAAGTGCTGTTTGAATGAATGCTTACGAGCCTGCTGCTGCCTACCATCGCTCAGTCAGATTGCTCTATCAAATATCAAATCATAGACTTAATTATAACACACAGAAATACGAGCCTCTGGTCATTGATATGGTCGAATCCGGAAACTATCATTTCGAAATCAAAACTTTTATTCTTTCAGTGAAATACGGAACCGTTCCGTATTTTATCTAACGGGTGGCATCCCTAAGTCTAAATATTGCTGTTACATTGTACAACCTTCAATGTTATGTCATAATTATGTACAWTTCTGGCAAATTAATTACGGTCTTTGTTAGSAAWAAATGGACTTCACAMAGTTYGCAACGAGCCAGGCGGCCAAAACTGCTGCATATACMCTGACTGCTTGCACGGAACGCAAGAGAAGTGACACAATTTCCCTAATTATAAGAAATTCATGTTAGCAAGCAATATTAACTAAATATGCAGGTTTAAAAATATATACTTGTGTATTGATTTTAAAGAAAGGCATTGATGTTTCTGGTTAGGTTTGGTGCAACGACAGTGCTAAATCATCACCCGTTTGGCGAAGTAGGCTGTGATTCAATGAGAAATTAACAGGCACCGCATCGATTATATGCAACGCAGCACACGCTAGATAAACTAGTAATATCATCAACCATGTGTAGTTAACTAGTGATTATGTTAAGACTGATTGTTTTTTATAAGATAAATTTAATGCTAGCTAGCAACTTACCTTGGCTTCTTGCTGCCCTCGCGTAACAGGTAGTCAGCCTGCCACGCAGGCTCCTCGTGGAGTGCAATGTAAGGCAGGTGGTTAGAGCGTTGGACTAGTAACCGCAAGGTTGCAAAAACGAATCCCCGAGCTGACAAGGTAAAAATCTGTCGTTCTGCCCATGAACAAGAAAGTTAACCCACCGTTCCTAGGCCGTCATTGAAAATAAGAATGTGTTCTTAACTGACTTGCCCAGTTAAATAAAAGGTGTAAAAAAAAAAAATCTGTGTCCAAAAATACTGATTTCCGATTGTTATGAAAACTTGAAATCGCCCTAATTAAAATCGGCCATTCCGATTAATCAGTCGACCTCTACTCAGTACTTTGTTGAAGCACCTTTAGCAGCCTCGAGTCTTCTTTGGTATGACACTACAAGCTTGGCACACCTGTATTTGGGGAGTTTCTCCCATTCTTCTCTGCAGATCCTCTCAAGCTCTGTCAGGTTAGATGGGGAGCATCGCTGCACAGCCATTTTCAGGTCTCTCCAGAGATGTTCGATCGGGTTCAAGTCCAGGCTCTGGCTGGGCCACTCAAGGACATTCAGAGACTTGTACTGAAGCCACTCCTGCTTTCGCTTGGCTGTGTGCTTAGGGTCATTGTCCTGTTGGAAGGTGAACCTTTACCCCAGTCTGAGGTCGTGAGTGGAGCAGGATTTCATCAAGGATCTCTATGTACTTTGCTCCGTTGATCTTTCCCTTGACCCGGTYTCCCATTTCGTGCCACTGAAAAACAACCCCACAGCATGCTTCACAGTAGGGATGGTATTGGCCAGGTGATGAGAGGTGCTTGGCATTCAGGCCAAAGAGTTCAATATTGGTTTCATCAGACCAGAAAATCTTGTTTATCATGGTCTGAGAGTCCTTTAGGTGCTTTTTGGCAAACTCCAAGCGGGCTGTCATGTGCATTCTACTGAGGAGTGGCTTCCGTCTGGCCACTCTACTATTGAGGCCAGATTGGTGGAGTGCTTCAAAGATGGTTGTCCTTCTGGAAGACTCTCCCATCTCCACAGAGGAACTCTGGAACTCTGTAAGAGTGACCATTGGGATCCTTCAACACTTCAGAAATGTTTTGGTACCCTTCCGCATATCTGTGCACTGACACAATCCTGTCTTGGGGCTCTATGGACAATTCCTTTGACCTCATGGCTTGGTTTTTGCTCTGACATGCACTGTCAACTGTGGGACCTTATATCGACAGGTGTGTGCCTTTCCAAATCATGTCCAATCAATTGAATTTACCACAGGTGGACTCCAATCAAGTTGTAGAAACATCTCAAGGATGATCAATAGAAACAGGATGCAGCTGAGCTCAATTTCAAGTCTTGTAGCAAAGGGTATGAATACTTATGTAAATAAGGTATTTATGTTTATATAATTTTAATTGTTTGGCAAACATGTCTAAAAACCTGTTTTGGATTTGTCATTATGGGGTATTGTGTGTAGATTGATGAGGACATTTTTTAGAATAAGGCTGTAGTGTAACAAAATGTGGAAAAGGTGAAGGGGTCTGAATACTTTCCCAATGCACTGCATCTCAGTGGTGCATTCAGTCCCATTGCAGACCGGTTTGAGATTAAATACATAACCTGTCCTGACCCTCAATCTGAGGAGTTGGACTTCTACCAGGAGCTCAATCTGGCAAAGCCCTTTGGGAGTTCCCCACCGTCCGGATAGACAGTTAGGCCTTAGCCATTCTCTATAAACAGGCCATTGAGGTGTTTCACTTTTTTACATTTTACTCAACGAAATATTCAACACTGATGTTACCCATTTATGACATGCACTGTATTTTGAAACACCCAAACGCTCTGAAGGAACACAAGATCTATCCCAAATCACCTTACTGTTAAGTTTAAGGCCATTTTCAGTGATTAATGGGACATGGAATCATTACCTTTACCATTTCACACGCAAAGGGCTGGCTTGTAAACATGCCAGTGAACAACAGCGCATTCCAGAGTAAGTGACCGACGGTTTATGTCCAACCAACCAGTCTACTGCATCCCTTTTTTTGACAACAACAGCAGGAGAAGAGAAGAGACCATTATCCTGGTCTGGTCTGTTGGCCTTCTCCCTGATGTAAGCCACTTCACTGGCTATTATACAACCGATAGGTAACTAGATAGCCCACCTATCTCAATTATCCATACTTGAATCTTGTGCAATAGGAAAATTGACAATGTTGCCTAGTTTCGTATATCATTTGAACGTTAGTTAGCTAAAATATATAACTGTTACAATAGCTAGCAAACTAACGTTAACTGTGTAATATAAAAAAAGCGACGAATAACGTTAAACAAAGGAATAACACTCATGCCATGATTAACATGAAAACGTTGATTAGCTAACGTTAGCCAACCCGTTTTGACAAATTATAATTTCATTGTGAAAGAATAGCTAACGTTCCCGTAGCAGACTGTTTAGATGCTAACAATGCTCACCCAAAATCGTCATCCATAGATTTGAAGAAGAACTTGTAGTTAGGTTTCTTCAGAACATTTTTGAAGTCTGCAAGTGTGACCCTGTCCGCGGGCACTGCCAATTTGACCAGGTAAGGTGTTTCCTGGTCGTCGAGGTGATATATGACTTTGGTCTCCCCCATTGTGGGATGCTGGGGCGAGGCAGGCAGGGTACATCAAGCCGCGGTCCTGGAAGGCTCCCTTTCGGGCCTCGGCTCCCCGTGGTGCTGCTGTGATGCCCCTGGCTTTCTGGCTAGCCGGCTAGCTACCAGTTTTTATTTTGAATCCTTTTAGCTAGCTACGGTAGCAACCTAACGTTAGCTAGTATTAGCTAGCTATTTAGAAGCACCTCGCTCCACAAAGGTTCAGCCAGACGAAGACTATTACGTACCCGGATATTATGTTACCAATTTGAAAGGGCGCAACCTACCAAATGTATCTACTTTCCAATCTTGACTAAATGTGAATTTAGGCAGTAGTTGTTCACGCTAGCTGGCAGTTACTTTGTTGAATAAACACGAAGAATCTTTCCTCCTGAGTTCAGAATGCAGTCTACAACAAACAACCACCAACCCTAAGCTAAAAGTGCTCCCTCTACCGGAGAGGAGGAAAGAAAAAGAATCACAATGGCTTTTCAAGGAATAACGTTACTTCGGGATTTTGGCAATGAAACCCGTTTTCTACTTCCCCAGAGTCAATAAGCGAATGTATAAATATTTATGTCTCGGCAAGTTAGAGACAGTTTCGCGAGTCATTGCTAAATTGTATGTGTCTACACCACAGATAGAACAATGTCGWGACAGATATTTCACTGGATGTATAAATGTGTAGCATAAAACTGGGGAGGAAGCCCACTGGCCAGCAGTGGGAGAAGATGGAAAGAGATGGATTTTGGCCGACATTCTGAACATTTTATCATTGATGAAACATTTGATCTCAATACAGCTTTCTGTTCCCAAAACTAGAATATGTTATGAACAGTGTGTTGTAGACTTTACCTTTTGCAAAATCGCGTTGTTTAGGAGTGCAAAGGCGAATTTAGTTATTGCACACGCGCACTTCATAGAGGTGTTCCCTAACGGAAATACACAGATTATGCTAGAACGCGCCAATAGGATCTCGCTTTCGGCTCTTTTATTTAACTAGGAAAGTCAGTTAAGAACAAATTGTTATTTACAATGACAGCCTATCCTGGCCAAACCCTAATCCGGATGACGCTGGGCCAATTGTGCACCGCTCTATGGGTGCTTCCAATCACTGCCGGTTGTGATACAGCCTGGAATTGAACCAAGGTCTGTAGTGACGCCTATTGCACTGAGATGCAGTGCCTTAGACCGAAGCGCCATTCTGGCTCTGCCCACCTTCTTGCTTGTTCTGCCCACTATGACTAATTTGTTCCCATTTGAGACTGTAGCCTATAAATCTTGTGTTAGTGCAATGACTGGAAGTCAAATATTCCAAGAAATACATCCTGTTTGCAACAAGGCACTTATGTAATAATGCAAAAAATGTGGCAAAGAAAGGAACTTTTTGTCCTGAATACAAAGTGTTATGTTAGGTGGAAATCCAACACAACACATCACTGACTACAACTCTTCATATTTTCAAACATGGTGGTGGTTGCATCATGTTATGGGTATGCTTTCAAATAGCTCTTTGTTGACTGTTGCTGGGTGCTAACGTCCTCCATCAGCACCGGCCTGTACCCTACCTGCCCTAAGCTCTCTCCTGGCCCCTTACACTAAGTCTGAATTTGTCCTGCTAGGTGACCTAAACTGGGACATGCTTAAACCATTTTACCAAGTCCTAAAGCAATGGGACTCCCTAAATCTCTCAGATTATTACCAATTCCACAAGGTATGACTCCAAACACCCAGAAAATGCTACTCTCCTTGATGTTATCCTCACAAATAATCCTGATAGGTATCAGTCTGGTGTTTTCTGTAATGACYTTAGTGATCACTGTTTTACAGCCTGTGTTCATAATGGCTGCTCAGTGAAACGACCTGTCCTGATTTGTCATAGACGCTTGCTAAAAAACATAAATGAGCAAGCCTTCCTTCATGAAGTGGTCTCTGTAAAATGGTATAGAATCAGTTTCATCCCCTCTGTCGAAGACGCTTGGACCTTCTTTCTATATATTTTCAGTGGTATTGTTAACAAACACGCCCCCATAAAGAAAATTTGAATTAAAAACAGGTTCAGCCCCTGGTTCGACCGTGATCTTGCAGAGTTACTCCACCTCAAGAATTGCATTTGGCGAAAGGCTCGGCACATGCATACTCAGGCTCTCGTTCAGGCAAATGAGAAATAAGTGCACTCAGGCTATCCGGAAGGCCAAAGTTAGTTACTTTAAGGAGCAGTTCTCTCTCTGTGGGTCTAACACCAAGAAGTTCTGGTAAACAGTTAAAGACCTGAAGAATAAATCCTCCTCACATCTGCACATGTCCCTTAAAGTTGATGTGGTTGTTACTGACAAGAAGCACATGGCTGAGCTCTTTAATCACCACTTCATTAAGTCAGGGTTCCTATTTGACTCAGCCATGCCTCCTTGCCCGTCTGACATTTCCTCATCTCCCACTCCTTCTAATGTGACTATCCCCGATGCTTCTCCCTCTTTTTCCCCTGCCCCGCTACAAAGTTTCTCCCTGCAGGCTGTCACTGAGTCCGAGGTGCTAAAAGAGCACCTGAAACTTGACCCCCAAAAAACATCTGGGTCTTTAAAAAACATTTTTTACTCCTTTTCCCCCAATGTCCTAGTATCCAATTGGTAGTTACAGTCTTGGCTCATCGCTGCAACTACCGTACGGACTCGGGAGAGGCGAAGGTCAAGAGCCGTGTGTCCCCCGAAACACAACCCAGCCAAGCCAAGCCGCTTCTTGACACAATGCACACTTAACCCGGAAGCCAGCCGCACCAATGTGTCGGAGGAAACACCGTACACCTGGCGACCGTGTCAGCGTGCACTGCGCCCGGCCCGCCACAGGAGTCGCTATTGCGTGATGGGACAAGGACTTCCCTGCTGGCCAAATCCTCCCCTAACCCAGACGACGCTGGTTGATGCTTATTTATAAAACCCTCTTAGGCCTCACTCCCTCCTATCTGAGATATCTACTGCAGCCCTCATCCTCCACATACAACACCCGTTCTGCCAGTCACATTCTGTTAAAGGTCCCCAGAGCACACACATCCCTGGGTCGCTCCTCTTTTTAGTTCGCTGCAGCTAGCGACTGGAACGAGCTGCAACAAACACTCAAACTGGACAGTTTTATCTCAGTCTCTTCATTCAAAGACTCAATCATGGACACTCTTACTGACAGTTGTGGCTGATTTGCGTGATCTATTGTTGTCTCTACCTTCTTGCTTTTTGTGCTGTTGTCTGTGCCCAATAATGTTTATACCATGTTTTGTGCTGCTACCATGTTGTGTTGCTACCATGCTATGTTGCTGTCTTAGGTGTCTTCTTTATGTAGTGTTGTCTCTCTTGTCATGATGTGTGTTTTGTCCTAGATTTATATTTTAAATTGTATTTGTAATCCCAGGCCCACATCCCCGCAGGAGGCCTTTTGCCTTTTGGTAGGCCATCACTGGAAAAAGATTTTTTTCTTAACTGACTTGCCTCCTAGTTAAATAAAGGTTCAATTTTTTTAATATATATTTTTTTAAATCGGCAAGGACTAAGGAGTGTTTTTTTTCCGGATAAAAATAAACAGAATATAGCTATAAGCAAAGGCAAAATCCTGGAGGAAAACCTGGTTCAGTTTGCTTTCCAACAGACACTGGAACGAGCTGGGAGACAAATTCACCTTTCAGCAGGACAATAACCTAAAACACAAGGCCAAATATACACAGGAGTGGCTTACCAAGACGAGATTGAATGTTCCTGAGTTTTGACTTAAATCGGCTTGAAAATATTTGGTAAGACATGAAAATGGCTGTATAACAATGATCAACAACCAACTTGACAGAGCTTGAAGAATGCAAATTTTGTGCAATCCAGGTGTGCAAAACTCTTAGTGCCCGATTCCCGACAGAGTAATTACGCCTTTCCTATTAACCCCTTTCCTACGCACTTCTCAGTAGTTAGTATTGACTTACCTTATGAAGGTGCGTAATGGGCTTTGCAGGGCTGTTTCCCTTGCGTGTGCTGAATAAAATGTAATTCAACTGCTGAAAACCCTCCAACTTGCTGGCCAACAGAATTTCTCATGGAGTTTATTACATTTATCTTAAGCCATCCCTTTAAATACGGTGTACCGTCAATTAGAATTTTGTTGACAGACTAGAATACACTGAGTGAACGGGTTCAGAAAACAGGCATCAATGAAAGAAAGCCATCTAATTATATGCCTATTCATCTCCGTTTTAATACTAACTGGTAAATCTAAAAAATAACATGTTCTTGTAGATTATTTAGGCACATTTTAGGACTAGGAAAGTATATATGAATCATTAAAAAAAAATGTATGCACAAAATATACTGATTAATCAAAAATACAGTGGTTTGATTCATTCTGAAAATTGCCACATTGTTATTTAACCCACGGTGATGTTGGAAGATTAGTGTACATAGAAATATAATAGGGAGAATAATGTACAATAGTAGTCGATACCCTCTATTGCCTGCACTAACCATGGAACTGTGTGATGACACAGCCAAGTGTTGTGCCATGGGTCAGGATGAAACTGTAACGGCTTGGTCTGCGCTCTGCTCCATAAATATGACGTCTTTTTTTAATGTTATGAACTGTTACTAATGATCCTCAGCAACACCCACATGGCTGTGACAGCATTTACAGAGGAAACAAATGAAGGTAAATTAAGCAAGTTAGGCTATACCAACTGAATGGAACTAACAGTAAATTGACAGTTGAATATGTCTGGTTATTAGGCCTACTGACGGTCGATACTGATAGTGACTAATATTTAACACGATAGAAATAGGAAACAGAGAAAGTCGGGGTAGCATATAATTATGACATTCGAGAGTGCTCATCCCTGCAAGTTAAAAGGCCATACCATTAAAATTCTGCATAATGCCACAGCATTTCATAAACTTCAGTGGGAAAGTTGATATGCTTCAGTTTGCTGCCATATGACTGGTTTCACATTTGTCTCCACCGATTACAATGTAAAATAGATCTAAAACACGTGTAATTTATATATACAATTCCTTTATCTAAACGGATGACTCATTAACCTAACTCTTATCGTTGCAAATTACAGTATATGGAGAATGCTGGCATTTCTATCGGAAAAATAAAKTTGATGCTTTTTCCACTTGGAACCGGCAGATTTGCTCAACATGGTTTCCTCTTGTTTAAAGGTGGTGAAATTAAGTCACGGTCAGAATACGGCGTATCTATTGACACCTCCGCCACGCCTTCATTTATTTGATCTCCACCCAGAACGAATAGCAGGTGAATAGCGTGCTATTCTCATGCTTAAATTCAAGGTAGGAATACGCATAGAGAGAAAAGTGCATAAAAATGGAATAACATTCTAACTCGGGTCGGAATCAGGGCCTTAGAAACTTACCCAGAAAGACTCACAGCTGTAACCGCTGCCAGAGGGGATTCTAACATGTATTGATTCAGGGGTGTTAATACTTATGTAAATTAGATATTTCTGTACATCATTTTCAATTAATATGCAAATATTTATAAAAACATGTTTTCACTTTGCCATTATAGGTTAGTGTGTAGATGGGTAAGATAAAAAATAAAATAAAAAGATTTAATCCATTTTGAATTCAGACAAAATGTGGAATAAGTGAAGGGGTATGAATACTTTCTGAAGGCACTGTATATACCAACTTTGCACACAGGCTTGGGGCAATATTAATCTAATCATTTTTTCTATTACGTCCCCATGAACTTGCAAAATCTTGCCAAGTTGAACAACACTCTTCTATTACCCATTTCAGAAAGCTTATAGTCCAGGGAAAAAACATATTTGCATCAGTCTGTTCATTGTCTTTAATCACATTCCATATTTTGAAGTTTCTGGCAAGACTAACTCTGCAAAATCATCTAAATAATCATTGCACAAATGACACTTCATGTGTACAGTACATCTGTGAGAGATTTTAAGAGTGCTGGGATCATTCTTGGGCACAAATATTAATAGAATAAACTAAAATAATAAAACAATACAGATAATAGGCCTAACCATAATAATAATAATCTTTACCATAATCATCATCCCACTTGAGACCACTGGTATTATCAATGCAACTGAAAAGTTGTGCCAGAGACATTCTATTGATCCCTATKCCACACTCAGAACCGGAAGCAGTTCCTGTCTTCTATCATACAGAGCGGCGCCTGACAGGTCTCACAGTGCCAGTTGGTCTTGCACAGACAATAGTTCTTCCTGCCCACGGTTTCTCTTTGAGAGATGTCAATAGTGGTAAGATCATTAGTGTGCACAGGACAGCAAAATAGTTTTACTTCCTGTTGTTCCTCAAGCCAAAATGACGTTTAATGAAACTCTGCGCCTGTTTTTGAGAATTAAACTCAATTTTTCCCCCCCCATATTCCATCCAAGGATGGGTAGGGTATGGGTTGTACTTTATATGCCTCTTGAAAACTTCTGCTACGAGATCCTTTTTATTCATGTGCCAAACTCTGAAGCAGTTTCTGTCTGGTATCATACAGAGTGCTACCTGACAGGACTCACACTGCCAGTTGGTCTGGCTTTCCTTGCACAGACAACATTTCTTCCTGCCACTAGATTTTCTTTGAGAGGTGTCAACAGTGGTAGGATCAATTATGGGTACAGGGTAGCATGGTCGCTTCACTTCCACCAATTCCTTCTCTTCTTCTGGTTGATCTTCTTCTTCCTCCTCCTCCTCCTCCTCCGAAGACTCWTCTTCAGCCTCCTCCTGCTTACCAATGTCAGCAAGCTGCAGGCACAGCTGCTCCCTGAACTGCTTGTGGGTCATTGGCTTTTTCTTCTTCATCTGGGCCATGTCCTTCTGCAGGAGGAAGCTGTTCACCACAGCAATGTCTACAAAGTGGAAGAAGAAGGTCTTGTACCACTTCATGGTTTTGTGGGCCACACTGTAGCATTTGATAAGGGCATCAGACAGGTCCACACCCCCCATATACTTGTTGTACGGCTTGATTGCCTCTGGGACGGGTATGCACTGTGTTGTCCAGGATCCATTTTTGCTCTGTTTCCTGATTTTGACCTGCTCCCCTGCAAATGCCTTATGAATAGTGGTACACATGGTGACTGGTTGTGCGCCCATCCACTTGGTGAARAGCAGCTCCCCGTCACGGAGCCAGCGGATGGTTCCTTTCTCTGCTCGAGCAGGCATGCTGTTCTCTCGGATGCCCACACGGATTTCACGTATGGTTCCACATGCTCCCAATTTCATTTTGTACAGGTCACGGAAGAAAGTTGTGCTGGTGAAGAAGTTATCAACATAAATGTGGTATCCTGTGCCCAAGTAAGGCACCTTCAACAGGTTCATGGCAACATCATAGCTCTCCCCTTTGCCTGAAGCAGATGGGTTTTTGGTCATAAAGACATTGAAGTCGCAGGTATAGCCATTTCTTGAATCTGCTAAAACATACAGCTTGAATCCATACCTGTAGGGCTTGGATTTAATGTATTGTTTGAGGCTGTGGCGGGCCTTGGAGTGCACCATGCGCTCATCAATGGAAAGATTCTGGAATGGGTGGTARAAGGCCCTGCATGCATCCAAAATCTGGTCTTTGAGAGGTTTGATTCTCATGAGCCGATCATACCCTGCAGTCCCCTTCTTCTTGTCGTTTTCCTCATCCTCTGCTGGGTCACTCATGTGCAGTGAATAGGTGATTGCCCGAAATCTTGTCATAGTCATGACTGTACAACAAAAAGGAAGACAATATATTCTGTTTCGATTCCAGTAGTCTGATACAGTGTGCACATTCAGCAGACCCATATAGATTACAATGCTGAGGTATTTGTACATTTCCTCCACAGATACAGGTTTCCATGGTTCTTTGATTCCATGTTCTTGTCTTCTCTTGGCATTCTTGTTGGTGTTTGAGCAGAGAGTATCAACAATGTCATTACTGAAGAAGAGCTGGAAGAGCTCTAGAACAGTGTAGTTCTTTGAAGTGTCTAGCTGGGGTCCAGGAGTCCTAGCTGGTTCAAAAGGTAACAGTTTATGCTCTTGGTCTGGTTCATCCTCAGTCCTCCACTTCCTCTCTGACCCACTGAAAAGAGGTGTGGCTGCATGAGCTCTGTTTTTGGATTTGGCAGGGCTGGGTGTCCAGGGGGGAGAGGATGGAGGCCTGGCCTTCCTTTGCGGTGCTGCTTTTGGGCTAGAGATGAGTTTTGTTATTTTTGAAGCCCTGCTCTCGATGACTTCTGTATCAGGGGGAAGGTCTTCTCCATCTTCCTCACTTGACTCTGAAGCTTCTATCTTAGGGCGAGAGGAGATGCCCCTTACCCTGAGCCGTGTCATAATTGGAGGAGAGTCATCTCCCCCTCTAGTCTCTGTAACTTCTGTCCCATCTGGAGGGTATTCATCCTCCTCTATAGTCTCTGTAACTTCTGTCCTGTTGGGAGTGAAGTCATCTCCCCTTCTAGTTTCTGTAACATCTGTTCCATTGGGAGGGGATTCATCCCCCTCCATAGCCTCTGAAGGTTCCGTCAGATAAGGAAGGTCTTCATTCTCATCTCTGAAAAACAATTAATAAAATAATAGAATATGTTTTAGGTGGTGCCATACATATAAACAGCATCATTGTGACAATCTGGTTTCTACCAACTTACTTAGAGAAAGGTTGGGTTTGTTGATAAAATTACAGATTTATGCAAAATTACAGATTTAGGAAAATAATACTGAATGGAGAGCTTGACAGTCCATAAGGCCAATATGATAGGTTTTCTAACCCGTTTTATATTGTTTGTTTACAAATACATTTTATACAGTTCAACTAAGCCCATGAGACATTAGTGTTATTTTTCAAGAATCAATAGATATACACTACCGGTCAAAAGTTTTAGAACACCTACTCATTCAAGAGTTTTTCTTTATTTTTTACATTGTAGAATAATAGTGAATACATCAAAACTATGAAATAACACATATGGAATCATGTAGTAACCAAAAAATTATAATATTTTAGATTCTTCAAAGTAGCCACCCTTTGTCTTGATGACAGCTTTGCACTCTCTTGACATTCTCTCAACCAGCTTCACCTGGAATGCTTTTCCAAAAGTCTTGGAGTTCCCTCATATGCTGAGCACTTGTTGGCAGCTTATCCTTCACTCTGCGGTCCAACTCATCCTAAACCATCTCAATTTGGTTGAAGTCGGGGGATTGTGGAGGCCAGGTCATCTGATGCAGCACTCCATCAATCTCCTTCTTGGTAAAATAGCCCCTACATAGCCTGGAGGTGTGTTGGGTCATTGTCCTGTTGAAAAACAAACCAGATGGGATGGCGTATTACTGCAGAATACTGTGGTAGCCGTTCTGGTTAAGTGTGCTTTGAATTCTAAATAAATCACAGACAGTGTCACCAGCAAAGCACCCCCACACCATAACACCTCCTCCTCCATGCTTTACGGTGGGAAATGCACATGCGGAGATCATCCGTTCACCCACCGCACGTCTCACAAAGACAAGGCGGTTGGAACCAAAAATCTCCAATTTGGACTCTAGACCAAAGGACAAATTTCCACCGGTCTAATGTCCATTGCTCATGTTTCTTGGCCCAAGCAAGTCTCTTCTTCCTATTGGTGTCCTTTAGTAGTGGTTTCTTTGCAGAAATTCGACCATGAAGGCCTGACTCACGCAGTCTCCTCTGAACAGTTGATGTTGAGATGTGTCTGCTCTGAAGCATTTATTTGGGCTACAATCTGAGGTAAAGTTAATTGCTGATTTCTGAGGCTGGTAACTCTAATGAACTTATACTCTGCAGCAGAGTTAACTCTGCGTCTTCCTTTCCTGTGGCGGTCCTCATGAGAGCCAGTTTCATCATAGCGCTTGATGGTTTTGAGACTGCACTTGAAGAAACTCTCAAAGTTCTTGACATTTTCCATATTGACTGACCTTCATGTCTTAAAGTAATGATGGATTGTCGTTTCTCTTTGCTTATTTGAACTGTTCTTTCCATAATATATACTTGGTCTTTTACCTAAAAAGGCTATATTCTGTATACCACCCCTACCTTGTCACAACACAACTGATTGGCTCAAACACATTAAGAAGGAAAGAAATTCCACAAATTTACTTTTAACAAGGCACACCTGTTAATTGAAATGTATTCCAGGTGACTACCTCATGAAGTTGGTTGAGAGAATTCCAAGAGTGTGCAAAGCTGTCATCAAGGCAAAGGGTGGCTAGTTGAAGTATCTAAAATATATTTTGATTTGTTTAACACTTTTTTGGTTACTACATGATTCCATGTGTTATTTCATAGTTTTGACATCTTCACTATTATTCCACAATGTAGAAAAAAATWAAGAACAACCCTTGAATTAGTGGGTGTCCTAAAACTTTTGACTGGTAGTGTATATAATTTACAAACTATAAATATCACACTGGGTGTGGTAATTTCAATAAATAAAAATGCAAATGACTCAATATCAAAATGTGTAAAATGGGTGTTAGAACATTAAAGATATTTAATCAAACAATACTGAGTGGATGCTTAAATTAAAATGCTATCCACTCTGAATAATGTAATAGTTCAACTCACAGGTCCAAAAGTCGATCCATCTCCTCTTCAAAGATGGAATCTAGAAATGAATCGTTGCTGTCACATCCCTGAAATTCTCCATCAGAATTAATTTCTCCCGCTTCCTTTCCATTATCATCTTGAACAACGCTGCTGTTCTCAGGTTGCATTGCCTTCTTCCTGGAAGGCATTTCAGACAAAAACAATGGAAATGAATTCACACAAATTAAGTGGGAGCCCAAGACTGGAGCACAGAGCAAACAATTGATCATATGATGCATGTTCTCAACTCATTAACTGTGTGTGCGATATTTCTAAATGCCAGTAGATTGATCAACATCAAATGTGGAGAAGGGGAGCAAAGACTGGAGTCATACCAGATTTGTAGCTTGCAGCAATAGGAGTCAAGGTGCAGACAAAAATCACAAGAAAGTCAAGAAATATAGGTGTGACTCTTGCCCTCAGGACCACCCTATGAAGGCTAAAATGTAATGTATTTAATCAGCAAGGTATATTAAAATAGATTAATCTGGGTGTGACTCACTATCTTGCTGTTTTGTGCAATCGTTGATAAAAAACAGCTTTTCCTGTTTGTGATAAAATACTTCCATAGAGACGGAATGCAGAACCATTCATTTGCATTAGAACATATTTTTGCATTTTATGTGACGTAATGGTTATAAATGGTCATTTTTTGGAATACGTGTTCTTTGGGAGAAGTATTTTAACATGTTTGCAATTTATATGAAAGTACTTCAGGCATACTACCTCTTATCGCATTCAGAGAGGGAGCGTTTGTCCTGCACCTCCTCCAGCTCCATCTTGGCTGTTTGTCCACTGCCTGAAGCCAAAACACATGATCGCAGCCATAACGTCATTCTACCAAACCCATATGGTTCCACAGCAGCACTAGGGCCTTTCGGTTATATATGCTTAATATTTACGTTTCTAACATGTTACATCACCCGAACACCATCCCACATTTTTACTAGAGATATGCACCTCTGTTATTACCTCTCTCTTCCGCCGCTGCTCAACACAGAGTTCGCACAACAACGCAACCAAAAACAACACAAAGCACATACACGCCACCTACCAATTCTACTTCTTCTTTTTTGGTATTTTGACTGTCAGCATACAGATGTAATAGGTGCATGCCGCCACCTACTGTATTGCCTATGTATCAGCCTACTATTCGGAGGTATGAATTCATAGAGTACAACAGTATGAGCCACAACACCCATAAAACCTAGCGGTCAATCAAGGAAATTGTTCCAATCGTTTTTCCACCATTCATGTTTCCCCTAGGGGATTTTAGAAACAATTAAAATGAGGACTATGTTTTGTGTAGACTTACCCTGGCGTGACGTTTTGATAACCAACTAAATCTCTCTAGGACAAGGTGACTTTTATCAATATATTCGCCTGAATTTATCCCGACAAAAATGAAACGCTAATTAGGCTATCATAAAGAACTACAAATGCCATGATGTAACTCTGGACGAGACTGACTAATCGAGACAAAGGTAAAAATCTCTGGATTAACTATCTAATGTTAGCTACATTTTGTAATTAATAAATTGGCTACATTTCTTTAAATTGTCAATTCTGTGAACTGCCTTGTGCAAGTTTTACATTGACACAATATCTGTTAGGAAGGTGTCAGCTAGGGATGGCGGGCAGGAGYTCGCAAGGATTTGTAGTATTGCATTATGTCTACTTTGATACTAATTAGCATTTTCGATTTGGAGAGTAAATAGTGCCGAATATACGGATAAAAGTCACCTTGTCCGAGAGAGATTTACATGGTTATCAAAACGTCACGTTCGTTCAACACTATCGTTCAAAACATCATGTAAACTCTTCTGCAGTAAAATCTTGTACACCAAAGTACTTCTCTGCAGCTGCCACCACAACATCTATCCTCTGTGATTTATGTTCCATTCCTGCGGTACTATTGACAACCATGGCCATGAACGCCCCAAAAATATATCTTATTGAAGCACAAGTTGTTTTTATCACTCTCTATTGGCCTCGTCCTACTCACAGGGATCCTCTTAGAATCCCTCACCCTGGATCTATCTTCCTCTCTTCACTGCCTCAGCAGTCAACACCTTCTGTACTACTCTGATCCTGGCAACCTCAACCTGCCTTTCTCTCACCGGACACCTCTGATCTCCAGCACCATGGGTACCCCTACAGTTTACACATACAACTTTTTCCACTGATACTACACATTCCTTTGTCTCATGTCCTCCTGCACACTTCTCACATCTAGGAATCTCTCTCCTACACACTGCTGCCACATGACCATAAGATTGACACCTAAAACACCRTAATGGGTTCGGGGAAAAAGCTCTCACGGGATAACTGACACATCCTAACTTGACTTTATCTGGTAAAGACATGCATCAAAATGTAGTAGTACAGACAGTGTATTGTCTGTTTAACAACGCTCTCCACCGGTCTGCATCACACCAAACAGCGGGCGTCACAGACACCGGGAAACTTCAACTTCAGCTGACCTTCCTCAACACTTAACGCCACTCCAGTTATCACTCCTTTCAACGGCACCCTGCTCTGGAGAGGAAAGCAAGTCACAGTTCTCCTCCCCAATCGCGTGGTGCGGAGCGCACGCTCCCTCTGGACAGCAGAAATGCAAAAAATCTACATGATTCCGCTTCAAGTCACTTTCACAGCCCCCCCCACACATCTTCCAGCGACCATACCGCCATCATCTTCTGCTTAATCAGATCTTCCAGAAGACATGTGCATTCCCCAATTCCATATTATTTACTTATATGTTCCACTTTTCAAGATTTTGTTGAACATTGCAGATAGAAATAACATGAATAGAGCTGATGTGAGTCCTTATTCCATATGTCAGAGAGGCATGTTTGTGCTACATAGCCTATTTCTATCTGAACGTTCCAAAGCRTTGCGTCCTGCTGAACAGGAGTGTAATTATTATCCAAACAGTTGCAATGAAAACTAGAGTTTTCATGTAGTTCCCTCCCTGTTTCGTTCCGTTTGCTTTCATTTAAGAAAACGTTTTGCAACAGAATCGGTGTAATGAATACATCCCAGTTCTTTGGGGTCGAAGAAAGCTGTAAAAACAGTCAATAGATGCGTCTTTTAAGGCCTTTGTATTATCTGTAATTTGTTGTTCTTGTTTGTTTGTATACTGGTCTTTTGTGGAGTGCAAATAACCTTGGCGTGACCCTGGACAACACCCTGTTGTTCTCTGCAAACATCAAAGCAGTGACTCACTCCTGCAGGTTCATACTCTACAACATCCGTAGAGTACAACCCTACCTCACACAGGAAGCGGCGCAGGTCCTAATCCAGGCACTTGTCATCTCCCGTCTGGATTACTGCAACTCGCTGTTGGCTGTGCTCCCTGCTTGTACCATCAATTTCATTTTTATTTTTATTTAACCTTTTATTCAACTAGGCAAATCAAATCCCTGCAATTTATCCAGAACGCTGCAACCCGCCAGGTTTTCAACCCTCTCAAGTTCTCCCATGTCACCCCGCTACTCCGCACACTCTACTGGCTTCCAGTCTAAGCTCGCATCCACTACAAGACCATGGTGCTTGCCTACAAAGCAGCAAGAGGAATTGCCCCTYTCTCTCTTGAGGCTATGCTCAAACCCTACACCCCAACCCAAGCACTCTGTTCTGCAACCTCTGGTCTTTTGGCCCTTCCACCCCTATGGGAGGGCAGCTCCCGCTCAGCCCAGTACAAGCTCTTCTCTGTCCTGGCACCCCAATGGTGGAACAAGCTGAAGCTAGGACAGCAGTCCCAGMCATCTYCCCAAAAGCATCTGATATGTCATAAATGTAAAAAATTKGGCCATGTGTCAAGTTTTTGCAAACAGAATATCATTATTGAAGACTCACAGCTGAAACATTGCAGGGAATACTGTCTGAATATGCTTCCCCCTCTCAGGTTCCAGAGCCTGTGTAGGGATCTGAGTACATTTTACTAAGTGAAGGAGTACATTGACTTTTGATTCGTTTTTTTGAGAATAATGATTTATTTTTATTAAGTGTCTCCGTTTTTACCCCCACCCAGTAGGTGTCGGCAATACACCTTTTGGGATGTAACCAAACAAAAAAACTTGGGAGTAAAAAGAAATACTGCACGGAATGCCCGCCCGTCACATAATGACGTAGACGAGATGTTTTCAGTTTGGCCACGAATTCGCGCGTCCATCATCTTGAGAACGATATGAAACATGCTTGCTAAGCTACATAGTTTGTTGTGTTGTGAAGAAGAGGAAGCGCTTGTGAAGATCACATGGCCAAAGTTTCCACTGCTCTCCAGGTGTACACTATTTTTGTCCAACAGCAGTATCTTACCAGTGTCTAGAATAGGTGCTACACCAAGCCAGACCATCCCTGCCACGTTCACTAGCTATTTGTTAGCTACACGCGTTGGGAAGCATCTGAGCACACTTGGCAAAGGTAAATTGTTAATGTGTGATTCCATTCTGCCATTGTTCAGTTGTTGTAATAACGTGGTGTCTATGTCATGGCGGTAACAATAGCTAGTTATGTTAGCTAGCTAACGTGCTTTCACAAGGCAAACCGCGGGGGAGTGGTTTCTATTTTGGCGCGGAAATCGCAACAATGTATCAATCTATGGGTAACTGAATTTCATCCAATTGGCGACAGATTATCATGCGAATATTCTATCATCCGTATAGCTGAAGAAAACATGCACATTTCCTCACCAGTGGTGTTTCCACACAAAGGATTTGTTGAGGATAAAATTAAGTGGGCGATAACTTAGTGCACACAAGGTACTTGTGTTTACATCGCATTTTCAACTCTACGGATAGTTTTGTCACAAACTGTTGCGTTTAATAGCAAATGTGCTCTAGTCGTCAATTTGCAGATACAGTGGTGGTAAAGTACCCCTTCATGTGCATTTTACCAGCAAGCCTATGGTCTCATGAGTCTTCTCTTGTACCCCCTGTGGATAGGCTATGCACCCCCAGGGGTCCTAGTACCCCTGGTTGGGAATCACTGGTCTACATGATGATATTATTATAGTTAAGAGCGAGAATATTTTTATTTGTCAAATGACAGGCAAGCATCGATCATCATGTCACCAGAATAAGTCCCTCTATTTGTTGGAAAGGAGCATCAAGATCACTGTGCACTTTCACCACCCTGCGAAGTTCATAATTTATTTCATCTGTAGCCTAATAAACTGCATGGTTTCCTGAGTYATAGTGGGAGGACCACACACCATATCATCACGTGACCCCAAGTTTACTTCRATATGATGGTTATTATATCAATATTTACACATAAAGGTGTTTCCACAACCATTTCTTGCATAATCGAAAAGATTTGGYATGGGTCCTCAGATCCTCAAAAGGTTTTACAGCTGCAGCATCGACAGCATCCTGACTGGTTGCGTCACTGCCTGGTATGTCAACTGCTCGGCCTCTGACCGCAAGGCACTACAGAGGSTTGTGCGTATGGCCCAGTACATCACCGGGGCCAAGCTTCCTGCCATCCAGGACCTCTATACCAGGCGGTGTCAGAGGAAGGCCCTAAAAATTGTCAGACTCCAGCCACCCTAGCCATAGACTGTTCTCTCTGCTACTGCACGGCAAGCGGTACCGGAGCACCAAGTGTAGGTCCAAGAGGCTTTTAAACAGCTTCCCCCAAGCAATAAGACTCCGGAACATCTATTCAAATGGCTACCCAGACTTTGCATTGCCCCCCCTTTCTATGCTGCTGCTACTCTTATCTATGCATAATCACTTTAACTCTACCTACATGTACATATTACCTCCATCTCGACACCGGTGCCCACGCACATTGACTGTACCAGTACCCCCTGTATATAGCCTCGCTATTGTTATTTTACTGCTGCTCTTTCATTATTTGTTACTTGTATCTCTTACTATTTTAGGTATTTTCTTAACTGCATTGTTGGTTAAGGGTTTGTTAGTAAGCATTCCACTGTTGTATTCAGCGCATGTGTCAAATAAAATCTGATATGATTTAATACATTTTACCGACATACTGATCCCACCATGTCAAATGAATAAATTATCTCTTGCCATTTATAAAATTGTACCTGTTTCACAGCTCATTATTTGTTTTCTACGGTATGCCTTTACTGGGATAAACTGTGGATAAGAAACATGGTTTATGATTATGAATCAGCTGGGCTTTTTTTCCGACTATGTTGTGTGGTTTAAGATGGTTCATATGATTTCACCATACAGGAGGAAAATAGACTTTAAATTCCCATGTGCATGACTGACAACAGTTGATAATCAAACATTTTATAATAAATCAAATAACCTTAATAAATCAAAAAATAACCTTAAACAGTGCAAGGGCAGACATTTTACTTTTGGGGATTTCCACCCTCCTTTTCGATTTGATACTTAAGTGTGTTATCTAGTCAGTATACAACCATTATTCTTCCCTAAAATCAGACTTCAATACCAATTATTGGTATACAGTCAAACAAAGCACTGCAAAATCAGAGCCATTTTTACAAACCAGAATGTTGAATAAAATGATATTTACATTTACTCTGGGTTGTTGGTGCGGTTGGTCCTTCAGCTGCTCAAAATTTGAGACTAAATATCCACAGGAAAGTATTGTTTACCTGACTTTTAGAGTGTCGGTACTGAAATAGAAATTTCTATCACCTGGCACATGCGCAAAACCATGTAAATACCTGTTAGTATGCACACATGGCGTACATGTACTCTTGTGCACGTGCCTTCAGTCATGAGCAAACATCTTGATCGCCACACACACAGACCCGCGTTTTGAAGTTGATTTAGTAATATTTTACTGTGTCAAATTTCAACCAGGTGAAGAACCAACACCACGGACAATCAATCGGCAGAGTAGGTTCAAATATAATTTTATTCAACATTCATGACAGACAAGGAACGTTTTGTTGTTTTTCTATGTAAATGTGCATAGTGTTGCCTACACAATTGAAGGCATCGCCGTTTCGTGACTAACTTATTCATTACATTGAGCCATTGGACTTTAGCCTTGACGCAAATACCCTGACGACTGCCCCAATTTTCTAAATCCAAATACGCCTCAGGTGATACAGTTTTGGAAACATTTGGAACTTAACTTTCATATACAGTGCCTTCAGAAAGTATTCACACCCCTTTACTTTTTCACATTTTGTTGTGTTACAGCCTACATTTTAAATTGATTACATTTTGATTTTGTCACTGATCTACACACAATACCCCATAATCTCAAAATAAAACAAAAGCTGAAATGTCCTGAGTTAATAAGTATTCAACCCCTTTTTTATAGCAAGCCTAAATAAATTCCRGAGTAAAAATCTGCTTAACAAATTGCATAATAACTTGCATGGACTCATTCCGTGCCCAATAATAGTGGTTAACATGGTTTTTGAATAACTACCCTCATCTCTGTACCCCACACATACAACTGCCGAGCAGGGAATTTCAAGCACAGATTCAACAACACAGTCCAGGGCGATATTCCAATGCCTTGCAAAGAAGGTCACCTAATGGTACATGTGTATGTAAAAANGGCCCAGTACATCACCGGGGCCAAGCTTCCTGCCATCCAGGACCTCTATACCAGGCGGTGTCAGAGGAAGGCCCTAAAAATTGTCAGACTCCAGCCACCCTAGCCATAGACTGTTCTCTCTGCTACTGCACGGCAAGCGGTACCGGAGCACCAAGTGTAGGTCCAAGAGGCTTTTAAACAGCTTCCCCCAAGCAATAAGACTCCGGAACATCTATTCAAATGGCTACCCAGACTTTGCATTGCCCCCCCTTTCTATGCTGCTGCTACTCTTATCTATGCATAATCACTTTAACTCTACCTACATGTACATATTACCTCCATCTCGACACCGGTGCCCACGCACATTGACTGTACCAGTACCCCCTGTATATAGCCTCGCTATTGTTATTTTACTGCTGCTCTTTCATTATTTGTTACTTGTATCTCTTACTATTTTAGGTATTTTCTTAACTGCATTGTTGGTTAAGGGTTTGTTAGTAAGCATTCCACTGTTGTATTCAGCGCATGTGTCAAATAAAATCTGATATGATTTAATACATTTTACCGACATACTGATCCCACCATGTCAAATGAATAAATTATCTCTTGCCATTTATAAAATTGTACCTGTTTCACAGCTCATTATTTGTTTTCTACGGTATGCCTTTACTGGGATAAACTGTGGATAAGAAACATGGTTTATGATTATGAATCAGCTGGGCTTTTTTTCCGACTATGTTGTGTGGTTTAAGATGGTTCATATGATTTCACCATACAGGAGGAAAATAGACTTTAAATTCCCATGTGCATGACTGACAACAGTTGATAATCAAACATTTTATAATAAATCAAATAACCTTAATAAATCAAAAAATAACCTTAAACAGTGCAAGGGCAGACATTTTACTTTTGGGGATTTCCACCCTCCTTTTCGATTTGATACTTAAGTGTGTTATCTAGTCAGTATACAACCATTATTCTTCCCTAAAATCAGACTTCAATACCAATTATTGGTATACAGTCAAACAAAGCACTGCAAAATCAGAGCCATTTTTACAAACCAGAATGTTGAATAAAATGATATTTACATTTACTCTGGGTTGTTGGTGCGGTTGGTCCTTCAGCTGCTCAAAATTTGAGACTAAATATCCACAGGAAAGTATTGTTTACCTGACTTTTAGAGTGTCGGTACTGAAATAGAAATTTCTATCACCTGGCACATGCGCAAAACCATGTAAATACCTGTTAGTATGCACACATGGCGTACATGTACTCTTGTGCACGTGCCTTCAGTCATGAGCAAACATCTTGATCGCCACACACACAGACCCGCGTTTTGAAGTTGATTTAGTAATATTTTACTGTGTCAAATTTCAACCAGGTGAAGAACCAACACCACGGACAATCAATCGGCAGAGTAGGTTCAAATATAATTTTATTCAACATTCATGACAGACAAGGAACGTTTTGTTGTTTTTCTATGTAAATGTGCATAGTGTTGCCTACACAATTGAAGGCATCGCCGTTTCGTGACTAACTTATTCATTACATTGAGCCATTGGACTTTAGCCTTGACGCAAATACCCTGACGACTGCCCCAATTTTCTAAATCCAAATACGCCTCAGGTGATACAGTTTTGGAAACATTTGGAACTTAACTTTCATATACAGTGCCTTCAGAAAGTATTCACACCCCTTTACTTTTTCACATTTTGTTGTGTTACAGCCTACATTTKAAATTGATTACATTTTGATTTTGTCACTGATCTACACACAATACCCCATAATCTCAAAATAAAACAAAAGCTGAAATGTCCTGAGTTAATAAGTATTCAACCCCTTTTTTATAGCAAGCCTAAATAAATTCCRGAGTAAAAATCTGCTTAACAAATTGCATAATAACTTGCATGGACTCATTCCGTGCCCAATAATAGTGGTTAACATGGTTTTTGAATAACTACCCTCATCTCTGTACCCCACACATACAACTGTAAGGTCCCTCAGTCGAGCAGGGAATTTCAAGCACAGATTCAACAACACAGTCCAGGGCGATATTCCAATGCCTTGCAAAGAAGGTCACCTAATGGTACATGTGTATGTAAAAAAAAATATATATATATATTAATTTGGCTTTGGATGCTGTGTCAATACACCCAGTCACTACAAAGATACAGGCGTCCTTCCTAACTCAGTTGCCGGAGAGGAAGGAAACTGCTCAGGGATTTCACAATGAGGACAATGATGATTTTAAAACAGTTACATAGCTTAGTGGTTGTGATATGAGAACTGAGCATAGATCAACAACATTGGAGTTACTCCAGAATACTAACCTAAATGTGTAAAGAAGGAGCCTGTACAGAATAAAAAATATTCCAGAACATGCATCCTGTTTGCATCAAGGCACTTAAAATACAGCAAACATTGTGGCAAAGAAATTACCTTTTTGTCATGAATACAKAGTGTTATGTTCGGGGCAAACATGCTTCTACACCTGCATTGCTTGCTGTTTGGGGTTTTAGGCTGGGTTTCTGTATAGCACTTTGTGACATCGGCTGATGTAAAAAGGGATTTATAAATACATTTGATCTCATTGAGTCTTCATATTTTCAAGCATGATGGTGGCTGCATCATGTGTTGGGTATGCTTGTCATAGGCAAGGACTAGGGAGTTTTTTAGGATTAAAAGAAATAGAATACAGCTAAAAGCACAGGCAAAGTCCTAGAGGAAAGCCTGGATCAGTCTGCTTTCCAACAGACACAGGAATTCGGCTTTCAGCAGGAAATAACCTTAAACACAAGGCCAAATCTACACTGGAGTTGCTTACCAAGATGACATTTAATGTTCCTGAGTGGCCTAGTTATAGTCTTTGCTTAAATCGGCCTGAAAATCTATGGCAAGTAATGGTTGTCTAGGAATTATCAACAATCATCTTGACAGAGCTTGAAGCATTWAAAAAAAAWAATAATGGGCAAAAATATTGTACATTCCAGGTGTGCAAAGCTCTTAGTCTAACCCAAAAAGACTCATTGCTGTAATTGCCGCCAAATGTGCTTTTACAAAGTATTGRCTCGGGTGTGAATACTTTTGTAAATGAGATGTTACTTTATTTAATTCAATACATTCGCAAACATTTCTAAAAACATGTTTTCACTTTTYCCCCCTAGTCAGTTACAATGACGGCCTACCGGGGAACAACTGCCTTGTTCAGGGGCAGAATGACAGATTTTGTCAGCTTGGGGATTGGGGATTCGATCGATCCTTGGAGCTTGGGGATTCGATCCAGCAACCTTTCGGTTACTGGCCCAACGCTCTAACCACTAGAGCCACCCCACTACCTGCCACCCTTGAATTCAGGCAGTAAAACAACAATGTGGATTAAGTCAAATGGCATGAATACTTTCTGAAGGCACTGGAAATTAGAGAAATCWAATTCAAAAGATGCACTTACTGTACGCAGTTAAGGAAAGTTTCACCCGGCTGTATTTTGAGAAACAGGATCAAGACAGAAATGTGGAATGCGAGCGGAAGGTGGTGTGGCGGTGTGTGAAAACAGCTGGGTGCAACTTTGCACAGTAAGTGTATCTTTGTATTTKAAGGATTTTTTTCTCTCTCGCTGTTATGAAAGTTTAAGTTCCGGTAGGTAAGGATCACCTTTGGCAGTGATTACAGCTGTTAGAGACTTARAGACCCAGAAGGACTAAGAGCAAGTCTCTAGGCTACTCTAAGCCTAGCGGTTAGAGCTTTGGGCCAGTAACTGAAAGGTTGCTAGATTGAAYCCCTGAGCTGACATGGTAAARAATCCGTCATTCTGGCCCTGAACAAGGCAGTTAACCCACTGTTCCTAGGCCGTCATTGTAAATAAGAATTTGTTCTTAATGTTCATAACTGACTTACCTAGTTAAATAAAAGGTAAAAATAGATAGTAAAACCTGCAAAAGACCTAATGTGAACATGGGGGAAAAAACGCACTACCCCCTCTGTGCCCAATAAAAWAAAAWAMAAGTTAGACATTTCTTAATGTGTAGATAAATACCGTTTAGTGCATATTGGGTTTTAGTCAACCTCTGGATAGTATTCATCTGAGCAAAATGATTGAAACCCAAAGGGAGTCACCATTGTAGGCTCTTATGAACTTATTTAGATACATTTCCACAAACTCACACCACCATGTTCTTCTTCTTGCGTTCAACGACAGTGCGTTTRGCCGCGCCACCATTTCTTCTTTCCACTTCCTTTTGCTCCATCATGGCCGTCGTTGGCCACAAAAACGTGGAACAGCATAAACACCCCCGGCCTAAGTAGTTCAGATGATATCCCACACAGAAGGACTACAACCCTCATTTGCACTCATCCACGAAATCACAAGCCATCTCGAAAATGAAATGTTAATGTCAGAACATTGCAACCCATACCCTTCGCCGCTAAACTGGCGGCTATTCCGCTTGTTGTAGCTAGTAGTAGCCAATGCTACCTGTGTCTCCGCGGGAACGTAAAATGAAAACRATGTTGCTACTTTAGGCAGATAAAGCCATCTCCTTATTTGCTGTGGCCATATATCTAAAGTAGCTTGTTTGAACGATTTTATCTGGTTGAGAAACACCGGATTTTCAGATTAAAGCGAAAATATACTCCTGAAAAGCTCTGTATAAAAGAGCGCGCCAAGAGACCATTGTGCTTAAAGCCAAGAGCAGACAAAGCTACACGTGTTTACTTAAAGTGTAGGACCGGTCACTTGAAGAGGGGGAACGTTTGAGATCGACTACATTGCAGTTAAGCTGCGCAGACACACACACTCTCTTTTAGACGTGGTTAATTGTTGAATCCGTGAGGGATTTAGACAAAATACGATAACGCTAGATTTCTACACATTTTTCTGAATATTCCACAATTGTGTGACCTGCTGAACACAGGACTGAACTAGATGCCGGTACTGTTTATATTTAGGTGCAGCAACAAGCAGTAGAAAATGTGAGGTACTGGCACTCGGTTCCGGTGAGCACCTGGTCAAGTCAAGCAGTGTACCTACTGGTCAAAGCGAAAACATACTTTATGATGGCTTACTGGCAAGTTATAATAACGGTTGCTTTAAAACAATTTGAAATAACATTCAAAACCGGCTAGTTTTATACATGAGGAACGAGAAATGAAGCTAAAAAACTGAGTTAACAATCAAGTCTACTGTGAAAGAACGCTGATAAACACAGCACAAATTAAACCTTGAACTTTTTAGAGGTCAGTTTAAAAGCCAGCATCTAATGATTACACCCCCAATGGATCAAAAAGGTCAAACTGACAACACCAGTGTTTGACATACATGTACATCATTTGCAATTTATTTGGCGTAAATGAACACTGATTTGCCATCGAACACATACAGGGGTGAAAATATATAACTCAATGCACAGATAATTAGTGAAGGCAAGGTCCTGGATGAAGTTTAAAAAAATCTGCTTTAAGATTCAAGACATGTATAACTCGCCTCTTTCCCTCGCCTGGGAATCAGCATCATAATCTACTTAATCTTCCAAACACTGTAGGACAAAAATAACACAGGTAAAGTAAAAATACAAAAGTGGGTTTGGTCTCTTAAATAAATTGATAGCGTGAATGAGAGAGGGGGAGTTCTCAGTCATCTAGGAAGTCTTCGTCCAGGTTGATGTCCGAGGTATCAATGTCGTCCAGCTCCATGTTGTCCAGGTCGTCTTCAAGTTCGTCCAGGACCTGGGGAAGTAAACACACAACGTTAACACCTGGCCCATAACACAGCTAATGGTACTGATATTGCAACAGGTTATGTTCATACATCTCGATTTCTTCTCACTGTGTAAAGCGCCTCACCTACTGAACATTTGTCTATTTCTAGGGAGGCTGTTGCCTACCTTGTCCTTCTGTGACTCAGATGAGCTGGGGCTTTCCTCCTCAGGTGCAACCTCAGGCTCTGCCTCCGAGGGGATCACGGCTGCAGCCACTACCGCCGCCAACACGGACGCCATCACGCCTGCAGCCGGCATGGTCTCCTCGCCGCTGTCTTCAGCCTGCTGGTGGACGCACACACACAGACATGAGCAGGACTCCACACACAGTACACACAAGGGGTGTGAGATCTGTTTTTTAGCATCTCCCCTGTTTCCATCTTTAATCCAGCCAACATGTGAGGGCTTCTCTAGATGTGAAACTCTACTCTTCCACTTCTAGGTCTGTGATATCAAAAACATATTGTCTGTGTAGAACTAGAACTACAAAGCCTTTAATCAAGTTGGCTACCAATTAGTCTTTGTAGTGGAGGTTTCTGAGAAGAATTAAGACTTACCAGTACCGGTGTAGCGAGGGAGAGTGGAGCTCCTTTGGGCTCGTAGCCCGTGGCCTCCTCTAGTATATTACGTTCTTCATTGGGCTGGAGAGAAGAGACACGAGGAATGGGTGTTGTGTGTCAACGATCAGACAAAGATAGCAATGGATGAAATAAGGATGGAGAGAGTGGACTACTTCTGTGATGCAAATATGCATCCATAACTATCTTTCAGCTTCGAGATGTGAACGTCAGATTATTCACATTTATTAGAGCTCCACCTCCAACCCCCACCACTCACCGTGATGAGAGGGTAGTCGGTGGCCGGCCGGGAGTTGCCCAGGCAGGTCTCACGGAGGAACTGCTCGGCCACGAACGACTCTTTCAGCCCGGGGAACAGGTTCTCATACTCAGTGGGGTCGGCCAGTGACTCAGCCGCCTTCTGGTTGACCTTGGCCAGGCTCTCCCTCCACAGCTTGACCACTCTGGACACCTGGCTGGGTAGGTAGGTGCGGGCCAGGAAGGCCGCCTCGGGCAGCCGGTTGGTCCGGATCAGCAGCTCCAGACAGTGGTCCAGTCTGAGGACAGACAGCCAGACACCAGTGTCAGAGAGAGGTCCAAAACACTCCTACTAATCACATGTTCTATCATAAAGAGTAGAGTTATGTACTTTCCAAGAGCTCATTGTTAACAGCTACAACAAGGAAGTCGGATGCCTCACTGACATGGATGAAGGAATAGCGCCGGTGACAGAAAGATTCCATTGGTAATACACTGAACAAAAAAACTAAACAAATATAAAGTGTTGGTCCCATGTTTTATGAGCTAAAATAAAAGATCCCAGAAATGTTCCATACACACACAAAGCTTATTTCTCTAAACTTTTGTGCACACATTTGTTTACATCCCTGTTAGTGAGCATTTCTCCGGTGTCAAGATAATACATCCACCTGACAGGTGTGGCATATCAAGAAGCTGATTAAACAGCATAATCATTACACAGGTGCACCTTGCGCAATAAAAGGCAAGTCTAAAATGTGCAGTTTTGTCATAGAACACAATGCCACAGATTTATTTTTAGGGAGCATGCAATTGGCATGCTGACTGCAGGGATGTCCACCAGAGAATTTAATGTTAATTTCTCTACCATAAGCAGCCTAAGCCGTTGTCTATCAACAATGACAAGCCACCAGGGTCTGACAACTTGGTACAATACAATGCTATTTTACAGTAAACAAATTGACAACAGACTTTCAGCACACTTATAGGGAAGGACATTCAACAAGCACAGCACTTCCACAAATGACTGATGATTGGCTAAGAGAAATTGATGATAAATTGTGACGGCTGTTTTGTTAGACTTCAGTGCGGCGTTTGACATTATCGACAATAGTCTGCTGCTGGAGTTTTAATGTTATTTAACCTTTATTTTACTAGGCAAGTCAGTTAAGAACAAATTCTTATTTACAATGACGGCCTACACTGGCAAAACCCGGACGATTCTGGGCCAATTGTGCACCGCCCTATGGGACTCCCAATCACAGCCTGGAATCGAACTAGGGTGTCTGTAGTGACACCTCTAGTACCGAGATGCAGTGCCTTAGACCGCTGTACCACTTGGGAGCCCAAGCCTCTCCAACATAATCTAGGTAAAATCAGGAATTCCCCAGGGCAACTGTCTAGGCCCATTACTTTTTTCAATCTTTACTAATGACATGCCACTGGCGTGTCTATGTATGTGGATGACTCAACACTATACTACATGTCAGCTACTAGAGCGACTGAAAGGACTGCAACACTTAACAAAGAGTTGCAATTAGTTTGAGTGGGTGGCAGGTAATAAGTTAGTCCTAAATATTTAGGATATTCAAATATTCATTCACTAAACCCTAAACCTCAACTAAATCTTGGAATAAATAAGGTGGAAATTGAACAAGTGGCGGAGACTAAACTGTTTGGAGTAACACTAGATTGTAAACATATTGATACAACAATAGCTATGATGGGGAGAAGTCTGTCCATAATAAAGAACTGCTCTACCTTCTTAACAGCACTATCAACAAGGCAGGTTCTACAGGCCCAAGTTGTCGCACCTGGACTAGGTTCAGTCGTGTGGTCAGGTGCCACAAAAAGGACTTAGAGAGCTAATAATAATAATAAGCATGTCAATCTCTCCTTGCTCAACGTGGACGAGAGATTGACTTAATCACTGCTTGTATTTATGTGAGGTATTGACATGTTGAATGCACCAAGCTGTCTGTTTGAACTACTGGCTCACAGCACAGACACCCATCATTACCCCACAAGATATACCACCAGAGGTCTCTTCACAGTCCCCAAATCCAGAACAGACTATTGGAGGCGCACAGTACTACAAAGAGCCATGACTACATGGAACTCTATTTCACATCAAGTAACTGATGCAAGCAATAAAATTATATTTAAAAAACAGATACAAAAAACACCTTATAGAACAGCGGGGACTGTGAAGCAACACAAACAAAGGCACAGACATGTATACACACACACACAATAACATACACACTATACACACACGTACACATTGATTTAGTACTGTAGATCTGTGGTAGTGGTGGAGTAGGGTTCTGAGGGCACACAGCGTGTTGTGAAATGTATTGTAATGTATATTATCTATGCATAGTCACTTCACTCCCACCTAAATGTACAGATTACCTCAACTAACCTGTACCCCTGCACACTGACTCGGTACCGGTGACCCTGTATATAGCCTCGTTATTCTTATTGTGTTACTTTTTATTTTAGTCAACTTGGTAAATATAACTTTTCTTAACCCATCTTCAACTGCACTGTTGGTTAAGGGCTTGTAAGTAGGCATTTCACAGTAAAGTCTACACTTGTTGTATTCGGGCATGTGACAAATAACGTTTGATTTGATGTTGTAAATTTTATAAACTGCCTTCATTTTGCTGGACCCCAGGAAGAGTAGCTGCAATGGGAATCCTAAATAAATACAACATTGTTTTAGAGAATTTGGCAGTATGTCCAACCGGCCTCACAACCGCAGACCAGGTGTTACCCCGCCACCCCAGGACCTCCACATCCGGCTTCTTCACCTGTGGGATCATCTGTGGGGGGAGGGGTGATGAGGAGCATTTCTGTCTGTAATAAAGCCCTTTTGTTGGGAAAAACTCATTCTGATTGGCTGGGCCTGGCTCCACAGTAGGTAGGCCTATGCCCTCCAAGTCCCACCCATGGCTGCACCCCTGCCCAGTCATGTGAAATCCATAGAGCCTAATGAATTTATTTCAATTAACTTAATTCCTTATATGAACTGTAACTCAGTAAAAACGTTGAAATTGTTGCATGTTGCGTTTATATTTTTGTTCAATGTAAATCACATGATGTGCTCCATCCACCTGCCTGTTCCCCTCTTCTGTACTCACTTCCCCTGCAGGAAGTAGGTCATGAATGCCACGTTGTTCTTGCCGTCCCGCTCGGCGCCCTCGGCCAGCTTGCCCACCATGGCGGCGTTGCCCGAGGCGGTGGCCAGCAGCAGCAGGCCGCCGTAGTCCTGGGCGTGATGAAGGCACTCCTGGGCCAGGCTAAACTGGCACTTACTGATGGCCAGCTCTGCCAGCTGCTTCCACTTCTGCTCCGACTGCCACCAGAGAAAACAACGGTTCTAATGTTAAACGTTTACATTCACGTTATACAGTACTGTCAGTTAGACGGATATCGTACGAAGTTGAATCCTCACTTCAAGCTAAAACAATTACATAGTTAAGCATCGTTTAGTGCAGCTTAGCTGAAGGACGGTTAATTAATTGAATTTAACAATTTGACTACAAAGTCCATTCAGATCTAAATCAGATGTTGACTAAATAGATTTAAACCGAGAAGATAGTCTTCAGTATTGAATAACTAATTGTAGAATGACTGACATACATTCATCTTTAGTCTTTGAACTCTTGTAGTGTGTGTGCAGTGGTCTCTCCATTGCCTATTGTACTGTTGGTCTCACCTCTGCCTCCACAGCCAGCTGATAGGCGATCTTCAGCTCCCCCAGCTGCAGAGCAAGCTCAAACCTGTGCTCCGAGTCTGATGACACGGCCAGAGCCTGCTGCTTAAAGCCCTGGATGACCAACAAGAACATATCAGTAAACATTGTAACATTTCACGCAAAGACACACAGTCAGTTCACAACATACAACAGCAGCCACATACAATTTTTGTTTTGAAATGGAGAGTCCAGAAATGCTAGCATCCCATAGTCTAGCTAGAATTCCCGTTGCACCCCGGCTCCACCATAGATTCAAAATACTACATTTTACTTCATCTATTCGCCTCACTTCCTCTGTGAACAGGAAGTTTCTGACCTGTTTCTCCAGGAAGTGTGCTACACGGGTCCTCTGCTCCTTGGGGATGGTGGGCAGCACTTTGTCGGCCATGCCAAAGTCCCGGCGCATCACAGCTGTCTGGTACTCCAGCACAGACACCAGTAGGGAGTAGCTGACGATGTTCAGCTCCTTGTCGCCCAGGTACAGGCGGTCGTCCTTGGGGATGTAGCCCAGGAGGTACATGGTCCTACGGATGGAGCAGATAGACAATGTGTAATAGGGATTTAAAAGGAAACTGATCACACTTTGAGCTGGCGTTCTAGGGCTAGTTTCCAATGCACAGATAAAGCCTAGTTGTAGACTAAAAAGCATGCTGAATGAAGGAAGATCTTTTCATAGGAAGATCTTTTTAGTCCAGGACTAGGCTTAACGTGTAACTGACAGCGTTTTAGCAACGTGAAATCTGATACAAATCTGTTCATATACACCCCAAGGAAGAATATGACGCCCTCTTATTATTGTACATTTTCTGAGCACTTTCATAGAATGTTTGGGAATGACGTAGAGTAAGGCATTTGTGAAAATTCTACAATAATATATAGTGAGAAAGCGTCCATGCGTTTGGACAATTAATAGACACCGCAGTAAATAAAACCTAATAAAGATGTCGGCCCTGTCCTGGACCAGACTCTACATAGACCGGTGCGCCATAGACAATCAGAACTACAGTAGGCGTGTATGCAAATAAGACATATGGGCCTGCCATCACTCACTTTCAACTGGACTGTGTTTACAGGCAGTAGGGCCTGCCATCACTCACTTTCAACTGGACTGTGTGTTTACAGGCAGTAGCAACAGTGCGTCTTTAGATCATTAAAAAGCATTCGCACAAGACCTGAATGGGTTTCTGCAGTAATGTAAATACCACAGGAGTCCTCTTATATTTGGGAACTTTACAGTCCTATTGATCAAACCACCATGAACAGGTAGGCGCTCTTCCTCCCTAAAATCAACAACAAAAGTTAGCCAGAGCCAGATGAGCTCAAATCTAGAGTGACAAACCCTCTTCTTCAGCTTAAAGTTGGCCGTCAAAATTGCACTGATAAACGATGGGGAAAAGTAGCTTGCTCGCCCTTCTGCAGCTTGCCTGCCAATGCATGCTTGTCCCAACCCACATTTTGACAATTGAATGGGAACTGCCTGCCTGCCCATTTGATCAATGCCAAATACATTTGATTGACAACTAAGAGATATTCATTCTGTGGAGAAAAGATGTTCAAGTTCAGCATAGCTAGCAAAGCAATTCACATTTCTTGCTAGCTAACCAAATGACACCTGCATCTTTAGCTGTAGCCCCCGAAAAACGGCGAGGGGAAAAAGTCAGTCACTCACCCACTTGTCCAATGACATGACATCCTCCCAGCAGCTAGCTAACTAACGTTGGGCTCTGTATTTTTAGCTTGCTAATAGCTTCCTAAATAAATAAGTAGCCTATTAGCCATGTTATGACTGACTTGTGATCATTGTCCTTGCTAGTTTGATTATATTGACATTCCCAGCCTAGTTACATAGTTTCAGTTTCAAGTAATTGAAACTGAAACAGTGCATCCCGAGTGGGTGGAGGCAGCAAACAATGTACCAGGCCATCTGTGATTTATAACCTGATAGCAATCTTTTTTTGGTCTACCAAGAAATGTATTGGTGAATTATATTAATCATGTTCTGAACAACATCCATCTATTCTGCCAACAATGTCTTACTGTACGTCTTGGAAGTTTTTGTTGGTTTTGTAGCATAAACTGTGAATTTGATATTTTTGACTGATATGACTGTCTGTTTGATATCTGCAAAGTAGTTAAAACGCTGTCAGTTCCACTTTAATCTCTGTCCAGAACAAAAAAAATACACTTAGGAGGTTGTTGAGTAAGTTAGTGGGGTTCCCATCTCACCCTATTTATTCAGTTCAGTTATTTGTTGGATAGTCTTGTTGTAGAATGAATGTCAATGTAGCCCAAGCACATCTGCTGCTTTCAACACAAAAGGACTTGACTGATTCAAATGTTGCCCTAAAGAGGACACTAGTGGGGACTTTTGGCTTTACATTAGCTGACATAACACAAACATTTAGCCTATTTAGCAAATTTACAGAGGTTATTGTTTCTGGTCTTATACCCCCAACACTAGTGCTTACACAGCCAGCAAGACTGGGGTCGCACTCAAAGCAACAGCAGTACTGAGCTCCACTTATTCTTCAACTCCAGTCTCTTACTCCTGGATCGTATTCACTATGAACCAAACAGAAGCAAACAGAGAGGGACCTACCTCAATTTGTCCAATAAGAAATATTTGTTTTTGTTTTCTGTTGCAAAACGTATTGCTACGCTGTGCTCCAATAAATATAACCCTGGTTCGCCGTACCTGTCCAGGTGAGCGATGGTGACAATCTCTCCCCCCACAAAGTAGTTGAGTCTGTTGACAGAGCTGGTGTAGATGAAGCAGTCTCCCACCCATAGGCCTGTCTTCACCACCTCCTGGATCTCCCCCTGGACCTGGAGGATCAAAACAGACACAAAATGGCCGACAGATTAGGGAGGAGGAAGGGGGGTGTGGGTGTTCACTGGTGTTCTGTTGTCGAGGGCACCAGAGTATTTGCCTGTCACACACACACACCTCAAAGGCGTCTTCGATGCCATCCTCGGTCACTCCCTCATTGTTCTCTTGGGAGGCGGCTACTTTCTCTGACAGGTAGCGCAGGATGAAGAAGGAATCCTCTGTGGCTATACACACCAACTCCCCTGAGTCTGACCAGAAGATCTACAAACAGAGAGAGAGGAGGATGCAGTGTTATCTCATGCTTCGCTTACAGTCCTGATGTCATGATGATGAAAACGTTAATGTCATATGCACATTTCTATCAATACGGTACTGGGTAGAAAAGCAAACATTCACCGAAACAGACCCTTGTACATGCTAGGATGCTCCTGTACATATCTATATTCTGATAAAGATGCTATTTTCTCTACAGTACTCACATGTTTGGGCTGGATCTCGATGCGGCGGACCAGCTCTGTGTTTTCCCAGTCATAGAAGGCCAGACCGTTCACTGACCTGACGCCTAGCAAAAAGCCTCCATAGATACCTGCAGGGAAATTTATATCAGGGTCATATTCATTGGGCACCAGTTGGAAGAAAACATACTGAAACGCATATGGACTACCTGGATTTGTCCAATAAGAACGTTCATTTCATTTTCTGTTGTAAAACATTTTTCCATTACCTGCCGTGTTCCATCAAAACTGTCATAACAATTTGTTTGCAGTGTCTTTGTTCACACAACTAACTACATGGGCCTGCCTTCTTCCACTTACCTTCAGCACCAAAGTCTGGCTTGAAAGACTTCTTCTCCTTGAAGTTCTTGAAGATTTTGACCACACTGTTGCTTTCCCTGATGGCATACCTATGACAAGACAGACCATGGACATTTGTGAGTGACAGAAAGTAATCATCCATTCTGGGAAAAAATACCATATACCATACCATAAAATACCATCACATACCATAAAAACTTTGATTGGTTATTTAATTAAATTATATAAAGCTAAATCCCAATTGCTGTGAATGAATTGTAGGGGTCTGTGTGATGGACTCACTCGGAGGAGTCGTGTGCCCAGACAAACTCCTGCGCTGAGCCGAAGCTCTTGTTCCTCAGGGCCATGGCAGTGTAGATGATGTACTCTCCGTCTCCACACACCACAACAAACCTGACAACACAAACAACAATGCATATGGATTAAAGATATAAATATAAAACATCCAGATTTTCAACAGACTTTGAAGTTGAGGTGTGTTTGGAGAAAGAGCCATTTATTTCTGGAGATGTGGAACACGTTTTAAAGTATGTGTGTGTGTGTGTGGGGGGGGGTCCACATGTTTTCTAACAAATTCGTTTTTTGATATAACATTTGAAAACAGCTTTGCCTTTAAAGGTGTGGCACACAAATATGCAGTTGTTGTGCAAGACATTTGGATAGATTCACTGAATTAGCTGACACGGGAGTCCAATGCAGTGCGGACTGACCTTCCGTTGGGGTTGTGCTGGATGGTCTGGGGGTAGATCTCACAGCTGCCCATGTCTTTGACGGCCAGCGGCAGCCTCTCTCCATCCTTGATCTCCGTGTCGCCCATGGCCTTCAGGTTTGCCTGCTGCACCTCCGAGTGCTTGGCCCAGATGATCTTCCCACTGGTGTCCATGGACATGGCTGGCTCCTCACGCCCCAGCTACAGATCACAGGAGAGGATGGAATAAAGTACCAAGGCTTTCAGGAGGTGCAGAGGAGATGTCACTGAGTAGTTGTTTCAACATTGAAAGGTAGTTAAAGAGTACGTGTGCAATGTGTACAAACAGAAATTCTATCAACCTCACAGTGGAAACCCATCAGTGTGAAAAAAATAAAAATTATCTTGAGTTTTGACTCTTATGCACAAATATATAGTCATTGACGTTTCTATTGAACACCTTGATGATGATGCTGCCTTCGTCGTAGCCCAGCGCCACGTTGTTGGAGCCTCTCAGGCCACACACACACCACACGCGCTCCATGCCGTAGTTCAGCGTGCTCTCCAGACGGTACGTACTCGAGTGCCAGATACGCACAGTGCCTAAGGAACCAGAGAATGGATTTTAAAAAACATTTTTGGGACTTGTGTGCATGTTTTTGTGTGGTTTTATTTAACGTTTGTATTTTTCAATATGTAAAATCATCCAGAGTGGAGCAAATAGATCTGCTCACCAACAACAGAAGAAGTACTTTCAGAGGATCAGAATATGATAGAGTGTATAAGGAATTTCCTCACCGTCCTCTGAGCCTGTGATGATGATAGGCAGCTCTGGGTGAAAGCTGACACACGACACATTCTGGGCATGGCCCTCCAGGGTCTGCACACACGTCTTGTTCTGATTGGAGGAAATAAAGAGAGAGAGAGTGATCCTCTGCTACAAACATCTATAATACAACTTTTTTCTTGGTGAGAGACAAGGGGATGAGAACGGCAGCAAGACTAAAATAGTCATGCGCACACACACAGTCCACTAACCCCGCCTCCATTGAGTAGGTGAGGCACAGGACAGCACTCACCCTTAGTAACACAGTAGTGAATGGATGCTTTGCATGGTGTCTTACTGCATTTACTACTGACAGAGTTACACAGAATTTGGCCATGCTCATCTACATATCAATCTGAATCTACTACAGTAGAAGGTAATTTCACTGCTTGTTAAGATCTGGAAGTGGCTACCTTGTTTCATCCCACCGCTGTCTTACCTGGTAGTCCCAAATCTTGACCAGACGGTCATCAGCACCTGATATGAGGTACGGCTTGTCCCCTCCGCTGTAGTAGTCAATGCAGTTGACTCCTTTCTCATGGCCCTCAAGGGTGAAGTTAGGAGAGGAGGAGCCCAGCTGCCACACCTGGGATAAGACAGACCATGTGTCAGAAAAAAACACTCACAAACATCGAAACTCTATGGTTGTTGTAAGCACACGACTTTTGTTAGGCAGTCATCACACACACACACACACACACACACACACACACACACACACACACACACACACACACACACACACACACACACACACCACCACTGTCTGGTGTTACCTTGATGGTTCTGTCCAGAGAAGCGCTGGCAAACTGGTTGTTGTCTTTAGGGTTGATGACGATCTGCATGACGTAGTGGGTGTGGCCCTCAAACACCTGACTGCAAGACCACTTCTTCTCCCAGTCCCACAGCTTGATTAGCATGTCGTCTGGACACACACAGGATGTAACAGTCACTTAATATCATACTTGTGTGACAGAGAATGAGTTCATGCATTTGACACAAGTATAAAAAGACGGTAGTCAAAAGAAAAAAGAAGAGTTACTGATTGCGTACCACTGCTTGTGAGGATGTAGGGCTGGGTGGGATGCACGGCGATACAGCGGATGTAGTCAGAGTGGGCCTCAAACATGTGGACCCTCTCCAGGGTGTTGTAGTTGAACACACGGATCTGCATGTCATCCTACAGAGAGAAAGGAGGAAAGACATTGCAAATGCAGTGAGCGAGTAGTCTCCATTCTACAAGTCCACACAAAGTGGTGGAAGATAAGATAGACCATCAGAAGGTCTCTTTTCTCATTAGATGCTTGTCCTGAATGTTAAATTAGCATCACTCACCGCGCCGGTTATGACCCAGTTCTTCCTGGCTACAAACTTCGATGCTCTCACTGGAAGGTCACACACTTCGAAGGTCTTCACCAAGGTCTGGATTGGAGATATTTACAAATCATACATTTTAATTGCATATAAGTTTCGCTTCGAGTTGTTTATCTCCATGGTGCAAGTACTCAACATCAAACTGGAACAGTGTGTATTTGTTTACCTGTGTTTCGTGGTTCCAGACACAGACACTACCATTGTACAGGCTGGCCAGCATCCACGGCTCGGTCGGGTGGAGGTCCACGCTCTTCACGCGGTCTGACCGGGCTGTCAGCTTCCGCTTGATGTCCAGCCTGAGAGGCTGTGAGACAGATGAGATGCTGTCAAGTCAATCCAAATAAACTGACAGAGCAGTGCACAGTGTACTGATCTGGGGTGTAATCATTAGTCCAAACAGTTGCAATTTGCAACGAAAAACTAAAGTCTATATTGGACAAATTCAGGTAGGCCCCTCCACGTTTCATTCCGTTTGCTTCTGTTAAAGAAACGTTTTGCAACAGAACCGGCTTAATGAATAAACCCCAGATTGCAGATCATAGCTAGTTTGCTAGCTAACGTTAGCTAATGGTGATATAACTTTAGCGGGTACACAATTACTAATCCTTCCAAAATCCCCAAAAATGTAAACACAGCACAGTAGCTAGCAATGCAGCTACCGTACCATCAAAATATTTTACATGCAAAATGTAGAAAGATAGCTAGCTAGATAAATATTGACTACAATATTGGATATTGATTACAGCATTGTTGGGTTTAGAGCTTGTAAAAAGGGCATTTCACTGTAATTATGCATGTGACATTAAACTTGTAACTGCTCACGCGTAACGGTAGTAGGGAAATGTGATATGTACTGTAGCTAGCTAACGTTAACTAGCTTAATTAACTAGCTACGAGGACAAGAGCATCATTGCCAAAGGATAGCTAGCCTAAGCCACAAGACTCCTGAACAGCTAATCAAATGGCTACCCATTTGTACGCTGCTACTACTCTGATTATTATTCATGCATAGTCACTTTACCTCTACCTACATGTACAGTACCAGTTTAAAAAGTTGACACACCTAATCATTCAAAAGTTTCTTTATTTTTACTATTTTCAACATTGTAGAATAGTGAAGAAGTCAACACTATGAAATAACACATGTGGAATCATGTAGTAACCATTTAAACAAATCAAAATATATTTTATATTTGACATTCTTCAAAGTAGCCGGCCTTTGCCTTGATGACAGCTTTGCACACTCTAGGCATTCTCTCAACCAGCTTCATGAGATAGTCACCTGGAATGCATTTAAATTAACAGGTGTGCCTTGTTAAAAGTTAATTTGTGGAATTTCTTTCCTTCTTTTAATGTGTTTGAGCCAATCAGTTGTGTTTGAGCCAATCAGTTGTGCGGCGACAAGGTAGGGGTGTATACAGAAAGCCCTATTTGGTAAAAGACCAAGTCCATATTATGGCAAGAACAGCTCAAATAAGCAAATTGAAACTTTGAAAGTTTCTTCAAGTGCAGTCGCAAAAACCATCAAGAGCTATGATGAAACTCTCTCATGAGGACCACCACAGGAAAGAAAGACCCAGAGTTACCTCTGCTGCAGAGGATAAGTTCATTAGAGTTAACTGCACCTCAGATTGCAGCCCAAATAAATGCGTCACAGAGTTCAAGTAGCAGACACATCTCAACATCAACTGTTCAGAGGAGACTGCGTGAATCAGGCCTTCATGGTCGAATTGCAGCAAAGAACCCACTACTATAGGACACTAATAAGAAGAAGAGACTTGCTTGGGCCAAGAAATACAAGCAATGGCCATTAGAGCGGTGGAAATCTGTCCTTTGGTCTAATGAGTCCAAATTTTAGATTTTTGGTTCCAACCGCTGTGTCTTTGTGAGATGCAGAGTAGGTGAACGGATGATCTCATGGAGGAGTTGTGACGGTGCTTTGCCGGTTACAGTATCGTTGATTTATTTAGAATTCAAGGCACACTTATCCAGCATAGCTACCTCAGCATTCTGCAGCGATGTGCCATCCCATCTGGTTTGCGCTTAGTGTGACTATCATTTGTTTTTCAACAGGACAATGACCCAACACACCTCCAGGGGTGTAAGGACTATTTGACCAAGAAGGAGAGTAATGGAGTGCTGCATCAGATGACCTGGCCTCCACAATCACCCGACCTCAACCCAATTGAGATGGTTTGGGATGAGTTGGACCGCAGAGTGAAGGAAAAGCAGCCAACAAGTGTTCAGCATATGTGGGAACTCCTTCAAGACTGTTGGAAAACCATTCCAGGTGAAGATGGTTGAGAGAATCCCAAGAGTGTGCCAAGCTGTCATCAAGGCAAAATATAAAATATATTTTGATTTGTTCAACACTTTCTTAGTAACTACATAATTCCATAGATGTGTTATTTCATAGTTTTGATGTCTTCACTATTACTCTACAATGTAGAAAATAGTAAAAATAAAAACCCTTGAATGAGTAGGTGTGTCCAAACTTTTGACTGCCACTGTAAATTATATCCAGCTCAGGGCTCCAGCTATGCATTTGGTTTGCTAACTTGCTAGCTAAGTGGCTATCTTGCAAGATCAAGCTTCTTGGTTACATCAGAGACAATCAATCCCCTCTTGGATCAATATCCCTAAATTAGTTTTGTGCATCAAAAAAGTATTAGTATTATTTCATTGTTATTCTTTACGTTTGGACAGTAATAGCACCTTGTGTGTGCACTGCCAGTAATACCTGTATGTCCTGGTAAGGTACAGGAACGGTATGAGGGTATTCAAATCTGGATACAGCCCAACCCTAGTAAATAGTACATCTGTTGATGCTCATCAAATGACTTGTATGATCAAAATTAGCGTGGAGTCAAATATACAGTAGGTCAGTAGCAGAGAACAGATAATGGAGTTAAAGAGGCAAGATGTTCATTATCTTGACTGGTACTGTACCCCCGCACATTGACTCTGTACCGGTACCCCCTGTATATAGCCTCGCTACAGTTATTTTATTGTTGCTCCTTAATTACAGTTGAAGTCGGAAGTTTACATACACTTAGGTTGGAGTCATTAAAACTTGTTTTTCAACCGCTCCACAAATTTCTTGTTAAATCAAACTATAGTCACTTATAATTCACTGTATCACAATTCCAGTGGGTCAGAAGTTTACATACACTAACTTGACTGTGCCTTTACTGTGCCTTTAAACAGATTGGAAAATTCCAGAAAATTATGTCATGGCTTTAGAAGCTTCTGATAGGCTAATTGACATAATTTGAGTCAATCGGAGGTGTATCGATGGATGTATTTCAAGGCCTACCTTCAAACTCAGTGCCTCTTTGCTTGACATCATGGGAAAATCAAAAGAAATCAGCAAAGACTTCAGAAAAAGAATTGGAGACCTCCACAAGTCTGGTTCTTCCTTGGGGGCAATTTCCAAACGCCTGAAGGTACCATGTTCATCTATACAAACAATAGTACGCAAGTATAAACACCATGGGACCACGCAGCCGTCATACCGCTCAGGAAGGAGACGCGTTCTGTCTCCTAGAGACGAGTGTACTTTGGTGCAAAAAGTGCAAATCAATCCCAGAACAACAACAAAGGACCTTGTGAAGATGCTGGAGGAAACAGGTACAAAAGTATCTATATCCACAGTAAAACAAGTCCTATATCGACATAACCTGAAATGCCGCTCAGCAAGGAAGAAGCCACTGCTCCAAAACCGCCATAAAAAAGCAAGACTACGGTTTGCAACTGCACATGGGGACAAAGATCGTACTTTTTGGAGAAATGTCCTCTGGTCTGATGAAACAAAAATAGAACTGTTTGGCCATGATGACCATCATTATGTTTGGAGGAAAAAGGGGGAGGCTTGCAAGCCGAAGAACACCATCCCAACCGTGAAGCACGGAGGTGGCAGCATCATGTTGTGGGGTTGCTTTGCTGCAGGAGGGACTGGTGCACTTCACAAAATAGATGGCATCATGAGGTGGTGAAATTATGTGGATATATTGAAGCAACACCTCAAGACATCAGTCAGGAAGTTAAAGCTTGGTCGCAAATGGGTCTTCCAAATGGACAATGACCCCAAGCATACTTCCAAAGATGTGGCAAAATGGCTTAAGTACAACAAAGTCAAGGTATTGGAGTGGCCATCACAAAGCCCTGACCTCAATCCCATAGAAAATTTGTGGGCAGAACTGAAAAAGCACGTGCGAGCAAGGAGGCCTTACAAACCTGACTCAGTTACACCAGCTCTGTCAGGAGGAATGGGCCAAAATTCACCCAACTTATTGTGGGAAGCTTGTGGAGGGCTACCCGAAATGTTTGACCCAAGTTAAACAATTTAAAGGCAATGCTACCAAATACTAATTGAATGCATGTCAACTTCTGACCCACTGGGAATGTGATGAAAGAAATAAAAGTTGAAATAAATCACTCTCTACTATTATTCTGACTAGAGGTCGACCGATTATGATTTTTCAATGCCGATACCGATTATTGGAGGACCAAAAAAAAAAAAAAAAAAAGCAGATGCCGATTAATCAGCCGATTTATATATATATATATTTGTAATAATGACAATTACATCAATACTGAATGAACAATGAACACTTTTATATTAACTTAATATAATACATAAATAAAATCAATTTAGTCTCAACTAAATAATGAAACATGTTCAATTTGGTTTAAATAATGCAAAAACAAAGTGTTGGAGAAGAAAGTAAAAGTGCAATATGTGCCATGTAAAAAAGCTAACGTTTAAGTTACTTGCTCAGAACATGAGAACATTTGAAAGCTGGTGGTTCCTTTTAACATGAGTCTTCAATATTCCCAGGTAAAAAGTTTTAGGTTGTAGTTATTATAGGAATTATAGGACTATTTCTCTCTATACGATTTGTATTTCATATACCTTTGACTATTGGATGTTCTTATAGGCACTTTAGTATTGCCAGCTTCCATCCCTCTCCTCGCCGCTATCTGGGCTCGAACCAGGAACACATCGACAACAGCCACCCTCGAAGCAGCGTTACCCATGCAGAGCAAGGGGAACAACTACTCCAAGTCTCAGAGTGAGTGACTTTGAAACGCTATTAGCGTGCACCCCGCTAACTAGCTAGCCATTTCACATCGGTTACAGCAGCCTAATCTCGGGAGTTGATAGGCTTGAAGTCATAAACAGCGCAATTCTTGAAGCATTGCGAAGAGCTGCTGGCAAAAACGCACAAAAGTGCTGTTTGAATGAATGCTTACGAGCCTGCTGGTGCCTACCATCGCTCAGTCAGACTGCTCTATCAAATCMTAGACTTAATTATAACATAATAACACACAGAAATACGAGCCTTAGGTCATTAATATGGTCGAATCCGGAAACTATCATCTCGAAAACAAAACGTTTATTCTTTCAGTGAAATACGGAACCGTTCCGTATTTTATCTAACGGGTGGCATCCATAAGTCTAAATATTCCTGTTACATTGCACAACCTTCAATGTTATGTCATAATTACGTAAAATTCTGGCAAATTAGTTCGCAATGAGACAGACGGCCCAAACTGTTGCATATACTCTGACTCTGCGTGCAATGAACGCAAGAGAAGTGACACAATTTCACCTGGTTAATATTGCCTGCTAAGCTGGATTTCTTTTAGCTAAATATGCAGGTTTAAAAATATATACTTCTGTGTATTGATTTTAAGAAAGGCATTGATGTTTATGGTTAGGTACACGTTGGAGCAACGACAGTCCTTTTTCGCGAATGAGCACTGCATCGATTATATGCAACGCAGGACACGCTAGATAAACTAGTAATATCATCAACCATGTGTAGTTAACTAGTGATTATGATTGATTGATTGTTTTTTTATAAGATAAGTTTAATGCTAGCTAGCAACTTACCTTAGCTTCTTACTGCATTCGCGTAACAGGCGGGCTCCTCGTGAGGCAGGTGGTTAGAGCGTTGGACTAGTTAACCATAAGGTTGCAAGATTGAATTCCTGAGCTGACAAGGTAAAAATCTGTCATTCTGCCGCTGAACAAGGCAGTTAACCCACCGTTCCTAGGCCGTCATTGAAAATAAAAAATCTGTTCTTAACTGACTTGCCTAGTTAAATAAAGGTGTAAAAAAAAAAAAATGAATCGGCAAAATCGGCGCCCAAAATTACCGATTTCCGATAGTAATGAAAACTTGAAATCGGCCCTAATTAAAATCGGCCATTCTGATTAATCGGTCAACCTCTACATTCGACTTCAACTGTATTTGTTATTTTCCTTCTTTTTTTATAGCATTTTTACTTTTTATTTTTGTAAATACTTTCTTGACACTTATTTTTCTTTAAACTGCATTGTTGAGACAGGCTAGCCACTTTGCTGATCCTTAACACTGGGGCCCCACAAGGGTGAGTGCTCAGCCCCTTCCTGTACTCCCTGTTCACCCATGACTGCGTGGGCATGCACGCCTCCAACTCAATCATCAAGTTTGCAGACGACACAACAGTAGTGGGCTTGATTACCAACAACGACAAGACAGCCTATAAGGTGAGGGTACTCGGAGTGTGATGTCAGGAAAACAACCTCTCACTCAACGTCAACAAAACAAAAGGAGATGATCATGGACTTCAGGAAACAGCAGGGGGAGCACCCCCCTATCGACATTGACGGGACAGCAGTGCAGAAGGTGGAAAGTTAAGTTCTTCGGCACACACAAACTGAAATGGTCCATCCACACAGACAGTGTGGTGAAGAAGACGCAACAGCGCCTCTTCAACCTCAGGTGACTGAAGAAATTTGGCTTGTCACCTAAAACATTCACAAACTTTTACAGATGCACAATTGAGAGCAGCCTGTCGGGCTGTATCACCGCTTGGTACAGCCACTGCACTGCCCACAACCGCAAGGCTCTCCAGAGGGTGGTGCGGTCTGCACAACGCATCACCAGGGGCAAACTACCTGCCCTCCAGGACACCTACAGCACCCGATGTCACAGGAAGGCCAAAATGATCATCAAGGATGACAACCACTCGAGCCAAGGCCTGTTCACCCCGCTACAATCCAGAAGGCGAGGTCAGTACAGGTGCATGAAAGCTGAGACCGAGACTGAACAACAGCTTCCATCTCAAGGCCATGAGACTGTTAAACAGCCATCACTAACACAGAGAGGCTGCTGTCTACACACAGACTTGAAATCATTGGCCACTTTAATAAATGGATTACTAGTCACTTTAATAATGCCACTAATAATGTTTACATATCTTGCATCACTCATCTCATATGTATATACTGTATTTTATACCATCTATTGCATCTTGCCTATGCCGCTCTGTCATTGCTCATCCATATATTCATAAGTATATATTCTTATTCCATTCCCTTAGATTTGTGTGTATTAGGTAGTTGTTGTGGAATTGTTAGATTACATGTTGGGACTAGAAGCACAATCATTTCCCTACACTCGGAATAACATCTGCTAACCATGTGTATGTGAAAAATAAAATGTTATTTGATTTTTGGTTAAGGGCTTGTAAGTAAGCATTTAGAGGGTTGGACTAGTAACCGAAAGGTTGCAAGATCGAATCCCCGAGCTGACAAGGTAAAAATCTGTCGTTCTGCCCCTGAACAAGGCAGTTAACCCACTGTTCCTAGGCCGTCATTGAAAATAATAATTAGTTTTTAACTGACTTACCTAGTTAAATAAAAGGTCAAAAAAATAAATAAATGTCACTGTAAGGTGAAATACCTTCTGTATTCAGAGCATGTGACAAATACAATTTGATTTGACTTGATTATCCTTACTACTTAGCTAGCAAGTGTTGGGTAGCTATCATCATTCCCAAAATATAATAATGCATTGGAATAGTTTAGACACAAGGGCGAACAGTACTACCGCACCTGCTGTCTCGACCTCTGAATGTTCGGCCATGAAAAGCCAACTGACATTTACTCCTGATATACAGACCTGTTGCGCCCTCTACAACCAATGTGATTATTATTATTTGACACTGCTGGTCATCTATGAACACCATGTACTCTTATAATCTCCACCCGGTATAGCCAGAAGAGGACAGGCCACCCCTCAAAGCCTGGTTCCTCTCCAAGTTTCTTCCTAGGTTCCTCCCTTTCTAGGGAGTTTTTCCTACCCACCGTGCTTCTACATCTGCATTGCTTGCTGTTTTGTGTTTTAGGCTGGGTTTATGTATAGCACTCTGACATCTGCTGATGTAAAAATGGCTTTATAAATACATTTGACTGACTAACGTTAGTAGGTGGACAAATTGTGAGCTAACTGACTAGCAACAGGCCTAGCTTGTTTAGCTAGCTATCGTTACCCTTAGCTAGCCTTAGTTAGCATGGCTAGCTTGTCTCAATCACTACCGTACCGTCTTTTCCTGACATAAACTGGTCACATGTCACCAAACATTACAATTCAGACTACGGAATACATAACGTTCAACATCGAATGTAAACTTGTCTCACCATGTTTTAATCCTGGATTGTCTCTCTTTATGTGAATGAATTACGAATAATTACACTCGGTGCTGCGTTTTCTGTGGACGGACTGTCGAGTAGTGACGTGGAACCCATGAAACTTCCTGAAACTGCGTGCAATGGCAATCGATGACGTGTGGTTTGGGGTCGTGGCACTTTTTCCAAGGTGCATGGCTGTAGTTGAGCTATTTTGTTAAAATTACTATTTCGAACATAGCATATACATGTTGTGCATATTAAGATGTTTCTGCAGTTTATAAACATGTTCAGACAGGGTTATTTCCAGAGCAAAATTAATCACTGTGATGGCCCAAATGCCAGTATACTTGCTGCATTTGCCCAACTGTAACTCATCTTTGTAAGACTGGTGTTCAGTCCAGGGTAGAAAGCATACCCACTAGTTTATGTTCCTAATCCTATATGGTTTAGGAGTCTTCGCTGTGTATCAGCTATGGCCACATGGGATTGTCTTTGATCAGGTAGTAGTTTTTTATGCCAGCTGGGACCAACAAGCTATGGTCCCTCTTGTGTCAGGGCTTTTCCTTCTTGGGGGACTGCCTACATTAAAACTAGAACTGAAAACTACTCAGTTGTAAATTAACTATCTCAGCACATCCCTCAGACTGACACTGGTCAATGACTTAGAGGTTAAGAAACACTGGGCTATACAAATAAGTCTAATAAATTATTTAGCAATAATAGTGTGTTCCCATGATCAACGTTGAGAGGTTTTAGGCTAACATATGACGGATTCATTTCTATGAAAAGACTCACAACATTGTATTGGAGTTATGGAAGATGTGCCCAACAAAAACAACATATAAGGCTAAAAAGAGTGAACAATAAACAATGCTTTATTCAGATTTGCTTGTGTTATGATATGAGTTTGAAACAGTATGACAAAAAAAAGTGGTGAATCCAGTAACTTATATCCAGATGTCCTTTATAATTTTTTCTTAATTTTTTAATGCCTACAAGCAGACTATGTCCTCACAGATCAGTTTCTGTGAATTCAGAGAATAAATCTCAAGTGTTTGAGGTCAGATATCAGGTGTTGTTACTTTAGTGCCTTATAGGATGCATGTTTTGGAATAATTGTATTCTGTATAGGCTTCATTATTTTCACTCTGTCAATTAGGTTAGTATTGTGGAGTAACTACAATGTTATGGATCAATTTTTCCTGTCACAGCCATTAAACTCCGTAACTGTTTTAAAGTCACTGTGGCCTCATGGTGAAATCAACTGAGTTAGGAAGGGCGCCTGTATCTTTGTAGTGACTGGGTGTATTAATACATCTTCCAAAGTGTAATTAATAACTTCACCATGCATGCTCAAAGGGATGTTCAAGGCTTTTTTTACCCATCTGCCAAATAGGTGCCCTTTGCGAGGCATTGGAGAAACCCCATGGTCTTTGTGGTTGAATCAGTGGTTGGAATTCACTGCTTGACTGTGGCACCTTACTTGTACGTGTTGGGTACAGAGATGAGGTAGTCAATTGAAAATCATGTTAAACACTATTATTGGACACAGCGTGAGGCAATGCAAATGTTAACTACTGAACTTATTTAGGCTTGCCATAACAAAGGGGTTGAACACTTATTGACCCAAGACATTTGATGGGTACTGACTTCTAAACTTGAAATATCCTTATTCATGTTACTGAGGGAGAGAGGGGAATGCAGAAAGTTTACATTCTGTCAGAACATGTTATTGTTAGACATCAGGTATCCTATGGAGAGGAAAGGGCCACAGTCTGATATAAGTCAACAAGACAGCCGTGAGTTGGGGAGGAGTGAGGAATTTCCCGCTCAGCCCAGTCAAAACTGTTCGCTGCTCTGGCACCCCAATGGTGGAACAAACTCCCTCACGACGCCAGGTCAGCGGAGTCAATCACCACCTTCCGGAGACACCTGAAACCCCACCTCTTTAAGGAATACCTAGGATAGGATAAAGTAATCCTTCTAACCCCCCCCCCCCCTTAAAAGAGTTAGATGCACTATTGTAAAGTGGTTGTTCCACTGGATATCATAAGGTGAATGCACCAATTTGTAAGTCGCTCTGGATAAGAGCGTCTGCTAAATGACTTAAATGTAAAACGTAAATGTAGGCTGAGGTCACGTCAGATGAAGTGAGAAAGAACAGGCATCACTAAAGTCCTGTCTAGCAACAGAGATGTATTGGCTGTCCAGATGTGTAAGGAGGAGACAGCATAGGAGGAATACCAGTGCTTGTGTAAATATGTCTTTGTCTTATGCAGCTCTGTGACCCTAGTCGTCTGTGAGTTTTACTCTGTTTATTTAGAACCTAACACATTTCAGCTTTTTATTTGTAACATTTCTAAACATTTCTAAAAACATAATTCCACTTTGACATTATGGGTTGTTGTGTATAGTCCAGTGACACAAAATCTCAATTGAATCCATTTTAAATTCACACACTAAACAGTTACAATACAGCATATTGGCATGCTATACAGTTACAATACAGCATATTGGCACACTAAACAGTTACAATACAGCATATTGGCAGTGGTAGTGAACACTGCACAGGCACTAGTATGTATGTGATAATAAAACATATTTTTTCTCATCCTTCTCTGCAGATGGATGGAAAAATATGATATGTACCATAGTGGTAATCCATGGAGATAATGGAGAAAAAAATCATCCTCAGTGCTTTCATGTAATCCTCAAAGTTATCAGTGCTCTCCAACTCTGAAGTCTGCTGGCATGTTGGTTCTGTGGGATGGTTAACTTTTAGCTGAATCATATGTGAAGGTGTACAGTGTCCCAGTCTCTCTATATATCAGCCAAGGCTGAGGGCAGAGTACTATTGCTAAAATAGTTGAATGGGGGGGAAGAGATGCCCGATGGCCAGTCCGCTCCTGATCCTTTTGGCTTTAATGAGAGAAGAAATATGGCAAAATCACTGGTAAGACGATATTGGTGCCATTTTTTGTATCATTCTATGTTTTACCTTACTGACTGCCCCGGTAGTGTTCACACCAGTAAGCCATCCATCAAAATTACTCTCTCATTTTTAAAGGGGGAAATGGGGAGATTACGTCAGTGCAATTCCGCGCACCACACACACACACACAAACACACACAACACCACACACACACCACCCCACACACACACACACACACCACCACCACCACCACCACACACACACACACACACACACACAACACACACACACACACACACACACACACACACACACACACACACACACACACACACACACACACACACACACACACACACACAGGACAGATAGGCAAACAGGTTCATTGACTGAATCTTGCACCAGAATTGAGAGTTTTTTTTTCTTGTCCCTTGTATTTATTCTGCTCAAACATCAGGCTATTGAGCTTTGAGCATGCAGGCTGATCAAGTTCAAAATGTGCAAACCAAGTATCTGCTAATGCTAAACTGAAAAGTTTGAGTAAGGCTCACTCACACAAGATCATGTTCTTGAAATTGTGCTGAATCTACCATACACACTACTGTTACTAGACACACCTTGTAACAGACTGCTGGCCAGAGCATGTGAGATATGGTTCTGTGTTCTGAGATTAAACTTCTACAAACACAAAAAAGTCTGACTTAAATAACAGGACAAAAGACAAAGTAAAAGCTTTTGCTTGCTGATGATCCTCTTCAGGGGCAGACTGGGACCAAAAAGCTCTGGCATTTCTAACACAACGTCCCATTTTTGTGTCATGAGACTCCCACGATGGCCCATTTTATTAATTGAGACCCCCATTATTAGCCAGATAATTATAATTTTGCGCAAAAAACAAGAACAAGTTAGACAGGCCCACTAGGCAAAAAATGCCATATTTCTTCTGGTCCATTTTTTGCCTAGTGGGCCTGTCTAACTTGTTCTTGTAAATATATTTTATATATATATATACATCTATATATATATATATACATTATTTGCAAACTAATATGTGATACGTATTAATGCCAAAATAACATGCAAAACAGGCAAGTCCTCCCAAAAATTCAACAATGAGTCGTTCGGAAGGAATCAGTGGCTAACTGCAAGCATTGCAAAGCAACCACTAACATTAGCCTGCTGTTCAATGGAGTGGCTGTGTGTTCTTTTTCCTGAGTTCCCACCATAAATCCAGAGAATGCCAGACTTCAATGACAAAGTCTGATTTTCCCACAAAGGACTGCTGCGCCACCTTCCCAAGAGTCCAAAAATGTCTTGTATGCTGCTGCATAAACGATGCAATATGCAAGGGATAAATGTATACTGTAGCTAAGAAAGTAATACTAAGTGTATGTTGTATAGTAAGCTGTTAGTAGCCCATGTGCCTCACCCTAATAATTTGGTCTATTTTCACCTCTTAATTTCACCTACTGTTCTAACTTGGTGGTGCACATGTAGCCTATATTCTGTTTTAGAGAAATGTAATCATCGAATATTGTAAGAGCTTTCATTGTCTGTTTATATGCCTCCTTTATTTATCCTACCGTTCTGACTTTTTGTACAGGGAGTACACTGTAAGAACGGTCCATGTTCGGAATCCTATCGCTCTACATTTCAAAAGTGCTGAACAAATAGTTATATTGACTGTTGACCACACATCAAAGCTGGGACCGAGAGACTGAAAAACAGCTTCTATCTCAAGGCCATCAGACTGCTAAACAGCAATCACTAACTCAGAGAGGCTCCTGCCTACATAGAGACTCAAATCACTGCCCACTTTAATAAATGGATCACTCTTTACTTTAAACAATGGCACTTTAATAATGTTAACATATCTAACATTACTCATATCATATCTATATACTGTACCTTATACCATCTATTGTACCTTGCCTATGCCGCTCGGCCATCGCTCATCCATATATTTATGTGTACATATTCTTATTCCATCCCTTTAGATTTGTGTGTATTAGGTAGTTATGGAATTGTTAGATTACTTGTTGGATATTATATGTCGTCCCCTTATACCATAGTTTGTACATCTCAATTGTCATTAGAAACCACATTTGTTTAAGCAAGTCAGCCATATCAGCTATGTTTTTTAAAAAGGCAGTAAATGAGGCTGAATTGACTATTTTGCTGCCAGACAAGGCTCCACTGATAGACAGGTGTAGCGGTGGTAAGATGTTGGGACTGCTGTTGGGACAACTTTATGTAGGCCCTAACAGTTTGTAGGCACCGTTTGACACGGTTATAGTGGCTTTGCTGGAATGCATCCTGCTTTTTTTTGTTGCCCCACCAAGATTTACATGCTAAAATCGCCACTGCAGCTGGCTAAGCAAAGTGAAAAGGTATGAGAAGGCTAGTGATGATAACTGTTTGATAGATTGCTTAATGGGCTGCTCATTGATTGGTTGATTGATTATGTAAACCAGAATTTGTGGGAATGGACCACGTAAAGCACTTTGTGATAACTGTTGGGCTTTATAGATTAAAATGTATTGATTTGATTGGTTTAGTCAATATGAGTGATTACCTTTTTTCTTCTCTCTCCATGTCTGTCTGTCTGTCTGTCTTCAGAGGTATGTCTGTCTGTCTTCAGAGGTATGTCTGTCTGTCTGTCTCCAGAAGTATGTCTGTCTGTCTGTCTCCAGAGGTATGTCTGTCGCTGGGATTGGGAAAGGGTACTTTTAAAATCCCTCGGGATGATCAAAGGTAAGCGTGGACTTTTTAGATACAAAGAGACAAACTGTGATTTGAATTTTTTATTACATTTTTTACATTCAATTTCATGAATCCAACTAATAATCCGCTTGTCTTTTTCAGATCCAGTTGTCCTGGTTACGTGATCACTGCATCTTCCTACATTTATGTGTATTCTTTACTTCACTCTTTTCTATACAGATTTTTCATTTCTTTATGCATCCTAAAATGTAGCATCCAAAGTTTGTGTGTTTGAATGAATTTCACTGCTTCTCTCATGGCCCAAATATTAGTTGACTTTACACTGAAACCTTCCTTGGTAGTGGTCAAGCTCACCACTAGTTATCAGTCCGGTGCATCATCAGAGATTGAGGCACTAATCACAAAGCCTACCACACCTACTGCAGTGCAAATGCGTACACACATATAACATGTTAATCAATTGAGCACCCGCCCTGAGACAGAGTTACAGTACAGTGATGAATAGGTGTTTTCCTTTTTGTTACATCACCCCTGTTGTGGATAGTTTGAGTGGGGCAAGGTAACAGTCTTGATGGAATTAAATGTAAAAGGATGGATGGAAATAAGGAAGAAAGGATGAATGGATGGATGGGCAGACAGATGATTACAATAGGGGTTCTCTGTCACAGGCTCGGGTCATGTTCATGTCTGTCTTGTGCTCTCAGGCCAGGTGCGCCGTTCTGTTGTTCCAGTGCTGGTTTAGGTTTTCTGGAAAGCCTGCTTGCACACAACTCCACAAACTCTCAGCTCCTGCAGAGAAAACAGAAGGTAAAATTATGTTCCATCGAGAGATTGAACAGGATTTTAATAAATCCCTTTGATTCGTTCTTTATTTGTTTGTGCAGAGAGAGAGAAATAAATCATTATTGTCATCATTAATTGAGGTAAACAGCTGTGAAGACATCAAAAATGGTTGCAGTAAATCAATCTCCTCTATGGAGAATAACCATACGTAAAGCACTTGTACTTGTAGTTATATTTCTAACCACCAGACGCCGCGGTTGTTCAGTGATCCGGGGATTAGTGACTCCAGGGAGCCGCTTTGCTAATGAATAATTTAATGGCCAAAGATTGCGAACATCTGTTGGAATCACTTTGACTCCATAAGTTGGCAGTCAAATGCTTTTTATTTAGCTTTAATGACAATAATCATAGCAATGAAAATCGGTAATGACAAGGTAATGAAGTCATTGTAGAGGTCAGTAAATGTACTAATGTTTGTGTATGGGTTGACATGGGGTGCACTATAAAAGGGCCAATTATATTAAGGGTCCTTAGACTCCAATGCTATCCACAAAGTTTATGAATTTAGTAATGCAGTATTTCCCCCGGTGGTTCATGTTTTGTTCAAATCTTGTTTACGAGATTACCAAAGCCAGAAACCAGCTATATTTGAACAAAACTGAATCATACAAAAACAATGCAAGTTTTCATCTCTGCTATTTTTTTCTATTGCCTATCCATCTATATATATATATATTTTTTTAAATCACCTGATCTGAGATATGTTGTGACAAATAGTAAAATCAGGAACTGAGGAAGTCAAATGACATGAATAGACTCTCTTACCAAATAAAGCCTATCTCCCTCCACCCAATGGGTCCAGCCTCGGCCCTCCTTCTCTCCCTTCTGAACACACACCAGCTTGTCCCCCTCCCATGAGACAGTGGTCTACGGGAAGAAAGGAGAGACACCATTATGCATTCTACTGTCAGTTAGGAGCATGACCCACCCACACGCACACACACAGAGGGTGCATGACCATATGTAGAACAACTTACAGGGAACACACATGCAGACAGAAGCTTGCAAACAAACACACACTTTTCTCAGCAGAGCAAAAATTACTTTTGTTGAGTTTACTGTTACAAGATGGAGAAAATAATATGCTAAAGAACTTGAATGAGATCTTTTTCCCATGTTGTTGAAGTCACCAAGTTTCACGTTTTTTTTGTCACATGCACAGGATACAGCAGGTGTAAAACAGAACAGTGAAATGCTTAAGTTGAGAAGTTGCGAGCTCTTTCCCAACAATGCACAATAAAGGTAAAAATACAGATAAAAATGAAAAAAGAGAAAAAAGAGAAACACGAGAATGCAGTTCTATACAGGTCAGTGCAGTGCCTGTACCGTTATCACAACCAGTTACTCCACAGAGAGTCAACCATTTTGATATGACCACTTTACCCATCAGCATTTTCAAAACACTACACCAAGCCAGTTCATATTCATACCAACAGGAGCATTCTAGTGCTAAGTCATTCTGACTATATATATATATATATATACACACAATACTGACCAGATATTATACACACCAGCTCTTTCATGACATAAACAAGTCAGGAGTCAACTGTAAATAGTCATAAAGGTATAGTAAAGTATTTATCAATTGGACTCACAGATGGTAAATTAGAACATTAAATAGTTATCCCAGTGGTCAATAACAGACTACGTCAATTCATTCCCTGATTGTAGCCTACTCGCAGCAGCGCACAAGGTGATGGCTAACATGCTGACCACACCGCTCGCGTTAGTTGTGGAAACATTGCAAAATAAATGTAAACATACATATTATTCAATAATTTAATCCAAACTCGTAGCCAGGTGCTAAAATAGAACTTGGTTCTACGCGTTACTCACTGTAAGTCCCGCCTCTCCCATCCCCTGATTGGTTTTTAGGAACATATACCCACGTCAGTGATTGAAAGATGAACTGAGGTCCACACTCCAGTCCAATTGGTGGTGGTAATGCACCGTAAAGTTGGTTGCCAACTGCCATATAAAGTCCACAGAAGAAGAAGAAGCCTGAAGGAGGAGAGATTACTAGAAATGACCTAGATTTCCCCTTTTATCTGTGGATTAATTGTCGGAGTAGAGCACACACAATTTTGTGTGACTCTAAATGGGACAAAATTCTAAAACGATCCAGAAAAAAAGGACGTTGTGAATATCAGGTAAAATAACAACCCAATGTTTATATCTCAGGACAAATTAGCTAGCAAAAGCAAGCTACCTAGCTAAATGACCATGAATGTTTCATGTGTTTTGACCTGTCGCCAAATTAATATAGCTGGTTCAGAGTTCAACCTGGTTGTCCTGACCGCGTCTGGTGTGGATGGACAAAATCAACATGCGCACGATGCCGCACTTGCGTTCCCGATCTAGTCAGCATGTAATTGGCTTGGAAAGTAATTTGCCTACAAATTTACAAGGGCAGTTATTTTTGAGGCGAAGAATGCGCAGATCAGAATCAATTCTCAGAGATCCTGACTATCCTTCTAACATTGTCCTCTATAGCCTGATTCACACTGAGGCCGACCCAAACTGTACTGTGCTGGCTTGGATATTTTTCCTTCCACGCTGTCCTTTTAAGCAGTTCCAACAACTATGGTGGGTGCTCAACCAGGCTACCTTAGTGCCACTGGGCTTGGCCCTATAGGCATAAGTGTTCTCCAGTACTCAGGGGTCTTTAGCCGGGTGGGTATAATTTGTGGAACGTTCCAACAGTTATCTGTTCCAAAAACTTTGTAAATAACCAGTTTGCAAACAAACAACGCATACAAAGTTGTATAGTGGCAGAATAAGATACCGGGTAGGGAGTGGGCCATTTTATAAAGTTTTTCACTCACCCCGTTTATTCCAAAAAATGTCTGTTCTCACTCTGGTACCCTATGGACAAACATTAAGAATAAGCTACGTGATGAGTTGATGCCTATTCGGCAGCTAGTTAGCTAGGTGAAGTGATCATGCTACTTTGTATGCGTTTTTTGTTGGCAACCTTGTACTTTACGAAGTTTTTGGAACAGATTCCTGTTGGAACGTTCCACAAATTATACCCACCCGCTTTAGCCTTATTCAGCTGATTCCCTCTGAAGCAGCAATCTACCTTTCCCCCCTCAGTGTCAACTCAAGGCCCATTGTATTCACAGTTGTAATTCAGTCATGTGTGGGTAAGCACATAAAGACTGCCATTTGGATCTGAGAGGGCATTTGGTTAATCAAATCATACTGAGACATCACATTTACTCTTTGTTCTCATGCAGTCTATATCCAGAAAGATGTTTTGACCAAATAAAAATGTAGTTTGAATGTACAACAGACTCACCATGCATTTTCTGTCATCCACCCCTGACAGATCCTCCTCAAACTCCTTGTCAACATGGAAGTCCATGTTGTAGTTCTTAAAGGTACTGAGRGTCTTGATGACCATGTGATCACCATCAACACTGATGTCTTTGTCGGTCTTCAACAAGTTGGCAATTTTCCTAATGGCAACATTTACATCTGTGTGATAGAACCCCAAGGAAAGAAGAGAGAGAGTTTAATACTAATGACCAGTAAGGTGGCCCCAAACATCACACTCATTCTCTCCTACCCCTTTAAAAAACTATGCTTTAAGTGAGAAGTAGGCACTATTCAGTAGGATCCAACCTATAACTGGATCCAACTCAGTAAATCCTGTCCTCTTTTTGGACATCTTTGAAAATATATATTTTTTTAACTAACATTTTGGAGAGGACTCAAAATGACAACCAATATGTCAGTAACAGTAAGTATCTACCAGTGCTCATAAACCAATTTTCAGCTTTAGCCCTCTATATTTGTCAATATATTCCGTGTGGTAATGTTAGCTATAAGCCTGGTTTAGGTTTTGATTGATGCCTAGAGTGCAAATATTGAGCGCAGAGCGCAGTGCCAGTATCTTCAAGCATCATCAACGTTCGAGTCCCCCTACACCACAACTCCATGAAAGATGCTGGAACAACTCACCGAGGGCTTTCATGTACTCCTCAAAGTTGTTATTAGAGGTCATTTTCCAATACCCATTCAGGTCAACTGGCATATTGGCTGTGTGTTTCTAGTTTCCTTGTTTCCAGTGAAAAGGGTAAAGGAGATCTGATACCGCTGTTTACTTGCGATCGAGTGTCGGACCGCTGTCCATACCTCCAATTTTAACCAGAACCACTTTAATCCAATTACTTTTTTACAGAATTGGAATTCCGCTAATTCATTCCCTGCCTCTGTCGCTGATCCACTACCTCATCTCACCCCCAATCCAACCCTGTCCAAACTGCATTTTGGGTGAAGAGCCTACACCAATTAACAATTAACGCATGAGCTATTTTGAGAGTGCTTACTTGAAAGTACTTCTCGCTGTTGTGGGCGACTGCTCTGACAGCTCTGAGTCACCCAGTGTGACATCAAATGGAGAATGATATAGAATGGGTAATGAAGAGCTCAATGTGTTCTGCCAGAATAGAGGCACCTGCTTACACTGAGAGGAGAATAGAGACGCAAAATCGGTCTCCTGCTGACTCATAAAAAAAGACAACAAGAATTTCTTCAAATATTTAGGCTACTTATTTATTCTTCACCACGTGGCATTATTTATTATGATAAAGTAAATAAAATGGAAAATCCATCTGTTCCATGAGAGGCTCCTAGCCTTATGGGGCGGCAGGTAGCCTAGTGGTTATAGCGTTGGACTAGTAACCCATAGGTTGTGTAACAGTATAACCTTAGTCCGTCCCCTCGCCCCGACCCGGGCGCGAACCAGGGACCCTCTGCACACATCAACAACAGTCACCCACGAAGCATTGTTACCCATCGCTCCATAAAAGCCGTGGCCCTTGCAGAGCAAGGGGAACCACTACTTCAAGATCTCAAAGCGAGTGACGTCACCGATTGAAACGCTATTAGCGCGAACCACCGCTAACTAGCTAGCCATTTCACATCGGTTACACTTGCAAGATTGAATCCCCGAGCTGACAAGGTAAAAATCAGTCGTCCTGCTCCTGAACAAGGCAGTTCTGCTCCTGAACAAGGCACTGTTCCTAGGCCGTCATTGAAAATAAGATTTTTTTCTAAACTGACTTGCCCAGTTAAATAAAGGTAAAATAAATGGGGGCCCTAACCGATATTTGGTTGGTGCCATCCACTCTTGGCAGTGGATGCTTTTCCCACTGGGCGCACACTAGTTGAATACATGTTGTTTAAACATCATTTCAATGAAATTACGTTGAACCAACGTAGAATATACAATGAATTAACGACTGTGCCAGTGTGTTTTTTGTGGTGGTAAAGTACATTTTCTGCAATTCAAAACGTTGCAGTTTTAAAACTAATTTCATGCAATTCTACTAATTTTGCCATGGGGCGGAGCGAAAATGTAATAGTTTCCCCACATGCTTCAAGATGTCTACCATTGTCCCTGTACGCAAGCAAACAAAGGTAACCTGCCTAAATGATTATCGCACTGCAGTCCTCATCTCTGTCATCATGAAGTGCTTTGAGATGCTGGTTAAGGACCATATCAGCTCCACTTTACCTGATACTCTGGACCCATTACAATTTGACTAGCGCTTTGCTTCCAATAGCATATTCCCCTCCAAGCTCATCATTAAGCTCAGGGCCCTGGATCCTGGACCTCCTAACAGGCAGACCCCAGGTGAGGAGGGTAGGCAACAACTCCTCCGCCAAGCTGACTCTCAACACGGAGGCCCCGCAGGGGTATGTGCTCAGCCCCCTACTGTAATCCCTGTACACATGACTCCAACACCATCAAGTTTGCCGACGATACAGCGCTGGTGGGCCTGATTGCCGACGCCAACGAGACAGCCTACAGGAAGGAGGTTAGAGCCCTGGCAGAGGGGTTATCAGGAAAACAGCCGCTCCCTCAACATCCCTCAAAACCAAGGAGCTGATCGTGGACTACAGGAAACAAGGGCATGTGCATGCCCCCATCTGCATAGACGGGCTATAGTGGAGAGGGTCAAACGTTTCAAGTTCCTTTTCATGCACATCATAGAGGACCTGACATGGACCAATCCCACAGACACCATGGTAAAGAAGGCGCAACAGGCGACTGAAGAAATTTGGCATGGGCCCTCAGATCCTCAAGAAGTTCTACAACTGCACCATCGCAAGCATCTTGACCAGCTGTATCACCGCCTGGTATGGCAACTGCACCGCCCTAAACCGCATGGCTCTACAGAGGGTGGTGCAGATGGCCTTCAAGACATTTACACCAGGCGGTGTATGAGGAAGGCCTGGATGATCATCAAGGACTCCAGTCACCCTAGCCACGGACTGTTCACTACGTTATCATCTGGCAAGTGGTATTGGAACATTGGAGATTATTTACACTGACTCTATATATACACACACACACTCAACACCGCTGTTCTATTATATATTATTTATTTAACTGCGTGACCAATACACTACCCACTTCATATTTGTAAATACAGTTATACTTGACATAGCACACTCATCATCTATATTGTACATCCCATTCTGTACATATCTGTTTATTACTTTTCATTCAGTACTACCTTCTAATGATTTGATATTTTTTATTTGACTTTTTATTTTACCTTTATTTAACTAGGCAAGTCAGTTAAGAACAAATTCTTATTTTCAATGACTGCCTTGTTCAGGGGCAGAACGACAGATTTGTACCTTGTCAGCTCAGGGATTCAAACTTGCAACCTTTCGGTTACTAGTCCAATGCTCTAACCACTAGGCTACACTGCCGCATTAATAATTAATTATTGATACTGATTATTGTACTGCAATGTTGAGGGAGCTAGCACGCAAGCATTTCACTGCACCTTTTATACATGGTGTAAACTGTGTACGTGACAAATCAAATCAAAGTGATGTACTGGGCTTTACGCATGCACTACTCTCTGTAGCGCCTCATGGTCGGATGCCGAGCAGTGGCCATACCAGGCAGTGATGCAACTGGTCGGGACGCACTCAATGGTGCAGCTGTAGAACTTTTTGAGGATATGGAGACCCATGCCACATCTTTTCAGTCTCCTTAGGGGGAAAGCTATTGCCGTGCCCTATTCACAACTACCTTGGTGTGTTTGGACCATCACCTCATGTTTCAGCATGATAATGCATGGCCCCATGTCGCAAGGATCTGTAAGCAATTCCTGGAAGCTGAAAATGTCCCAGTTCTTCCATGGCCTGCATACTCACCAGACATGTCACTCATTGAGCATGTTTGGGATGCCCTAGATTGACATGTACGACAGCGTGTTCTAGTTCCCACCAATATCCAGCAACTTCGCACAGTCATTGAAGAGTAGGACAACATTCCACAGGCCACAATCCACAGCCAGATCAACTCTATGCGAAGGAGATGTGACACACTGCATGAGGAAAATGGTGGTCACACCAGATAATGACTGGTTTTCTGATCCACGACCCTACCTTTTTTTAAGGTCTCTGTGATCAATCTATGCATATCTGTATTCCCAGTCGTGAAATAAATAGGTTATGGCCTAATGAATTTACTTCAATTGACTGATTTCCTTATATGAACTGTAAATCTTTGAAATTGTCGCGTGTTGCGTTTATATTTTTATTCAGCGTATTAATTTAAGGTTAGGGTTAAAGTTAGGGTTAAAATCACATTTTAAGAAGATAAATTATAGAAATAGGAGAGGCATATACCTTTGTGGCGGTCAAAAAAATGTAAGCCAATAAACATGTTACTCGCATAAACTTTGACAGCCCTACTCTGTCACTAACCGATAGTCATGGAGGTGTTACGAAACCAATAACTAGCCTGATTTTGCGGCACTCATTATGTCGAGGGGTCTTAGGCCAAGCTACATAGTCTGGAACCTTATTTGATGTGTGCATAAATGTGAGACTTAAGCGTGTGACTAGGTGTTGAATGCACCTGGTCACATTATTCATATGTTCATGGTGACAAAATAAATCTGTACAAAAACCAAACTACAAAAAGGCATGCCCAACTAAAGAGGTTAACTAACACATAGAAAAACAAAAGTCCGGCAGATAGTGTGAGAGAGTTGTCAGGAAACCTGAGTCACAATCATCTTGATCGCTTGCACCTGGGGAATTATCAAGGCTTCCTGGAAGAACACAGCCCTCACCCAGTTGGTGCTGTCACCTGGAGTGTGGAAGTGTATCAGGGTAGTGTGTTTGTCTATGTCCTAGTGTGGCCGATGTGAAATGGCTAGCTCGTTAGCGGTGGTGCGCGCTAATAGTGTTTCAATCGGTGACGTCACTTGCTCTGAGACCTAGAAGTAGTTGTTCCCCTTGCTCTGCAAGGGCCGCAGCTTTTGTGGCGCGATGGGTAACGATGCTTTGTGGGTGTCAGTTGTTGATGTGTGCAGAGGGTCCCTGGTTCGAGCGAGGAGAGGGACGGAAGCTATACTGTTACACTAACACTATCCTTCCTCCCATATCATAACACTGGCAACTATAATTCAAACAAAAAGCAAGGCATGCTGGGAAATATGCAGATAAAGTATAATAAATTGTCAAGTCACTCAACCAAAAATTCAAAGTTGAGTGAACATACAATTAAACTTAAGAATGTACATGTTCAGATTTATGCCCAACTGTTGAGCAAACTCACAATCCTTTTGCAGCTGGTTGCCTTACAATGGTATGTTGAATCAACATATTTTTTTTTTTTACAGTGCAGGAATATACCCTCCCTTTGCAACCCTAGTCACACTGTACAACGCAACTAACCCCGAGCATTCTGATTACATCCCATAATCCATTTAATTCAATATGGGACTTTCAGGGGCTTACATGAGTAATCACCATGCCACTAACTTTTGAAATCCCCTGGGGATGAGCAGTCAATACAAAAGGTAAGAGTGGACTATTCAGATACAAAGAGAAATCAGCTGTGACTTGAATAGTTAAAAAAAACAATTGGACACAACAATTCATAAATCTGACTAATAGCAATACTGTTCTTTTTTAGATCCAGTTTTCCAAGTTATGTGATCACTATCTTCTTACAATGATAATTTTTTTGTGACCAATTTTCTTGCTGGGTGGGGCTACATGTACAACACAAATTCATATAATTGAAGTAATTTGTATACTCCTAAGTGCAGATAGGAATGTACAAGTTATATCAATTTGTTTGTAAACATTGCTTGATATATTGTACATCAGATGTGTGGTATTTCCTTTGTGAATATAATTTCAGCTAATGCTAGATGGTTATTCACTATGTCTGGGGCTGTTTCATGTATTTTGTATAGGGCATGCAGAGAGTAGAATGATCTGTGGTGACTGCATTGCAGGATGTGCTATCTGTGCTGTTTCCCTATCAGGTACATTTCTGAAATGATTAGTATATTGTGCATTGTAATCTTCACATATTCCTGTTGTGGTAAACTTGCATTATTTTGGTAACTGTGGTTACCCCAATCAACAAGCGCCAAATCAGCGTGCGTGCAGAGAGTAGAATGATCTGTTTTGGATGCATTGCATGACGTGCTATCTGTGCTGTTTCCCTATCAGATAATAAACTGACTATCTGTGCTGTTTCCCTATCAGATAATAAACTATTGAATGGTGCTACATGCTGGAGTCCTTGTCGATGATCGTTCACAACGCAAGAAGAGTACTGTTACACTACTTCTAGTTATTCTGAACGGAACAGAGCAGGTATTGCTTATTATTACTATGGTTGAGGGACTGACATAAAGCTTTTTCTGCGTCGAGAGATAGAACTGCCCAAGGAGCTTTGGTTTCTGATGAAGCATGTAAGATATGTAACAGACGACGGAGGTTATCTGAGGAGAATTGTGTTTTAACAAACCCGGATTTGGTCCGGATGTACCGATTTGGTTAAGTTTCGAGACAGTGTTTATCAAAGATAGGGGGCGATGGTGAGAACACTGGGTGGTGTCCTTACCTTTTTTATATATACAAAAAAAGGTACATCCCTTCCAAATGAATCTTTGTGAACGGCTGTGTAAATCATTTCAAGTAACAGTGGACCTACTTGGTTCCAAAATGTTAAATAGACCTCAACCAGGTGATTTGCCTTTATTCATGTTATCCAATGCTCTTTTGAGTTCATGGCGAGAGATTTGGGCTCCCAGCAAGCCGACTTCCTCCATTGAGAGAACAGGACTTCTTATTTATATATATATATATACACTGCTCAAAAAAATAAAGGGAACACTAAAATAACACATCCTAGATCTGAATGAATGAAATATTCTTATTAAATACTTTTTTCTTTACATAGTTGAATGTGCTGACAACAAAATCACACAAAAATTATCAATGGAAATCAAATTTATCAACCCATGGAGGTCTGGATTTGGAGTCACACTCAAAATTAAAGTGGAAAACCACACTACAGGCTGATCCAACTTTGATGTAATGTCCTTAAAACAAGTCAAAATGAGGCTCAGTAGTGTGTGTGGCCTCCACGTGCCTGTATGACCTCCCTACAACGCCTGGGCATGCTCCTGATGAGGTGGCCGATGGTCTCCTGAGGGATCTCCTCCCAGACCTGGACTAAAGCATCCGCCAACTCCTGGACAATCTGTGGTGCAACGTGGCGTTGGTGGATGGAGCGAGACATGATGTCCCAGATGTGCTCAATTGGATTCAGGTCTGGGGAACGGGCGGGCCAGTCCATAGCATCAATGCTTCCTCTTGCAGGAACTGCTGACACACTCCAGCCACATGAGGTCTAGCATTGTCTTGCATTAGGAGGAACCCAGGGCCAACCGCACCAGCATATGGTCTCACAAGGGGTCTGAAGATCTCATCTCGGTACCTAATGGCAGTCAGGCTACCTCTGGAGAGCACATGGAGGGCTGTGCGGCCCCCCAAAGAAATGCCACCCCACCCCACACCATGACTGACCCACCGCCAAACCGGTCATGCTGGAGGATGTTGCAGGCAGCAGAACGTTCTCCACGGCGTCTCCAGACTGTCACGTCTGTCACATGTGCTCAGTGTGAACCTGCTTTCATCTGTGAAGAGCACAGGGCGCCAGTGGCGAATTTGACAATCATGGTGTTCTCTGGCAAATGCCAAACGTCCTGCACGGTGTTGGGCTGTAAGCACAACCCCCACCTGTGGACGTTTCCGGGCCCTCATACCACCCTCATGGAGTCTGTTTCTGACCGTTTGAGCAGACACATGCACATTTGTGGCCTGCTGGAGGTCATTTTGCAGGGCTCTGGCAGTGCTCCTCCTTGCACAAAGGCGGAGGTAGCGGTCCTGCTGCTGGGTTGTTGCCCTCCTACGGCCTCCTCCACGTCTCCTGATGTCTTGCCCGTCTCCTGGTAGCGCCTCCATGCTCTGGACACTACGCTGACAGACACAGCAAACCTTCTTGCCACAGCTCGCATTGATGTGTCCATCCTGGATGAGCTGCACTACCTGAGCCACTTGTGTGGGTTGTAGACTCCGTCTCATGCTACCACTAGAGTGAAAGCACCGCCAGCATTCAAAAGTGACCAAAACATCAGCCAGGAAGCATAGGAACTGAGAAGTGGTCTGTGGTCACACCTGCAGAACCACTCCTTTATTGGGGGTGTCTTGGTAATTGCCTTAATATTTCCACCTGTTGTCTATTCCATTTGCACAACAGCATGTGAAATTTATTGTCAATCAGTGTTTGCTTCCTAAGTGGACAGTTTGATTTCACAGAAGTGTGATTGACTTGGAGTTACATTGTGTTGTTTAAGTGTTCCCTTTATTTTTTTGAGCAGTGTATATATATATATATATATATTTTTTAAACTCAATCTAGCTTGGTGTGGATTTACAATCAGAGGTGTACAATTCTTTATAGAACAGGAGAATCTTTGGTTGATTAACTTGAGTTCTGATAGTAATTCACCTGATTCAGATTCAATAGTTGCAATATCTGCTAATTGATCATTAGTGCGACGCTTGTTAGCCAGTAGACGACTGGGTCGATTACCATGGAAGTAAAGGTAGAGTCTAACGCGATGGGTGGCAAATTCTACTCTCTGTCTTATCAATAGATTTAGTTCTGTCTTGACTTTGTCTTGACTCTGTCTTGAATAGTCGCTACTTGGTCTGAAAAAGTGTTTGCTGATGTAAACAACTTCACATAGCCCTTCAGAAGAAAGGCACACGGACACCCACACTTCAGGATGACTTGGTTTTTATCTGCAGTAAAAAATATCACACAGTGATGACAGGCATTGACAGGATGGTCACAGCCACACGTTCACTGGTTAGGTAGGACACAATATATATTTTAGATAGGAGCAACAGTAATGATACATGCCCTCAATGTGAAGTGATATTAATCCATAAATACAGAGCACAAGTACAACCCTTTTTATATAAACCTTTTAAGGTAGTAAGAAAATAAACATTAACTTAATATTTCGATAAATCACCTGCTAGCAATAGCTAGCGTGACATTATAGTGCACTGACAGACGGTGCTAGTTAGCTCGTCCTTAACATGGCTAGCTAAGCCAGCAAAAACTTGGTTAACTTGCCGAAATAGGCCTTAAATACATTAACGGTAAAATAAATATATAAACTCAGCAAAAAAAGAAACGTCCTCACACTGTCAACTGCGTTTATTTTCAGCAAACTTAACATGTGTAAATATTTGTATGAACATAACAAGATTCAACAACTGAGACATAAACTGAACAAGTTCCACAGACATGTGACTAACAGAAATGGAATAATGTGTCCCTGAACAAAGGGGGTGTCAAAATCAAAAGTAACAGTCAGTATCTGGTGTGGCCAGATACAAAGAAACAAAGAGCTCTTCTGTTGAATCTGACAATTAATCTTGATGGTTGTAAAGTCGTCTCAAATAAAACTGTGAAGGACCTCGGCATTACTCTGGACCCTGATCTCTCTTTTGACGAACATATCAAGACTGTTTCAAGGACAGATTTTTTCCATCTACATAACATTGCAAAAATCAGAAACTTTCTGTCCAAAAATGCTGCAGAAAAATTAATCCATGCTTTTGTTACTTCTAGGTTAGACTACTGCAATGCTCTACTTTCCGGCAACCCGGATAAAGCACTAAATAAACTTCAGTTGTTGCTAAATACGGCTGCTAGAATCCTGACTAGAACCAAAAAATTTGATCATATTACTCCAGTGCTAGCCTCCCTACACTGGCTTCCTGTTAAGATTTCAAGGTTTTACTGCTAACCTACAAAGCATTACATGGGCTTGCACCTACCTATCTTTCCGATTTGGTCCTGCCGTACATACCTACACGTACGCTACGGTCACAAGACACAGGCCTCCTAATTGTCCCTAGAATTTCTAAGCAAACAGTTGGAGGCAGGGCTTTCTCCTATAGATCTACATTTTTATGGAATGGTCTGCCTACCCATATGAGAGACGCAGACTCGGTCTCAACTTTTAAGTCTTTACTGAAGACTCATCTCTTCAGTGGGTCATATGATTGAGTGTAGTCTGGCCCAGGAGTGTGAAGGTGAACGGAAAGGCTCTGGAGCAACGAACCACCCTTGCTGTCTCTGCCTGGCCGGTTCCCCTCTCTCCACTGGGATTCTCTGCCTCTAACCCTATTACAGGGGCTTACTGGTGCTCTAACCCTATTACAGAGTCACTGGCTTATTGGTTCTCTTTCATGCCGTCCCTAGGAGGGGTGCGTCACTTGAGTGGGTTGAGTCACTGACGTGATCTTCCTGTCTGGGTTGGCGCCCCCCCTTGGGTTGTGCCGTGGCTATACTCGGCCTTGTCTCAGGATGGTAAGTTGGTGGTGTGGGGGCTGTGCTTTGGCAAAGTGGGTGGGGTTATATCCTTCCTGTTTGGCCCTGTCTGGGGGTATCATTGGATGGGGCCACATTGTCTCCTGACCCCTCCTGTCTCAGCCTCCAGTATTTATGTTGCAGTAGTTTGTGTCGGGGGCTAGGGTCAGTTTGTTATATCTGGAGTACTTCTCCTGTCTTATCCGGTGTCCTGTGTGAATTTAAGTATGCTCTCTCTAATTCTCTCTTTCTTTCTCTCTCTCGGAGGACCTGAGCCCTAGGATCATGCCTCAGGACTACCTGGCATGATGACTCCTTGCTGTCCCCAGTCCACCTGGCCATGCTGCTGCTCCAGTTTCAACTGTTCTGCCTATGGCTATGGAACCCTGACCTGTTCACCGGACGTGCTACTAGTCCCAGACCTGCTGTTTTCAACTCTCTAGAGACCGCAGGAGCAGTAGAGATACTCTTAATGATCGGCTATGAAAAGCCAACTGATATTTACTCCTGAGGTGCTGACTTGCTGCACCCTTGACAACTACTGTGATTATTATTATTTGACCATGCTGGTCATTTATGAACATTTGAACATCTTGGCCATGTTCTGTTATAATCTCCACCCGGCACAGCCAGAAGAGGACTGGCCACCCCTCATAGCCTGGTTTCTCTCTAGGTTTCTTCCTAGGTTTTGGCTTTTCTAGGGAGTTTTTCCTAGCCACCGTGCTTCTACACCTGCATTGCTTGCTGTTTGGGGTTTTAGGCTGGGTTTCTGTAAAGCACTTTGAGATATCAGCTGATGTAAGAAGGGCTATATAAATAAATTTGATTTGGCCACCAGCTGCATTAAGTACTGCAGTGCATCTCATGGACTGCACCAGATTTGCCAGTTCTTGCTGTGAGATGTTACCCCACTCTTCCACCAAGGCACCTGCAAGTTCCCGGACATTTCTGGGGGGAATGGCCCTAGCCCTCACCCTCCGATCCAACAGGTCCCAGACGTGCTCAATGGGATTGAGATCTGGGTTCTTCGCTGGCCATGGCAGAAAACTGACATTCCTGTCTTGCAGGAAATCATGCACAGAACAAGCAGTATGGCTGGTGAAATTGTCATGCTGGAGGGTCATGCCAGGGTGAGCCTGCAGGAAGGGTACCACATGAGGGAGGAGGATGTCTTCCCTGTAATGCACAGCGTTGAGATTGCCTGCAATGACAACAAGCTCAGTCCGATGATGCTGTGACACACCGCCCCAGACCATGACGGACCCTCCACCTACAAATCGATCCCTCTCCAGAATACAGGCCTCGGTGTAACGCTCATTCCTTCGACGACAAGACCGCGACTCGTCAGTGAAGAGCACTTTTTGCCAGTCCTGTCTGGTCCAGCAACGGTGGGTTTATGCCCATAGATGACGTTGTTGCCGGTGATGTCTGGTGAGGACCTGCCTTACAACAGGCCTACAAGGCCTCAGTCCAGCCTCTCTCAGCCTATTGCGGACAGTCTGAGCACTGATGGAGGGATTGTGCGTTCCTGGTGTAACTCGGGCAGTTGTTGTACCTGTCCCGCAGGTGTGATGTTCGGATGTACCGATCCTGTGCAGGTGTTGTTACACGTGGTCTGCCACTGCGAGGACGATCAGCTGTCCGTCCTGTCTCCCTGTAGCGCTGTCTTAGGCGTCTCACAGTACCGGCATTGTAATGTATGGTCCTGGCCACATCTGCGGTCCTCATGCTTCCTTGCAGCATGCTAAAGGCATGTTCACGCAGATGAGCAGGAACCCTGGGCATCTTTCTTTTGGTGTTTTTCAGAGTCAGTAAAGGCCTCTTTAGTGTCCTAAATTTTCATAACTGTGACCTTAATTGCCTACCGTCTGTAAGCTGTTTGTGTCTTAACGACCGTTCCACAGGTGCATGTTAATTGTTTGTGGTTCATTGAAGAAGCATGGGAAACAGTGTTTAAACCCTTTACAATGAAGATCTGTGAAGTTATTTGGATTTTTACGAATATTCTTTGAAAGACAGGGTCCTGAAAAAGGGACGTTTCTTTTTTTGCTGAGTTTACATAGCCACATTCGCTATTGAATATGAACCCGTTTTCCAAAGACACTATTGTGTGTACAGAAGAAGGAGACACAAACCTGCTTTCAGAATATCTCTCTCACTCCAAACCCACTAGTTGTTCTTTCAAAGAAAAGAATACAAAAATGTTAAATCCGAAGACCTCTCATATTGGCAACCTTCTACAATGGCAGAATATATTTTTATGAATTTGACAACACATAATGAAAGGAAACTTTATTTATATCACACCTTTTCCTGAAGTGAATGGTTTCACCCACTACTCTACCCGCGAACTGCGGTGTTCTTTGATATCTACATTGCGTGCGAAGTTGATGGAAACTCTACATTTTCAATTTGTCACACTGAGAATGCTCTAACATCGTTAACAACATTTCCAATTCTGATATATTCTTTTAATTGTGATTTATTCAGCCCAGATGCAAATGCAGTTGCATAGTTTTTTATAAAAACTTTGATGATAAAAACTTTCCCATAAAATCAGAGGATCATCAACTGAATTTTTGGTTAATCATTATGAATTCATTTAATTAAGTTTCAAATTGTTCACAGAAAGTAGGATTTTGTAGTAAGAAAACATTGAAGCGACATCTTGTGGCTCTTTCAGGAGATTCTGGAATGTGTATCTGGCAGTAGTAAGCWTGATGATCAGATACTGTAGGTTCATATGTCGAATTTCAAATTTCTTGATGAAAGAAAATAGAGGAGTAGATAACAGTACGAAATCGATTCGGTAGAATGTTTTGTGCCTGGTTGAATAGAAAGTGTATTATTTTGCTTTAGGGTTTTGAGCTCGCTAGGCATCAATGAGGTAGTTATTAGAGAGTATATGTTGGAGAGGCTTGGTTGCCTGTGAATTGTAGTTTTGTAGATTTGTCCCGCATGTCCAGAATGGCGTTCATGTCTGTCCCAATAACCATTTGGAATTTGGTTAATTCTAACAATATGCTGTTCAGAGAATCAAAACACTTAGGATCATATGAACTTAAAGCATACACATTAATAAGGCAATTTTCTTTCCATTATGGACACCTTTAAGGAAATTGATTCTTCTTTCTTGGTTTTTCGCCTTTATCAAGGGTGGGGATTTTGAGTTTCTTATGTATCATTATTATTACACTCGTAGTTTTGTTTGGTGCTTATGAAAAATCGGAGAGTTCAATGACCAGCCGGAGGAAGACCACACGACAACACCCTCCTCAGGGGATAGGTACTCAGTGTAAAGCCAATTACTACACAGCTGGGCCCAATAATTACTTTGTCTCTTCCTCCTATATAGGTGTGCCAGGAGAGGAGCTGGGGGAGGATTGGGAGGAGAGACGGGGACCTGTGAGGATGTTGGTTTTTCCTACCTCAGAGAAAGCTTCTATGACTGGGCACCTTGTCTCTCTGTTAACCAAGGCAGGCTTTAGGTAGAGAGAAGCGTGCCTCCTGTAACTGTTACGTTTAGACGATAGTCTAAGACAGGAGTAGGCGTTTGTTGTTTTGCTTTCTCTTTTTGGCCACGGCCTTTTGGTCAACGGCTTAGTTTGTTTATTTGTTTTGTTACGCTGGTGTTTCAGTGTTGGACGTTCCCTGTACTGGAGTTATTTTGTCGGGTGAAAGAAGACCCGTTTAGTAAAAGATACAAAAGAAAAGGAACCAATGCCTCTGGTCTGTTCGGGTGCTTCGGACAAGCTGATCCATTCACAATAGTTTCTTTCTAGAATATCAAGACAGCTGAAATGTTTGATGGGACTATTAAGGCCWTCAAGTTCCAAAGAGAATAGCTAGTGTTGCCGTTGTTTTTTTCTAAAATGTGATTGTTATCTTTAGTGTTGATAAGCCATGGATGTAAAATAAAAAGTGGGACGCACAGGGAAACCCACCCATTGGTCGATCCCCACCCAGAAGACGCTCATATGGAGTCTCTTAAGCAGCACATTTTTGGTCTTAAGGTAAAAAATAATAATAACTTTATTAATTATAATAAACTAAAACAAAATAAGTAAACAAATCAGATCTGTACAATTAAGTTAGCAGACTTGATGAGTAAGGGTGGGTAATGAGGAAAATATGAAGAAAATGAAAACAAAGATATGACAGATATACAAGCCTAATGCCTAATGCCTAAACAGTCAGATATAGGATAGCTATAGAACCAATAGCACCTAATCCATGATCAACACTTATTATTAGCAATATGCTTTAAATGACCTTAAAACTACATTCCCCCACCTTTATATGCTCTATACTATGTACAAAAAAGGAAGAGGGTATGTGCAAAAAGTGAAGTCTATTCTCTAGATCAGTGGTCACCAACCTTTTCTGAGTCAAGAACACTTTCTGAGTCAAAATGCATGCTGAGATCTATCGCTCTGATTTACTTTTTAAACATAACTTAAACATAAGCCTATAAAACATTTACCAAATAAAAACTCTTCTGTAGCGATGAGGTTTGTGCAGTAGGCTATAGGCCCAATACATGATCACTGCATATTGGCTATTGGCCCTGCCAATGTTGTTCTTCTCAGACCATTTTGAAATAATATTGTATGATGACACTGGTAATGGATCATATGTTGTATTACTTGTGGACTGATGCCCTGCATCTGATTGTCATATATATGAAAATGGTGCAGACAGATAAGGGCGGCCGTGCTTCTAGCTCCAAATCAACTTTGCAGTAAATAGTTTTTTTATGTGTTATTTCTTACATTATTAGTTCAGTCTCTGGATAATAAAGTTGACGAGCTCAGGGCGAGGATTTCCAGAGAAACATCAGGGATTGTAACATACTCTGTTTCACGGAAACATGGCTCTCTCGGGATATACTGTCTGTCCGTACAGCCAGTTGGGTTCTCAGTTCATCGCGCAGACAGGAATAAATATCTCTCTGGGAAGAAGAAGGGTGGGGGTGTATGTTTCATGATTAACTACTCATGGTGTGATTGTGATAACATACAGGAACTCAAGTCCTGACCTAGAATACCTCACAATCAAATGCTGACCGTATTACCTCCCAAGAGAATTCTCTTTGGTTATAGACACCCAAACTTTGAACAACCCACGGAGCTCCATTAAATCCATTATTAAAAAATGGAAAGAATATGGCACCACAACAAACCTGCCAAGAGAGGGCCGCCCACCAAAACCCACATACCAGGCAAGGAGGGCATATATCAGAGAGGCAACAAAGATACCAAAGATAACCCTGAAGGAGCTGCAGACCTCCATGGAGGAGATTGGAGTATCTTGTCCATAGGACCACTTTAAGCCGTACACTCCACAGAGCTGGGGTTTACGGAAGAGTGGCCAGAAAAAAAGCCATTGCTTAAAGAAAAAAATAAGCAAACACGTTTGGTGTTCACCAAAAAGCATGTGGGAGACTCTCCAAACATATGGAAAAGGTTCTCTGGTCAGATGAGACTAAAATTTAGCTTTTTGGCCATCAAGGAAACCGCTATGTCTGGCGCAAACCCAACACCTCTCATCACCCCGAGAACACCATCCCCGGTGAAGCATGGTGGTGGCAGAATCACGCTGTGGGGATGTTTTTCATTGGCAGGGACTGGGAAAAATAAGAATTGAATGAATGATGGATTGCGCTAAATACAGGGAAATTCTTGAGGGAAACCTGTTTCAGTCTTCCAGAGATTTGAGACTGGGACGCAGGTTGACCCTAAGCATACTGCTAAAGCAACACTTGAGTGGTTTAAGGGGAAACATTTACATGTCTTGGAATGGCCAAGTCAAAGCCCAGACCTCAATCCAATTGAGTATCTGTGGTATGACTTAAAGATTGCTGTACACCAGCGGAACCCATCCAACTTGAAGGAGCTGGAGCAGTTTTGCCTTGAAAAATTGGCAAAAATCCCAGTGGCTGGATGTGCCAAGCTTACAGAGACATACCCCAAGAGACTTGCAGCTGGAATTGCTGCAAAAGGTGGCTCTACAAAGTATTGCACGCTCGTTTTCAGTTTTTTTGTCTTATTTCTTGTTTGTTTCACAATAACACATATTTAGCATCTTCAAAGTGGTAAACATGTTGTTTAAATCAAATGATACAAACCCCCCCAAAATACATTTTAATTCCAGGTTGTAAGGCAACAAAATAGGAAAAATGCCAAGGGGGTGAATACTTTTGCAAGCCACTGTAAACAAGATGGCTATCGGGCCCAGTGTATCTGAGTCATCATAGCCATCTGTCACATCTTCTGTTGCCTGTGCATTTCCTTTACATTCTTTACCTCTCTCACCCACACCTTCACTCTGCTGAAACCCTCCTTCCTACTGGTCAAGTTCACCGTCAGTCTTCAGTCCGGCGCATCATCAGAAATGAAGGCACTAATCGCAAAAAACATGTTCATCAAAGGAGCACCCGGCCGCCCTGAAACAGAGTTACAGTACCACTGATGAAAAGGAAATTATGTTTGAATTTTTTATTTCACCTTTATTTAACCAGGTAAGCTAGTTGAGAACAAGTTCTCATTTACAACTGCGACCTGGCCAAGATAAAGCAAAGCAGTGCGACACAAACAACAACACAGAGTTACACATGGAATAAACAAGCATACAGTCAATAACACAACATAACCGTCCAGAGTAGTGATGCTAGTCGGGCGGGCGGGTGTGGGCAGCGAACGGTTGAAAAGCATGCATTTGTTTTTACTAGCGTTTAAGAGCAGTTGGAGACCACGGAAGGAGTGTTGCATGGCATTGAAGGTCATTTGGAGGTTAATAATAAACCGTTTTCCTTTTTGTTAGGAAGCTCACCCCTGTTGTGGATAGTTTGACTTTGGTGGGGCAAGGCAACAGTCTTGATGGAATGAAATGTGAAAGGATGGAATGAAATAAGGAAGGATGAATGAAAGGATGGATTGATGGACGGATGTGTACAATAGGTGGTTCTCTGTCACAGGCTTGGGTCGTGTCCGTGTCTCTCTTCACTCTCAGGTTGGGGGTCGTGTCCGTGTCTCTCTTCACTCTCAGGTTGGGGGTCGTGTCCGTGTCTCTCTGCACTCTCAGGTTGGGGGTCGTGTCCGTGTCTCTCTGCACTCTCAGGTTGGGGGTCGTGTCCGTGTCTCTCTGCACTCTCAGGTAAGGGGTACCGTTCTGTTGTTCCAGGGCTGGTTTAAGTTTTCTCGAAGACCTGTTTGCACACAGCTCCACATGCTCTCAGCTCCTGCAGAGAGAACAGATTTTTTAGAAATCCTTTTAATTATTGATTTGTTCGTGTAGAAAGCAAAAAAGAACCCCCTTATCACAATTAATTGAGGTAAACAGCTGTGAAAATGTAAAAAAAAAAAAAAACTAAATCGATCTCCTCTAATTCAAATATAGTAATTGATAAAAAAACTGTATTTATCGAAGAAATGTTTAAAAAATGTATAATTTTTGTGAATGATATCATAAATAGGACTGGTGGAGTTATGTCACACATGCAGCTAACACAGACATATGGAAATGTCTGCTCTACCCAAAATTACAACCAATTAATTGCAGCATTACCACAAAAATGGAAGAGGCAAGTAGAAGGGGAAAAAAGTAAGGAACTTGTATGTCGGCCCTGTATTAAAGAACATAAATGGTTAAAGAAAAGTGTGATAAATAAAAACATATACCAATTTCATTTAAGGACCAAAAAACTGACAAGCTGGGCCAGTATAAATTGCAAAATAGTTGGGAAGAGAATTTCGATGTACCCATTCCATGGCACATGGTTTATGAATTGATACGCAAAACAACGCCGGATTTCAAAACTTCAAATTTTTCAATTTAAATTACTGTACAAAATTCTTGCAACTAATAGAATGTTATATATATGGGGTATACAATCTTCCAGCTCTGCAGATTCTGTTGTGAGGAGGCAGAGTCATTAGATCATTTATTTTGGTATTGTCCATATGTAGCTCGTTTTTGGTCACAGGTCCAGGAATGGCTGAAGAATTGCAACATTTGCCTAGAACTAACGCTACAGATAGCAATACTGGGGGATTTGAAAAGCCATAGTCAATCAATCAATAATATAATAATTTATTTAGCAAAAATGTTTATTTTTAATTTACAATCTGTAGAAGCTATGAGAATAGGAAGTTCAAATCTTTTGTGAAGCATCACAGCACAGTTGAAAAATATATGGCAAATAAAAATCCAAATGGATGATGTTGGAAGATAGATGGAAGGTTGAGTGGAACTGAAGGGTGGGACTAATAACAAGATAAACAATGTAGGGCATACGGGATCTGTGGAAATGTGTATAGGTGCGGAGCTTTTGTGAAATAGCACAGTTACAAGTGGAAATAAAATTGGATGGACAACAGAAATAGAGGAAGGACTAAGACAAACAAGAGAGAACTATTATAAAGTAGACTGTGTCTGTAAAATGGGTATAAGATGTATAAATTGAAGGTAAAAGCAGAAGTGTTTATTAGTTTACTCCAATTGGGGGAGCGGTGGTAGGGTTGCGGGAATAATAATAAAGGTATATTCTTTAAAAAAGTATGTATGTCTATATAGGTATGTGTATGTATATATGTGTATATGTATGCATGCGTGTATGGATATATATATTTACCCCAAAAAATATGGGGATTGGAAATGATGCAGACAATTACATTGGAAGCAACATTCTTTCCGCAATATTAAGCTGATCCACCCCTAAAAAAAAAATATATAGTAATAAAATTTAAAAAGAAAAAAAGAAAGAAAAAAATAAAATTATAAAAATTTCGATCTCCTCTATGGAGAATAATCATAGTCAAAGCACTTGTACTTGCAGTTATATTTCTAACCACCAGAGGCCGCTGTTGTTCAGTGTTCCGGGATTAGTGACTCCAGTGAGCCACTCTGCTGAATGAATAATTTCATGGCCAATGATTGCGAACATCTGTAGAATCACTTTGACTAAATAATATGGCAGTCAGATGCCTTTTACCACAGGATGTTGGTGGAACCTTAATGGGGAGGACGGGCAGTGGTAATGGCTATGTGCGGAATAAATGGAAAGATATCAACAACATCATATACTTGGTTTCCATGGTTCCCATGTGTTCGATGCAAATCCATTCCTCTGTTCCAGCCATTATATGAACCTTCTCCCCTCAGCAGCCTCCACCGCCTTTTACTCAGCTTTGACGACAATAATCATATAGCAATGAAAATCCGCAACGACAAGGTAGTCATACGTGTGTCATTGTAGAGGTCAGTGTCGTTTTTACTCTGCTATTTATCTAAAGCCACATCTATATACATGTTTTAAATCACCTGATCTGAGATTTGTTGTGGACAAAAAGTAAAATCAGGAACTGAGGAAGTAGACTTGCATTCAAATGACATGAATGAATAGCTCTCTTACCAATAAAGCCTATCTCCCTCCACCCAATGGGTCCAGCCTCGGCCCTCCTTCTCTCCCTTCTGAACACACACCAGCTTGTCCCCCTCCCATGAGATAGTGGTCTACGGGAAGAAAGGAGAGACACTATTATGCATTCTAGGAGCATGACCCACACATCAACACACACATAGCATCCACAACCATATGTAGAACAACTTACAGGGAGAACATACACTGAGTGTACAAAACATTAGGAACATCTGCTCTTTCCATGACAGACTGACCAGGTGAAATCTATGATCCCTTAAACCTGTTGGTTTTTTCACATTCAACAGTTTCCCGTGTGTATCAAGAATGGTCCCCCACCCAAAAGACATCCAGTCAATTTGGAACAACTGTGGGAAACATTGGAGTCAACATGGGCCAGCATCGCTTTCGACACCTTGTAGAATCTATGCCCAACGAATTGAGGCTGTTCTGTGGGCAGAAGAGGGTGGAACTCAATATTAGGAAGGTGTTCCTAATGTTTTGTACATTCAGTGTATACAGACAGAAACCTGCAACCACACTTCTCAGCAGAGTAAAATAACTTTTCATATATTGTTCAGAGTACAGGAGCAAATAATATGCCAAAGGACTTGAATGAGATCAGAATGTGAGGAAAGGCTGACATCTATCTTTGTATTTATATTTATTATGGATCCCCATTAGCTGCTGCACTCTTCCTGCGGTCCAGCAAAATTAAGGCAGTTTGTACAATTTTAAAACATTACAATACATTCACAACACACTGTGTGCCCTCAGGCCCCTAATCCACCACTACCACAGATCTATAGTACTAAATCCATGTGTATGTATAGTGCGTATGTTATCGTATGTGTGTGTGTATGCATGTGTCTGTGCCAACGTTTGTATTGCTTCCCAGTCCCCGCTGTTCCATAAGGTGTTTTTTTAATCTGTTTTTTAAATAAAATGTTACTGCTTAAGTCAGTTACTTGATGTGGAATAGAGTTCCATGTAGTCATGGCTATATGTAGTACCGTGTGCCTCCCATAGTCTGTTCTGGACTTGGGGACTGTGAAGAGACCTCTTGTGGCATGTCTTGTGGGGTATGCATTGTGTCTGAGTAGTTTAGACAGACAGCTCGGTGCATTCAAAATGTCAATACCGCGCCATCCATCATTCCTTCAATTCTTACCTGTTTCCCAGTCCCTGACATGCATATTATTAATATTAGCTCTCTGTGTACATCCAAGGGCCAGCTGTGCTGCAATGTTCTGAGCCAATTGCAATTTTCCTAAGTCCTTTTTTGTGGCACCTGATCACACTACTGAACAGTAGTCAAGGTGCGACAAAACTAGGGCCTGTAGGACCTGCCTTGTTGATAGTGTTGTTAAGAAGGCAGAGCATCGATTTATTATAGACAGACTTCTCCCCATCTTAGCTACTACTTTATCAATATGTTTTGACCATGACAGTTTACAATCTAGTGTTACTCCAAGCAGTTTAGTCATCTCAACTTGCTCAATTTCCACATGATTTATTCCAAGATTTAGTTGAGGTTAAGGGTTTAGTGAGTGTTTTGTTCCAAATAGAATGCTTTTAGTTTTAGAAATATGTAGGGTTAACTTATTCCTTGCCACCCACTCTGAAACTAACTGCAGCTCTTTGTTGAGTGTTGCAGTCATTTCAGTCGCTGTAGTAGATGACGTGTGTAGTATTGAGTCATCTGCATACATAGAAACTCTGGCTTTACTCAAAGTCAGTGGCATGTCGTTAGTAAAAACTGAAAAAAGCAAGGGGCCTAAACAGCTACCCTGGGGAATTCCTGATTCTAACTGGATTATATTTGATAGGCTTCCATTAAAGAACACCCTCTGTGTTCTGTTAGACAAGTAACTCTTTATCCACATTATAGCAAGGGGTGTAAAGCCATAACACATACGTTTTTCCAGCAGCAGACTATGATCAATAAAGTCAAAAGCTGCACTGGAGTCTAACAAGATAGCCCCCACAATCATTTTATCATCATTTTCTCTCAGCCAATCAGTCATTTGCGTAAGTGCTGTGCTTGTTGAGTGTCCCCCCTGATTAGCATGCTGAAATTCTGTTGTCAATTTGTTTACTGTAAAATAGCATTGTATCTGGTCAAACACAATTTTTTCCAGAAGTTTACTAAGGGTTGGGAACGGGCTGATTGGTCGGCTATTTGAGCCAGTAAAGGGGGCTTTACTATTCATGGGTGGCGGAATGACTTTATCTTCCTCCAGGCCTGAAGGCACACGCTCTCTAGTAGGCTTAAATTGAAGATGTGGCAAATAGAAGTGGCAATATTGTCTGCTATTATCCTCAGTAATTTTCCATCTACAGTCGTGGCCAAAAGTTTTGAGAATGACACATGAATTTTCACAAAGTTTGCTGCCTCAGTTTGTATGATGGCATATACTCCAGAATGTTATGAAGAGTGATCAGATGAATTGCAATTAATTGCAAAGTCCCTCTTTGCCATGCAAATGAACTGAATCCCCCAAAAACATTTTCACTGCATTTCAGCCCTGCCACAAAAGGACCAGCTGACATCATGCCAGTGATTCTCTCGTTAACACAGGTGTGAGTGTTGACGAGGACAAGGCTGGAGATCACTCTGTAATGCTGATTGAGTTCGAATAACAGACTGGAAGTTTCAAAAGGAGGGTGGTGCTTGGAATCATTGTTCTTCCTCTGTCAAACATGATTACCTGCAAGGAAACACATGCCGTCATCATTGCTTTGCACAAAAAGGGCTTCACAGGCAAGGATATTGTTGCCAGTAAGATTGCACCTAAATCAACCATTTATCGGATCATCAAGAACTTCAAGGAGAGCGGTTCAATTGTTGTGAAGAATGCTTCAGGGCGCCCAAGAAAGTCCAGCAAGCGCCAGGACCGTCTCCTAAAGTTGATTCAGCTGCGGGATCGGGGCACCACCAGTACAGAGCTTGCTCACTAATGGCAGCAGGTGGGTGTGAGTGCATCTGCACGCACAGTGAGGTGAAGACTTTTGGAGGATGACCTGGTGTCAAGAAGGGCAGCAAAGAAGCAACTTCTCTTCAGGAAAAACATCAGGGACAGACTGATATTCTGCAAAAGGTACAGGGATTGGACTGCTGAGGACTGGGGTAAAGTAATTTTCTCTGATGAATCCCCTTTCCGATTGTTTGGGGCATCCGGAAAAAAAACTTGTCTGGAGAAGACGAGGTGAACGCTACCATCATTCCTGTGTCATGCCAACAGTAAAGCATCCTGAGACCATTCATGTGTGGGGTTGCTTCTCAGCCAAAGGAGTGGGCTCACTCACAATTTTGCCTAAGAACACAGCCATGAATAAAGAATGGTACCAACACATCCTCCGAGAGCAACTTCTCCCAACCATCCAGGAACAGTTTGGTGACAAACAATGCCTTTTCCAGCATGATGGAGCACCTTGCCATGAGGCAAAAGTGATAACTAAGTGGCTCGGGGAACAAAACATCAATATTTTGGGTCCATGGCCAGGAAACTCCCCAGATCTTAATCCCATTGAGAACTTGTGGTCAATCCTCAAGAGGCGGGTGGACAAACAAAACCCCACAAATTCTGATAAACTCCAAGCATTGATTATGCAAGAATGGGCTGCCATCCGTCAGGATGTGGCCCAGAAGTTAACTGACAGCATGCCAGGGCGGATTGCAGAGGTCTTGAAAAAAAAGGGTCAACACTGCAAATATTGACTCTTTGCACCAACTTCATGTAATTGTCCATAAAAGCCTTTGACACTTATGAAATGCTTGTAATTATACTTCAGTATTCCATAGTAACATCTGACAAAAATACCTAAAGACACTGAAGCAGCAATCTTTGTGAAAATTTATATTTGTGTCATTCTCTAAACTTTTGGCCACGACTGTAGAGTATCAGACCTACAGTGGCTTGCAAAAGTATTCACCCGCCTTGGCATTTTTCCTATTTTGTTGCCTTACAACCTGGAATTAAAATGTATTTTTTGGGGGGGTTGTATCATTTGATTTACACAATATGCCTACCACTTTGAAGATGCTAAATATTTCTTATTGCGAAACAGACAAGAAATGACACAAAAAAACTGAAAACTTGAGCGTGCATAACTATTCACTCCCCCAAAGTCAATTCTCTGTAGAGCCACTTTTTGCAGCAATTCCAGCTGCAAGTCTCTTGGGGTATGTCTCTATAAGCTTGGCACATCTAGCCACTGGGATTTTTGGCCATTCTTCAAGGCAAAACTGCTCTAGCTCCTTCAAGTTGGATGGGTTCCACTGGTGTACAGCAATCTTTAAGTCATATCACAGAGTAACGTTTGTCGTCGGAAGGAGACCAAGGTGCAGCGTGGTAGGCATACATTCTTCTTTATTTTAAATGTACACCAAAAAACAATAAACAATACAGCGACCGAACAGCTTCGTCGTGCAAACTACATGCACTCAAAACAAAGACAAGATCCCACACTGAAGGAGGGAAAAAGGGCTGCCTAAGTATGATTCCCAATCAGAGACAATGAAAGACAGCTGCCTCTGATTGGGAACCACACTCGGCCAAACACAAAGAAATAGAGAACATAGAATGCCCACCCCAAATCAAGGCGTGACAGTACCCCCCCCAAAGGTGCGGACTCCCGGCAGCAAACCTGAACCTATAGGGGAGGGTCCGGGTGGGCATCTAATCTCGGTGGCGACTCCGCTGATCCCTCCGCTTCTGTGGAACCGGACCATGGATCGTCGCTGGAGGCTCCGGACTGCAGATCGTCGCCGGAGGCTTTGGACTGGGAACCCCCGCTGGAGGCTCCGGACTGCAGATCGTCGCCGGAGGCTCTGGACTGGGAACCCCCGCTGGAGGCTCTGGACAGCGGATCGTCGCTGGAGGCTCTGGACTGGGGACAGTCGCTGGAGGCTTCGTACGTGGAGCCGGAACAGGTCTCACCGGACTGAGGAGACATACTGGCAGCCTAGTGAGGGAAGCTGCCACAACACATCCTGGCTGGATACTCACTTTAGCTCAGTGAGTGTGGAGAGCTGGCACAGGACGCACTAGGCTATGACGGCGCACTGGAGGCATAGTGCGTAGAGCCGGCGCAGGATATGCTGAGCCGTGGAGGAGCTCTGGAGCGCAGACCTGGCACAACACGTCCTGGCTGAATCCCCCATGTAGCATGGCAAGTGCGGGGAGCTGGAACAGGCCGCACTGGGCTGTGCTGGCGAACTGGGGATACCGTGCGTAGAGCTGGCGCAGGATATCCTGGGCCGAAGAGACGCACCGGAGGCCATGAGCGTTGAGCCGGCACAAACCGTCCTGGCTGAATGCCCACTCTAGCACGGCAACTGCGGGGAGATTGCACAGAGCGCTCCGGGTGGTGGCTGCTCAATGGGGACACTGTGCGCATCACCGTATAACACGGTGCCTGACCAGTCACACGCTCCCCACGGTAAGCACGGGGAGTTGGCTCAGGTCTGAACCTTGACTCCACCAATCTCCCTGTGTGCCCCCCCCCCCAAAAAAGAATTTGGGGGGCTGCCTCTCGTGCTTGCTACGTTGAGCTAACTCCTCGTAATGTCGCCGTTCCGCTTTCGCTGCCTCTATCTCCTCCTTCGGACAGCGATACTCCCCAGCCCTYGTCCAGGGTCCTGCTCCATCCAGGATTTCCATTCCAAGATATTTAAATGTTTCCTCTTAAACCACTCAAGTGTTGCTTTATCAGTATAATTAGGGTCATTGTCCTGCTGGAAGGTGAATCTCAGTCCCAGTCTCAAATCTCTGGAAGACTGAAACAGGTTTCCCTCAAGAATTTCCCTATATTTAGCGGAATCCATCATTCCTTCAATTCTGACCAGTTTCCCAGTCCCTGCTGATGAAAAACATCCTCATAGCATGATGCTGCCACCACCATGCTTCACTGTGGGGATAGTATTCTTGGGGTGATGAGAGGTGTTGGGTTTGCGCCAGACATAGCGTTTTCCTTGATGGCCAAAAAGCTACATTCTTGTCTAATCTGACCAGAGTACCTTTTTCCATATGTTTGGGGAGTTTCCCATATGCCATTTGGCGAACACCAAATATATTTACTTATTTTTTTCTTTAAGCAATGGCTTTTTTTTTATGGCCCATCTTCCGTAAAGCCCAGCTCTGTGGAGTGTACGGCTTAAAGTGGTCCTATTGACAGATACTCCAATCTCCGCTGTGGAGCTTTGCAGCTCCTTCAGGGTTATCTTTGTTCTCTTTGTTGCGTCTCTGATTAATGCCCTCCTTGCTCTTGTCCATGAGTTTTGGTGGGCGGCCCTCTCTTGGCAGGTTTGTTGTGGTGCCATTATCTTTTCAACATTTTTATAATGGATTTAGTGGTGCTCTGTGGGATGTTCAAAGTTTTGGATATTTTTTTGTAACCCAACCCTGATATGTATTCTCCACAACTTTGTCCCTAACCTGTTTGGAGAGCTCCTTGGTCTTCATGGTGCCGCTTGCTTGGTGGTGCCCCTTGCTTAGTGATGTTGCAGACTCTGGGGCCTTTCGGAACAGGTGTATGTATACTGAGATCATGTGACACTTAAATAAAGTCCACCTGTGTGCAATCTAACTAATTATGTGAATTCTGAAGGTAATTGATTGCACCAGATCTTATTTAGCAGCTTCATAGCAAAGGGGGTGAATACATACGCACGCACCACTTTCCTGTCATTTCTTTTTAGAATTTTTTAAATAAGTAATTTTTTTCATTTCACTATTTTGTGTATGTCCAATACATGAAATCCAAATAAAAATCAATTTAAATTACAGGTTGTAATGCAACAAAATAGGAAAAATGCCAAGCGGGATGAATACTTTTGCAAGGCACTGTATATGGGACTCAGAGAGGGAGAGTAGTCAACCATTTTGATATGACCACTTTACCCATCAGCATTTTCAAAACACTACACCAAGCCAGTTCATATTCATACCAACAGGAGCATTCTAGTGCAAATGCAAATGAATTACTTAAAAATCATACAATGTGATTTTCTAGATTTTTGTTTTAGATTCCGTCTCTCACAGTTGAAGTGTACCTATGATATAAATGACAGACCTCTACATGCTTTGTAAGTAGGAAAACCTGCAAAATCGGCAGTGTATCAAATACTTGTTCTCCCCACTGTATATACACACACAATACTGACCAGATATTATACACACCAGCTCTTTCATGACATAAACAAGTCAGGAGTTAATTGTAAATAGTCATAAAGGTATAGTAAAGTATTTATCAATTGGACTCACAAATCATAAGGTACAACATTATATAGTTGGCTCATTGGTCAATAACAGATTACGCTATTTCATTCCCTGATGGTACTCGCAGCACCACACAAGGGGATGGCTTATGGGCTTGAAAAGTAATCAGTCTATATCGGCTTACAAGGGCAGATCTTTTTTGGGGAGAAAAATATGCAGATCCTGATCAGTTCAGAGAATAAATGTAATCAGAGGAAAAATTTAGTTTGTCTCTGAGCTACTAACTAACCTTCTCGCCTTGCTCTTGTCCTCTATTGCCTGATTTTATTAGGCCGACCCAAACCTTACTGTGCTGGCTTGGATATTTTCTTTTCACATTGTCCTCTTCAGCAGTTCCAGCAACTATGATGAATACGTAACCTGGCCAGCTCAGTACAGCTTGGTTTAGCACTGCTCTGATCGGCTCAGTAGTGCGAAAAGCCCTTAGAGTATGTGTTCTCAAGGACTCCAGTGTCTTCTCTAGCTTTGTTGCTGATTCCATCTACTGCTTCCCCCTTAGTCTCAAGTATGGTCCTCTGTGGCTCAGTTGGTAGAACAATTGCGGTAGAACAATTGTGCTTGCACCTGTCAGGGTTGTGGCTTCAATTTCCAGGGCCACCCATACGGAAAATGTATGCATGCATGACTTTAAGTCGCTTTGGATAAAAGCATCTGCTAAATGGAATATATTATTATATTAACTCAAGGCCCCTTGTGTTCACAGTGGTACCTCAATCAATTATAAGGACACATAAGGACTGCCATCACACTAGAGCAGGGTTTTGGCAAAAACCAAAATGTGCACCCCTTGTGGTCCCCAGGACCGAGTTTGAAAAACGCTGCACTTGAGGGAATATGATTGATCAAATCACTACTGAAACATCAATATTTCTCCTTGTTCGCCGTCTCTCTCCAGTCTCCAGAAATACGTTTTTATAGCCGTTGATAGCCAAAAACTAGTCTACACTGAATGTGTGATGGAAATGTTTTCGTCAACTCACCATGCATTTTCTGTCATCCACCCCTGACAGATCCTCCTCAAACTCCTTGCCAACATGGAAATCCATGTTGTAGTTCTTAAAGGTACTGAGGGTCTTGATGACCATGTGATCACCATCAACACTGATGTCTTTGTCGGGCTTCAACAAAGTGGCAATTTTCCTAATGGCAACATTTACATCTGTGTGATAGGTCCCCAAGGAAAGAAGAGAGAGAAAATAGATCAACACAAGAGGAGCAGGAAGGCTACGTTCATCTATAGCCTAATGTCACATTCATTCTCCCATAACCTGTTTCTGTAGCCTATAGGCTTTAACTGGATCCAACTCCCGAAAATCTTTTTGGGATACTTTGTAAATATGAGGCACTTTCGAAACCATTATTTTAAGTGACACAACAATTGTCAGTATCTACACCAGTGCTCCAATAAGAACACTTTCAAACTACTAAATGTTATAACCCTATATATGTCTCTAAATATTCAGAATAGTAATGTTCGCTAGGTCTATAGTTGGAATATTGAACCCATGGCGCAGTGGTCCAGCAGGTATCCTTGCGCATTATCCATTTTGACTGAAGTTTGAATCCCCGTCATTAAGGGCAAACCATCCATAAAAGACTGTGGGACAACTCACCGAGGGCTTTCAAGTACTCTTCGAAGTTGTCATTAGAGATCATTTTCCAATACCCATTCAGGTCAACTGGCATATTGCTGTGTGTTTCTAGTGTCCTTACTCCCAGTGAAAAGGGTAAAGGAGATATATCGCTGTTTACTTGCAATCGAATGCCGGACCACTGTCCATACCTCCAATTTGAAACATAACCCCTTTAATCTGATTACTTACTAGTTTAAAAAAAAATCCTACAACATTTTGAGCCTCCCTCCACCGCTGATCCGCCGACTCACCCCCATGCATCCCTACGCAAACTGCGCATTTGGAACAAGGGCACATAGTCTATCAATTAAACCTCGTCCCCAGCCCATGAGAGCAGACTGGGAACGACATAATATATAAATTATACAACAGTATTGTTCAATACCCGTTTCTGATTGGCTAGAAGAGCATTCTAGAATGGACATTAAAACCAGATAACGGGACACCTTTTAATATGCGCCTACAGATGCAGACCGTAAAACTAACAACTAAACAAACTGAAATGGGATACATTGTAAATGCAGGAAAAACAACGAAAAAATAGCTAGCTAGGCATTGATTGGTTTTTGCAGAGACATTGTTTTGGAGCATCTGGTGAACTAACCTGGTGAGTGATAAACATGAATTTCTCTGGTCCCTACTGTTGCAGTCATGACGCAAGAGGCGCTCTGCTGTCAAATCCTCCCACATGTTTCTAGTTTGACCAGCTGTTTTCAGCAACAGTTTTTTTTTTTTTAATCGGCAGATTTGCTAGCAACAAACTATTTAGCTAGTTAACTAGCCCAGTGTTTGATATGCAATGCGATCCCCAGTCTCGAGTGGCCTGAGGATAAGGGAAACTTTTCTAGCTCTTCCAGGCAAAATCGGGCACCCTCAGCGCATTGTTATGGATTTATTCAAATGAACGTCAATAGAAAACAGATACTTGTTGTTATTCTGGCGGCAGAGGTCGTGACTATGTTAGCCGTAGCTAGCTGGCTATCTAGCAAGCAAGGGTTAAGGGACAGGTCGCAATTTACTGGGGGAAGGGGTGGTCTAAAATAGGGGAGGGTTGTCAAACTTCATTTTTTGCTTTGGGGAGGGTTGTGTGTTTTTTTTTTTATTGGGCACATGGGAGGGTAGTGCATTTTTCCCCTGGTTAACATTTGCTCTTTTGCAGGTTTTACAATATAATTTCCATCCTAGCTACATTTCCTCAGCTGCTTGCATGCGCCTCCCCTATATCAAGGTGTTTTGGTACTTCCCTTATGCACTACACTTTTCCATGTGCCAACCTTTATTATAAACTGAGTGGTTCGAGACCTAAATGCTGATTGGCTGAAAGCTGGGGTATATCAGACCATATACCACGGGTATGACAAAACATTTATTTTGACTCTTCTAATAATGTTGGTAACCATGGGGGTTAGCTTGTGGGTTAAGGCTAAGGGCTGTATCCAGGCACTTCGCATTGTGTCGTGTTTAAGAACAGCCCTTAAATCAAATCAAATGTATTTCTAAAGCCCTTTTTACATCAGCAGACGTCACAAAGTGATTATACAGAAACCCAGCCTATAACCCCAAAGAGCAAGCAATGCAGATGTAGAAGCACTGTGTCTAGGAATAACTCCCTAGAAAGGCAGGAACCAAACCTAGAGGGGAACCAGGCTCTGAGGAGTGGCCAGTCCTCTTCTGGCTGTGCCGGGTGGAGGTTATAAGAGTACATGGCCATTAAGGCCAGATTCTTCTTCAAGAGCTGTGTTATATTGGCCACATTTAATTTGAATAATGTCGCAAACGCCCTGTAATTTGAATGTTTAATTCCATTTGTATCAGTTGTGGACTACTCTCAACAGTTTATAAGGTCTAGAAAGGCACAGTAGCAGGCCAGTCTGGCTGTATTTTTACCTCTGATACTGAATGCGCTGTCTGTATCAGATAATCATTCTCCCAAGTCCTCCTAAAATAATGTGGCAACATATGCTCCTGGCAGGCCCGGTTAATCAGGAAAGCTTAACACCCACACTGCCTCCTCTCCAATCCGAGCGGCTATTCCTTGCGCACCTAGAACATTTCAACAGACAAAATATTTATCAATTCATTTTAAAAATGTATTACCTTTTATATGTGGCATAAATACAACCAGTCACAATGTTTTAATATGATTAGTCTCCTATAGTCATGCACACGTTAATCCAAAATATAATTCCAGCATCCTCAAAATGGCTTGACATTAACCAGGTTTCCATCCAAACTTTTTATGGATCAGTTTTGCCTATTAGATCATAATAAATAAGATTCCATGGACAGGGGGACTTCCTGTTGAACGCAGAATGAGGGAGAGCTTGGTTTGTTGTTTTGAAAGTGTATTGGAAAATTTCTTAGTAGCTAGCTAACTTTTAAGTTTGGTTCCCGCGATGCAGTTGGCATCAGTTTCTGGGACAGCTACTCTCTATCCAGTGATCCTGCTGACCAAGGCCGGGTCTGAGGAGCTATTTGGCGTAGCTGCTAACTAGCTGCCCATCAAGCTAGCGGGATTTCTTCAGGGCTTGAACGCAGCCCGCGACGCGGTTATGCGACTGCAGAATGTCCCAGGTTTGTGTCTGTCTAGATCCCTGCTGTTTGTTGTTTTCAATCTTCCCTGTGACCTGCCCTGTCTGGAACTGCGAGGAGAAACAGCATAACCTACGTTGCTAGCTACCATGACAAAGACCAAAGCCAGCGGGAGTACCGTTGAGGACAGTGGTGTCTCTCTATCACAGGTGAAGTATATTTTAAACTAACAAAAAGAGATCTACAGGCAGTTGTTACAACAACAAGAAAATAGAAAGTGTTTTGTCCAAATACTGGTGGATTCAGCTAATAAAAGAATGGACGACCTGACCAGAGAGGTCCAGGACCTGAAGAACAGTTTGCAGTTCTTCCAGGGTCAGCTCAATGAGTTGAAACAGGAGAATGGCAAGATGACAGCAATTTGTAAGTCATTGAGAGAGGACATCAGTTCTGTGTGTGAATCCATGATAACAATGACGGATAAATCTCGAGGGACAATCAAGACGGAACAACATGGTTGTTGACGGAATTGCAGAATCTCCACGAGACCTAAACGGAGTCTGAGGACAAAGTGAGGGAAATTATCTCTAAGACATTGAAGATGGACCACAGGAAGATTGAGGTGGAGCGCGCCCACAGGACTGGAAAACACACCACTGGCCCAGGTGATAGACCCAGGTGATAGACCCAGGCCGATAGTGGTCAAGTTCCTGAGGTTCAAGGACAAGTTAGCTGTTCTGAAAAGAGCCAAGAACTTAAGAGGAACGTATACCGTCCTCAACAAGATTTTCCAGAATGTGCGCGCCAGAAGAGGAAATCCCAGCCATGAAAGCTGCCAGAGTGTGTGGGGACATTACATCTGCTATGACAGGCTCATTGTCCACCCTCTCTCCCAGAAGCCTGGAAGGGATGAGAGCCAAGCCTATGGGTTTGTAGCTTCAACCACGCAGCACACACACCAATTGATTAATGGACTGCGGAATATATATATTTTTCTCTTGCTTTGTTTGCTTATTTCCATATTATGTCAATCTCTGATAAGCTACCCAGGAAAGGTCTGAAAACAGCCCATAATAATGTTTGTAGCTTTAGAAATAAGGTTCATGAAATCAATAACTTGCTAACGTCAGATAACATTCATATATTAGTAATTTCTGATACTCACTTAGAAAATTCATTTGATGATACATCCGTAGCAATACAAGAATATAACATCTATAGAAGAGACAGAAATGCTTATGGTCAAGGTGTTGCTGTATATATTCAGAGCCATATCACTGTAATGCTTAGAGAATATCTTATGTCAAGTGTTATTGAAGTGTTGTGGTTGCAGGTTCACTTGGCACATCTAATGCCTTTTCTTTTGGGGTGTTGCTATAGACAACCAAGTGCAAACAGTTAGTATCTAAATAATGTGTGTGAAACGCATGATAGTGTATATGATGTAAACAGAGCATTCTACTTTCTTGAGGAGCTGAATATTGACTGGTTGTGATCAAGCTGTCTGCTCAAGAGGAAGCTTCTCACTGTAACCAGTGCCTGTCATCTGGTTCAGGTTATTAATCAACCTACCAGGGTGTTTACAAACACTACAGAAACAAGATCATCCACATGTATCGATGATATTTTTACTAATACTGTAGAACTTTACTCTAAAGCTGTATCCGTACACATTGGATGCAGTGATCACAATATAGTGGCTATATCCAGGAAAGCCAAAGTTCCAACAGCTGGGCCTAAAATAGTCTATAAGAGATCATACAAAAGATTTTGCTGTGACTCTTATGTGGATGATGTTAAAAATATTTGTTGGTCTGATGTGATTAATAAGGAGCATCCAGACGCTTGCTTTGATGAATTTATGAAATTGCTTCTTCCAATTACTGATAAACATGCACCTGTTAAGAAACAGACTGTTAGAACTGTTAAGGCTCCATGGATTGATGAGGAATTGAAAAACTGCATGGTTGAAAGAGATGGGGCAAAGGGAGTGGTTAATAAGCCTGGTTGCACATCTGACTGGCTGACTTACTGCAAATGATGTGACTAAACTCAACAAAAATAAGAAACTGTGTTAGGAAGCTAAGATCAATGATATAAAGAATGTTGGAAAAAAACTTGTACTTTAAATGAAATAGTCAGAAAGACAAATTCAACTCATCTTTCATCGAATCAGAATGCTTATTCATCACAAAACCATTTGATGTTGCCAATTATTTTAATGATTACTTCATTGGCAAAGTGGGCAAACTTAGGCAGGAAATGCCAACAACGAACAGTGAGCCATTGTATTCATGCATAAAAAAACAAATAAAGAAAAAACATTGCAAAGTTTGAATTTTGTAAAGTTAATGTGGGAGAGGTGGAAAAATTGTTATTGATCAATGACAAACCTCCTGGCATTGACAACTTAGATGGAAAGCTACTGATGATGGTAGCTGACTCTATAGCCACTCCTATCTGTCATATATTTAATCTGAGCCTTGAGGAAAGTCTTTGTTCTCAGGCCTTCGGGGAAGCCGTTAGTAATTCCGCAACCCAACAGTGGTAAAGAGGCCTTTACTGGTTCTAACAGCAGACCTATCAGCTTGCTGCCAGCTCTTAGCAAACTGTTGGAAAAAATGGTGTTTGACCAAATATAATGCTATTTCTCTGTAAACAAATTAACGACAGACTTTCAGCATGCTTAGAGAAGGGCACACTCAACATGTACTGCACTGACGCAAATGACTGATGATTGGTTGAAAGAAATTGTTAATAAGATGATTGTGGGAACTGTACTGTTAGATTTCCGTGCAGCCTTTGTTGAACAAATTGAGGAGACTAAATTACTTGGCGTTACCTTAGATTATAAACGGTCAAGGTCAAAACATAGATTCAATGGTTGCAAAGATGGGGAGAGGTCTAGCCGTAATAAAGAGATGCTCTGCTTTTTTGACACCACACTCCAAAAAGCAAGTCCTACAGGCTCTAGTTTTGTCTAATCTCGATTATTGTCCAGTCGTGTGGTCGAGTGCTGCAAGGAAAGACCTAGTTAAGCTGCAGCTGGCCCAGAACAGAACTGCATGTCTTGCTCTTTGTTGTAATCAGAGGGCTGATATAAATGCTATGCATACCAGTCTCTCTTGGTTAAGAGTTGAGGAGAGACTGACTTGTGCCGTGGCGGAGATCTTTGTGGGCTATACTCGGCCTTGTCTCAGGATGGTAAGTTGGTGGTTGAAGGTATCCCTCTAGGGGTGTGGAGGCTGTGCTTTGGCAAAGTGGGTGGGGTTATATCCTGCCTGTTTGGCCCTGTCTGGGGGAATCATCGGATGGGGCCACAGTGTCTCCTGACCCCTCCTGTCTCAGCCTCCAGTATTTATGCTGCAGTAGTTTGTGTCGGGGGGCTAGGGTCAGTCTGTTATATCTGGAGTACTTCTCCTGTCTTATCCGGTGTCCTGTGTGAATTTAAGTATGCTCTCTCTAATTCTCTTTCTTTCTCTCTCTCGGAGGACCTGAGCCCTAGGAYCATRCCTCAGGACTACCTGGCATGATGACTCCTTGCTGTCCCCAGTCCACCTGGCCGTGCTGCTGCTCCAGTTTCAACTGTTCTGCCTGCGGCTATGGAACCCTGACCTGTTCACCGGAYGTGCTACCTGTCCCAGACCTGCTGTTTTCAACTCTCTAGAGACMGCAKGAGCRGTAGAGATACTCTBAATGATCGGCTATGAAAAGCCAACTGACATTTACTCCTGAGGTGCTGACTTGYTGCACCCTCGACAACTACTGTGATTATTATTATTTGACCATGCTGGTCATTTATGAACATTTGAACATCTTGGCCATGTTCTGTTATAATCTCCACCCGGCACAGCCAGAAGAGGACTGGCCACCCCTCATAGCCTGGTTCCTCTCTAGGTTTCTTCCTAGGATTTGGCCTTTCTAGGGAGTTTTTCCTAGCCACCGTGCTTCTACACCTGTATTGCTTGCTGTTTGGGGTTTTAGGCAGGGTTTCTGTACAGCACTTTGATATATCAGCTGATGTAAGAAGGGCTATATAAATACATTTGATTTGACTACATCACTTATTTTATAAAAAACATGAATGTGTTGTAAATCCCAAATTGTTTGCATAGTCAATTTACACACAGCTCTGACACACACACACACACACTTACCCCACCAGACATGCCACCAGGGGTCTTTTTACAGTCCCCAAATCCAGAACAAATTCAAGAAAGCGTACAGATTTATGTAAAGCCATTATTGCATGGAACTCTGTTCCATCTCATATTGCTCAAATGAACAGCAAACCTGGTTTCAAAAAACAGATTAAGCAACGCCTCTCCCCTATTTGACCTAGATAGTTGTATTGACATGTAGGCTGTGTGCGCCTTTAAAAAAAATAGGACTAAATGCAGTAAAGTAGTCTACATGTTGGATAAAAAATGTCAGGATATCATGAGAAAGCATGCAGTTTATTAAGCTACAGATGAAATACGTTCTGATGAACTTCACAAGGTGGTGAAAGTGCAGTGTCAGCCAATGCTCCTTTCAATAAATATGCAGTTGATGCTCCTTTCAATAAATATGGAGGGTCTTATTCTGCTGAAATGATGCTTGGCTGACATTTGACAAATAAAAATAATCTGGTGCTTTTGTGAATAATGATATCATCATGTAGTAGGCTATACCTGGGTCGACAGGTAGCCTAGTGGTTAGAGCGTTGGGCCAGTAACCGAAAGGTTGCTGGATTGAATCCCAGCAAGGTAAAATTCTGTCATTCTGCCCCTGAACAAGGCAGTTAAAACACTGTGCCTTGGTAGGCTGTGATTGTAAATAAGAATTTATCCATAACTGACTTGCCTAGTTAAAGGTCAGAGGTAAAAAAAAATATGTAAATAAATACCTGCACTGTATCTGCAACCTGTTGGCTAGAGCGCACGTGCCAATACCAGAGTGGGCACATTTGCTATACCTATGTAAAACATGTTGTGACAAAACCATCAGTAGGCCTAGAGTTGAAAATGTGATGGAAACCCATTGCTTTGGATTTTTTATTCGGTACATGTGAATTTAAGCTCAACATTTATTTTTTTATGTGCACAGACTTTTATTTGCAAAAAGTGAATGATAGAAAACACAACTCTGATGGAACAATGCACCAGGGTTTCCCTTAGCCTGTGGAAAAGTCAATAAATAGAATTGTAGCAGGCCAAATTGTCCTGGAGAGGCTGTCTATCATAGCCTACGCCCCAAATTGTCCTGGAGAGGCTGTCTATCATAGCCTACGCCCCAAATTGTCCTGGAGGCTGTCCTATCATAGCCTACGCCCAAATTGTCCTGGAGAGGCTGTCTATCCTACGCACCAAATTGTCCTGGAGAGGCTGTCTATCATAGCCTACGCCCCAAATTGTCCTGGAGAGGCTGTCTATCATAGCCTACGCCCCAAATTCGCGCTTCAGAACCATTCTCTCACGCATTGTGTGCACATGAGCCTGCTGCTTAGGAGAGACCGAACGAGAGGAGCCTTGGCCTAGGCCACTGTTGATTGTGAAGATAGATGGCTTTTTCATTGAAGTAAAACAAAAGTTAGAGGAAAAAGAGTACACCTATAGTGAAAAGTCTACAAGGGGAATTTAATATAAGTTTTAATATTGTAGATGAAGATGAGAAGAACGTTGGCATGGCCAAATACAGGCTACAGTGGCAACTCCCTATTCAGGTAGGATGCAATTTTGAAACTTAAATGTATTTCTAATAACTTGTTTTATCCTTATTATTGTATATCATTTATTATTAAGCCTATTTATTTATAGAACACTTTTTTTTTTTTAAATACGCAAAACCTGTTTTGTTTAATTCTGTTGAGACATTTTCATTGGCTAAATGACATTTTATTTGTCTTTTTAATTGTGTGCTCCGTATTTAGTTTAAGCTAGGTTATAAGTAGGTCTGTATATGATATGATTCTATTTCTGTAATTTGTTGTGTATGGTACGCACTTGCCTTTGTTGGTAATTACTGCAATAAGGTTTAAACCAGTTCGCAATTGTTGTATTTCATTCAGTTGAGCCATTTTCTTAGGCCAAATTAAATTCCAACTGTTATGTTGTGTTTGCTGCAATATAATGGCCTGTTTTTACTTTATATTCCCTATAAACAATGGCTTGACTTTTGATATTACACTCAAGTTTACAAACTTTTGTGAAGGTTCGGTGTGGTTATTATTAAGCTTTAGCTACTGCAAGCCTATGATATGAAGGCAGTGTGCACCGTTGCTACAACTGACTCGGACAGTTGAACTTGAGGTGAGGAAGAATGTTTCAGGCCTACCAGTGATGAAACATGATGGGAGAGTGAGCTCCTCTGTGGTGGTCGGTGAACACTCAACCTTCTGGCCCATAGACCTGCGTGGCATCGACTGTGCCACAAAATCATGCTGAAGTCTATATCCACGTTCATAAACACAGGGTTGCTACATTTGTTATTTGTGGGCGTAAACATTATTGAAAATATTTTTACGTTGGGGCGGGGGGTGCATTTTATTATTTTTTTTAATTAATTTTTTATAAATTTTATCCCATTTTCTCCCCAATTTTCGTGGTATCCAATCGCTAGTGTTGATGATTCGTTACTAGAGAAATGAGACCAAGTCAAGACGCTGGACAGGGTGGATCGGTATATAGTAAGACAGTTTATTCGGATGTAAAGATATCTGAGCAAAACGTGCACGGACTCATTCATTTAGCTCAGAAGGAACTAGCCGACAGGAGTCCCGAAACATGGAGTGCATTTACATTTTATACATTAATTGACGTAGGTAGATTCTGGCAGTTCGTACTCCTGACTGGTCGCTGTGAGTGGAGGGCGGTCCCCTTCAGGCTGATATCAATACCGCGTAACTTTCTCTTACAAGAAAGTTTCTGCACTATAGCTACTCCTGTTGATCCACATGTTTATGTCACGTCTCTTTAGGAGACGTGAAGAGAGGGCATATAAACTTTCTCTCAAGAAAGTTTCCTGCTATACTCTCCTGCTTGATCCATGTTATGTCACGTCTCTTGGAGACGTGAAGAGAGGGATATGAAACTTTCTCTTCAAGAAAGTTTCTGCATATACTACTACCTGCTTGATCCCATGTTTATGTCACGTCTCTTGGAGACGTGAAGGAGGGAATCAAAACTTTCTTCTGGAAAAAGTTCCCTTGCTTTGCCTATTCCTTAAAGTTATGTCACGTCTCTTGGAGACGTGAAGAGGGGGAATCAAAACTTTCTCTCTGAGAAAGTTTCCCTGGTTGTTTACTTTTGCTTTTCTTCCTTTTACCTAGTTTATGTCACGTCTCTTTGGAGACGTGAAGAGAGGAATCAAAACTTTCTCTCTGAGAAAGTTTCCCTGGTTGTTTACTTTTGCTTTTCTTACTTTTACCTAGTTTATGTCACGTCTCTTTGGAGACGTGAAGAGAGGGAATCAAAACTTTCTCTCTGAGAAAGTTTCCCTGGTTGTTTACTTTTGCTTTTCTTACTTTTACCTAGTTTATGTCACGTTCTTTGGAGACGTGAAGAGAGGGAATCAAAACTTTTCTTCTGAAAAGTTTCTCTATTTTGCATTTTACTTTTCCTAGTTTGTCACGTCTCTTTGAGACGTGAAAGAGGGGATTTGTAATAAATACCATTTAATATAACACAAGCATATCCCTATTACATTGTTATAACTAACTTCTTTCAAAACAGGGTTCTCACAAACTCATAAAGCAGATACTGAGACCCACACACCCCAGAGACAGATGGCTGACATAGACCTTTTAAACACTGACAAGAAAAGGGTGCTTGGTACTGTATTTCACGAGTACTGAGACACACACATACCCAAGGACAGAGGGCTGACGTAAACCTTTCATAACACAGATAAGACAGGAACATCTACGCACACACAAAACTCCTCTTCAGTCTGAACATTTTACAGAGACACACAGAAATGTCAAAATAGGACATCTACGCACACACCTAATCTCCTGTTTTAGCTGAACATTCTGAAGACAAAACTCTACTCAGAAGCCAATGGGACAGTGATACTAGCCTGAAGGGAACCTCGCCCAACTCATCAGAACCAACCAGAGGACCAGACTTCCAGACTCAACCTATTTTCTGTACTGTATAAAATGTATATGCACTCTGTTATCTGGGCTTATTTCTGAAGTTCCATATGAGCTAATGAATAAGTCCGTGCACGCTTGTACCAGATATCTTTACTCTTAAATAAAACTGTCGCTTGTCATACAATTTACCACCTTGTCTGAATCGATCCTTGACCGGCTCACCCTTCTCCATATCCAATTATCAACACACCCACACCCCTCTGTCGGGCTGGTTCCAAGGACAAAGAACACTACTAAGAAACCA